>NC_041386.1:465756307-465892461 GCF_002162155.2 Triticum dicoccoides
GGCAAAAACACATACAAAAAGGTACCTGTAATTGCAAGTGTTTGACCTACATCTTCAGATGATAAACTCAGTCCACCATACTTCCTCTCACTTTCAGCCCATAGAGAGAACACCTGAAGTTTATTTAAAAAAAACAAGTTAAAGTTTATATTACACATGTATTGTATTAGCTACCAGAAATCCATAGAAACTTGTCTGACACCAAATATACGATAAATACGACAAATATAAGTCATATGCTAACACAGAAAGTAGAGCCAATTTATGAATTGGAGCAACTCTCCACAAAGTTTGCTCTAGTGATCGCCATTACCAGTTATCCTTCTCTAGTCTCTACTCTAAGCTGAACTCCTGATCCAGATCACCATTACTAGTTATCAAATATTCTCTACTCTAAGCAGAACTCTTGATTCTAAAATCTGTTTTTGCGCGACAAATCACTTTTTATGTCAAACAAAATGGTTCTAGAGCTTAGCTCAGTGCTAAAAATTGATATTCACAGTTCTAGAATCTGCCCATACATCGGGTATACCATAGCGAGCACCTTCCCAGATCAACAGGTCTATTCTTATCTATGAATAAGCAGGTTCGCTATTCCTACTCTTAATAACTATTTTTCATTTTGCCATTCGCCGCAAGAGTATTTAGGTACAATTAGCCATCGCTTTTTTTCTGGAATACTTGATGCCATAACCTACAAATAGAAAATTAATACCTCTGTATAAGCCATGTCGTGGAAGGAGAAGATGCAATAAACAATTATAGATGACATCAATGGCCAATTCTTGAATAAGCTCTTCTTGGTATTCGAAATATTACTTTGTCCAACCTCCTCTTTTGGATCAATCAGATGGGCCTCCAAAGCTTCAACACTTTGATTTCCATCATCACTGACTTTATGCTTGTGTAACGTCTCCTGAGATGTATTTAGAGATATTTAATAATAGAAGGAGGAAGAACGAACTCTTCCAACAAAAATAAACGGTCGATCAACGAGGACAGAATAATTTAAACACAATTTGTTTTCCCACTATTTCATTTTAATTCTTTTTACTCATGCCGCCAGTTACCTGAAGATAATAAAGTAAAAAGGCATTTCAGCTGTGCAAAAAAAAAAGACCGTATCTGAACTTCCAAAGCATGTACTCCCTCCGTCCCACAATATAAGACGTTTTTACAAGGGGGGTATTTATTTAACTCTGAACAGTATACCTGAGCTCAGCGGCGGAGCATTGGCGGGACAAATCCGGGCCCTGGCCACCCCTTCCTAGATATTTTTTTGCCAAATAAGCTTGTATTTCTGTTAATCAATCTACTAATTCTCCGGCGTCTCTGATCACCATATCTTTTTCTATGGTATACACTCATTTGGCACCCCCTAAAATTTGGTTCACGCTCCGCCACTGCCTGAGCTATCTAATTTTAAGATCAATTATGCATGAACTCTGAACAGTATTCTGAAGTGGAACGTTTGGTTCTAAGATTACACAGAGAAGTTGTGAAGTGCCAAGGTTCAGCCAGGCAATTTATGGATCTAGGAAGTTTCTGTTCATGCCAATGTCATATGGTTCCCCACAGGACATACGGAATAGCAAAATATAGGTAGAAAAATGTAATTATGAACTGGCAATTAGACTGGTTGCATAATCAAGGAAACTAACACCATTGAAATATCACATACCGGCATCCATATGCAGCTTATCAGAACAATGGCAGCAAAGACTGATGTGCATAAGCATGGTAAGAAGTACGGGAACCTGGCAAGTTTCCATCGAAGGTAAGTATTATGTAATACAGAGGAGTTATCTAGGATACTCTATTTGGATAACACATACCTTCCAAATAATGAGTCAGGCGAAAATATATTTGGGTATTTTTCTGCAGGCTGCCATCGAAGGAACAAGGTTAGCATAGGCCGACTATAGCATAAAGTTGTTAAGAGAAATCTATTTCTTACCAGTGCAAGGTAGCCTCCAAGAGCAGGACCAATGATGAGACCTATTCCCCATGCCGTGCTGACCTAAAATCACATGAAAGTGATGTAAAAATTAAAATCACTTAAAGAGGAGAAATTGTAGTGCATCGGTAGGCGTGTTTATCTTACAAGTGATAGTGCTAGAGGTTCATGTTCAGGTCGGCAAACTTCAATAGCATAAGCCTGCAGAAGTCAGGGACAAATTCATCAGGTATACACAATCTAACAAAAATAAGCTTTCAAGTTCGCCATACCTTCATTGGTCCAAGTAAGCCATTTAAAGCGCCAAGGAGAAACCTTGCAGCTATTGCCATCCAATATGTGACGCTAAGCCCAAACAAAGTATTAAATATTACCCTGTGAAATTAACGTGAGTTAAGTTGAGTCACCTGATAAAATAGAAGAGGTTGAAATACAGTAGTAAGTACAGCCACACTAATATGCACTGGTGTTATGTAAAGAAGAGGCAAACAGTTACTAACACAGAGAGAATGCCAAACATAACAACAGGCTTCCTCCCAATACGATCTGCTGCTATTCCCCAAAGAGTTGAAGTCAAACATCTACCAAACATAAAAGAAGCACCTAAAAAATCCAGTAAATACAGAAAAAATCACATCAGACAATCACAAAGTGTTCACCATTGGTATAAGCACCAAACTCAAAGTACTCAACCATCTCAGTTTCAAATCAACATTGAATACGGAACTCACCTACAAATCCAGCATAGAACCCAATATCTTCTGTTCTTTTTGCAACATGCAAATCTCTTATCTGTAAAGGAGAAGGAGATAATATGAAGACTTATTATCAACAGATACTTCAGAGATAGACGTATGCACAGATATGAAAAGATAACTGACAAAGATTGAAATATTAAAAAAAACATTTATATTTTCATATAAGTATCTAACTACGTGTCCTGAATAATTAGAAAAAAGGAGAAACGGATGTACATACCATGAAATACAAGAAGGGGAACAGTGACGATATTGGTAAAGCTGGACAGAAAGATCAGAGGAAATATTAGAACAATTGCATTATGAAATGGGAAATGTTCATGAAAAGGAACAATTTTATGACGATACGAGGTACATGACAACATTAATAACAATCTTCATTCATGTTTTGACAATTTTGTAGATCCAGAAGTGCTGATGTAAATATTTATTAGGTTACAATGCCAACTTGGAGCCACTTCATAGACATTTCATATTACTCAATTAAATTTGTCCAAACCTTCTCAAAAACAAACTCTAAACACTACTAACTCACATAGGCAAGAGCAGGAGTACTAAAAAAGAGGATTATGCCTGAACTGCTGCTCAATTACAGTGATCTAAAAAACATGGGTAATTTCAGGTTGGGTAAACAATGATTGTTTGACACGGGAAACTGAGTGATGCGAATCTTCACAAATAAATATCACGTAAACTGAATCTACATAATCCAGCGTCATACAAAAATCTATTCACTTTCAGCACATGAGTTCAGATAGCACGAAATGCTAGTAATGAAAAACACAAGCAGTGAAACAACTAGCCCATGAGGTCGGGTGCTTTTGTAATCAAACAACAAAATTTGCACCACAAATAAATTAGCCCATAAGTTCATGTGGTTTTAGGGAGGCCCCAGCAGCACAAACAGGAAACAAAACGCGTGTCCACAAGGAGTTGAACCTAGGTGGTGGTATTATACATCCACTTCCCCAACCAAGTGAGCTAGGTTCACTTATTTTGAGTTGAAGCGGTTGAATTCAGACTGCTGCTCCTGCTATGACAATAAGAGACAGGAAGTGATATGTTGTAATACTGGAACCGTCGAGTAAGACGATTAGAAAGGAAATGATGCAGAATGGGCGACGAAAATTCATGCCTCCTCATACAGCTCCATTCATGATTACGGATGTGGACATGCGGGGAACAGGTAGGACATGATCGTTAAAGGCTTGTGTCTGAAGTGCCACCCGATAGCAATGATCTGGAAGGCCTGGGGGCTGGGGGTAGCACTCGGCGCGATATGCAGACCCAAAAAAACGATAGGAGCGATTAAATGATCCTGGTACTGCACAACAGTGACCTCGCCGAACAAGAAAATTCCGCTGATTTAATTTTCGTTTGTCTCCAGAAGAAGAATCTGGCTTGAGGTTTGAGGGGCCGAAAGGAGGGCGTACGTACCGGTGGTAAGACAGATCATCCAAACGTAGGAGAATTCCTTGTACGGCAGCCCGGTGCGGAGCTCCTTCCTCCGGTCGTGGTCGCAGCCCGGGCAGCCCGGGTGGTACCGGCGCTCCTCCTCCTTGCTCAGCAGCGGCGAAGTCCCCTCCTCCTCCCCATTGGCCGCCGCCATTGTTTGCAGGCAGGCAAGGCAATGGAATGGAACCCTCCCCACCCCTCACAAATCACAATAGATAGATAGATAGATAGATAGATAGATAAAAGGAGCGGAGGTGGGATTGGGAAGCGAGAGGCCAATCAGCGCAATGCCGCCGCCTTTCCGCGGGCCGGGGGAAGACCCGAATGGAGAAAGGGCAAAGCGAAATCGGGCACGCAGCGGCTGCCGTCCGTGGCGTGGCAATGCCATTCCCGCTTTAATTTGCTTGCTTGCCACACGCGCCGGCGCGAATAGATAGAGAAAAAGAAAGAAAGCCAAGGAAGGAAGGAAGGGTCCAAGCAGGCAGGTCCGTTTCGGTGTCGCATCCTCGCGTCCCCTCCCTGACGGTCAGAGATGACAACAAAGTGGAGGGAGGGACTGGAATTTCCGTTGCACAATTATTACGGCAAAGGGGTTGCTTGGATTTTCGGATGAAAGAAAAACGGAACTGGAACCAACTCGTGGACGCCGAGAGGATGAGAAATCCAACTCGTGGAACTCCCTCCCCTCCCTTGCCAGCCTCAGAAAAAAATAATAACTCCCCCAAAGAAAAGAAAAAGGAAAACTCGTGGATCTCGTGGCCCAAGACGTGCACGTCGTCGTCCAGAAACAGCTGATTCAATCAATCGGAAGAAGAATGGGTTACTTGTCCGGTTGTCCCAAATCTTATGCAGTGCAGCATCCTGCATTTCCGCCTTTGATTCTGATTCAAGTGATGCTCTCATCTCAAGCTTGGGTTACTTGTCCGCTACTAGTACTACGGGATCATGTGATCGGGACAGTGCAGGTGCGTGCGTGTTTTGTCTACTTGCGCCTTTCTCCAGACAGGACAGACGGATCATGAGTACTGCTCCCTCCCTCGTAGTAGTATGACGGTGATGCATGGAAAGTTAAATCAAATCAAATCAAATCAAATCAAGCAGTCAACCAAGCGTTGATGCATTTGCGCAACCAATTAATTGATTAACTAATCCCTCGCAAAAAAATATTAATATATCATGGCGGAGATCGGGGATGAACGGTTGTGGAGTACTGACCGGTGCAGAGGGTGACGGTCCAGACGTAGATGAAGGTGCCGTAGGGGATGCCCGGATTCGCCGCCTTCCGCCGGTCCACCGCGCACCCGGGGCAGCCCTCCACGTACAGCACGCCGTCCGCCTTCTTCTCCAGCAGTGGCACCGACGACTCTGCCGCCGCGGCCCGCCCATTGCGGCCTTGCTCCTCCATATTTACGGCCGCGGTCTCTGAACGAGGGGAGGGAGGGAGGGAGGGAGGGTGGGGACTGGGGAAGGGAGGTTGTTGGAGCTATGGCTATATGTAGTGATGCGAACCCAACAATGATACTGCACGTGCTTGAGATGGGTGAGAATTGATTTCGCTGTGCTTCCGTGGCAATCAAGTTTCAATTGCCCATGCCGATGCCGACCAGATCCGCCACGGCCAAGACAGAAACAAAATCGGTATCGACCAGTGTATAAACCAAAACAAACATGCCTGCCTGCCTGCCGCACGTGCGAGGGAGGGAGCACGGCCACGTCTCCTTTTGGAACGGAACACCATAAACATACAGTGCATGTACGCTCAACTGTCTCTCTCTCTCTCTCTCTCTCTCTCTCTCTCAAAGGAAGAACGCGAAGCAAAACATACACGCAAACCGGTATCATCGTTCATAGCCCAATGCAATAGGCCACATGACTACATAACACACAACGGACACGTAATATACGTCACCTTACATTATACGTATACTCTCTGTCGTGGTGAAGCAAAACACCTCCGCACCAAACATCATGGAGACTCACTTATTCTACCGTTACAGGAACTAAGGGCGTCTCCTACGCGGAACCCAAACCGTCCATATCCGACCTGAAATTGCCTCACGCATGACGTTCTATGCTCGATGCCAACCCGACGTTGTCATGTATCGTCAGATTTGCTTCTCGTGTTCGATCAAAGGACACGGCTCGGTGTCGTGCATGTATCGGGTGAGAAACCGTCGTGTGTATAGCACTTCTCTATCCGACCGGACGTAGTTGTCCGGACCCTGCAGGCCATCCAACGTCATCCCCCATCGGTCCACGAAACAGTCTGCACCGCCGTTTTCCCTACAAACCGAAACCAAACCTAAGTGCTTTGCGGGAGTTCGGGCACCGGTCATGTAGGACTCGGACACTTTAGGCCCACCCAAAACTAAGGCGGAACCTGCTTTTTGTAGTTGGCTGCATTGTTTTCGTGGCAAAATCCCCCACTCTGCTCTTCCATCTCGCTGTTATCCATCCAATTTCCGCTCTTTTTCGCCGGCATCGACGTATGGACGCGCACGAGAAGATGCCGGATCCGGCGGTCACACTCGCCCGGAAGATCAACTCGGAGACACAAGCAAATCACCGCCAGAAAAGCGAAGGCCACAAAGTGGCGGCGCTCAACAAGAAAGCCAGCGGAGGCGGAGCTGGTGGTCGTGGAGGAGGTGATGGCCGTGGTGGAGAACGTGCAGGTGGCGAACGTGGTGGCGGGCGGAGCTTGGGACGCAGGGCCCCGCTGTCGTCGTCGACCATGCGGACGCCGCAATGGCCATAGCATTACAAGGCTCCATACTTCTATGCCGCAAAGCAGCTCGGTATGCAGTCCCCAGCATCCGCCGCCGGGCAAGTGCCTTATTGCGTCGACGTCAACGCGGCGCCGTCGCTTTTCTTAGATTGTTCATCGCTGCAGCTTTTCCGGACGCGGACGCTGGGCGTGGAGCAGCTGGGTGCCCGCACGTTGTTCGCTGGTATGCCTAAAGCGGGTGAGCTAGCATACGATGACGCAGACATGGGGATGTTTGAGATCATTCGCGGCGGTGGCAGGGAGGAGGTTGCTACGAGGACATACAAATGGATGATTTGGAGCCCACCCAGATGGGCTCACAGCCAGCTACACCCAGTCTGGCACGTACACCTAGTCAGGCACGCAGCCGGGCTACACCCATTTCGACACATTCACCCAACCATGCATGGACAGGCAACAATAAGATCGGGTCGCCGGATAACTGGAGTAGGAGGAGGATGGCAACGACGATAATTCGGATGAATTTGCTGCCGGTCCAAAGATTAGGGGTATAGGAGAAAGCTTCAACATGCGGGAGGATGGGTTGTTGTTAAAAAAACGTAGTAGAAAACAAAAAAAATATTGTACGATCAAGGTCCCGGATCACTATGAAGATGCATACAATGTTAAATCAGATCATTACCAACTTCGTGTAGCAGCGGAAGAAGAGTTGGTGTAGATCAAACTTGAAGTCCCTTGAACCATCCACGACGATCCTTGGACCGTCCACGACGATCCCTCGAACAAACCTCTCTATACCAACTCTATGGATTGTTGTTTTTGGGACTAACCTATTAACTTAGTGCCCAGTGCCAGTTGCTATTTTTTGCTTGTTTTTGACTTTGCAGAATATCAGTACCAAATAAAGTCCAAATGCCATGAAACTTTTTGAAGATTTTTTTCTGGCAATAAGAGACCCTGGAAGTTTCGGGAGGGAACCAGAAGATGAAGGTGTGGCCCACTAAGCACTAGGGTGTCAGGGGCCTCTAGCACGCCCTGGTGGGTAGTGGGGCCCGCAAGCCTACCTTTGACCTACCTCCGCCTTTATAAATACTCTAAAATCCCAAAACCTACCTGGGAGTCCACGAAATACTTTTTCTGTTGCCGCAAGTTTCAGAACCACGAGATCCAATCTAGAGGCCTTTTCCGGTACTCTGCCGGAGGGGAAAACGATCACGGAGGGGTTCTTCATCATCCTTGCTGCCCCTCCGATGATGCGTGAGTAGTTTACCATGAACCTATGGGTCCATAGTTAGTAGCTAGATGGATTCTTCTCTCTTTTGATCTTCAATACAATGTTCTCCTCGGTGTTCTTGGAGATCTATTTGATGTAAAGACATTTTGCGGTGTGTTTGTTGGGATCCGATGAATTGTGAGTTTATGATCAGATCTATCCATGAATATTATGTCACACCCTAGCTAGTTCATGCATTAGAGTGTTGCATCATATTTACTCTTTCATCAGAAACCTGAAATGGGGATGACAGAACCCCCAGCCCCCTCTGAAACCAACTAGGGTTTACTAAAAACTTTTTCAATGAACCTAAAATGCCCTTCTAAAATGCCCATCATTTTTGTCTTGGTTCAGAACCTCTGCCAGAAGTGATGCACATTTTCCTAGGCCATCTTAGGGTTTTTGAATTAAATCATAAATATTTGAATTTGGGCATTTAAAATTATATAAAATATTTAAATGCTCAAATATCTCCAAACTAAAATGTTTCATGTTGGAAATAATCCAACTATGGACCAGGAGTAGTTTGGTGATTTTAGGAGTTGCCTAAGTATTTTTAATAAATCAACAAAGTTACAGAAGTATTAAAAAAACAGAAAACAGGAAAAAATAGAAAAACTTACCTGGCGCCCAGCACCCGGCCCACCTGCCGGCCCAGCCCAGCGCCGCTCCAGCGAGCTGCTTGCCGGCCAGGCAGGCAGGCAGGTGCCCGACGGCGACCGCAGCGCGCGCCACGCACCTGCTCGCCGCCTCGCCGCTCCCCTCGCCCGGTGACGTCGTGGATCGCTCCCCCTCTCTTCCCCGAACCCCCCAGACACCCCCTCTCCTCTCCAGCTCCTCCCCCTCGCGCCCCCCAGCCATGGCCGACGCTACCGCCGCCGTGCCTACGTCGTAGCCGCGCTCCCCGCCGCCCGTGCGTCCTCTCGTCGTGTCCAGGAGCTCCGCCGCTGTCCACTTCATCGAGCAAGCCGAGCCCCGAGCGCTCGCAACGCCCGAGTCCACCGCAACGACCTCGCCCGAACCGCCGTCGCCGGAGATCCCCTTCAACGCCGTCGTCGCTCCGGTCCGTCCCCGGCCGCACCAAGGGCTTCGTCGAACTCCCCGTGAGCTTAGCCATCTTCCCCTCCCTTCTTTTCTTGCTCCCGAGCTGTGTAGCGACCTCCCGGAGCTCAACCGCACCCACCGCCGCGGAGCTCGTCGCCGACGTGCTCCCGGTCATCTTCCGGCCACTCCACGGTGTCCATCATGCTCACCGCGTCACGTAGCACCTAACTAGCTACTCCCCGCACCTCACCGACCCCCCTAGCGACAAGTTCGACTTCGGCCGAACTCCGGTGGCCGCCAAAGTCGTCGCCGGCGCCAACTCCGGCCACCCCGACCCCAACGGACTCCACCAAGAGCTGCGGCTCGTCCTTAGCTCCACTCCGGTGGTCTCCGCGACCCATTTGGTGGCCGAAACGGCCAAAACCACTTCCGCCGCCGCGTCGGGCTCGCCGGCGGCTAAACGCCGGTGCAGCCGACCCGGGTTTGACCACGGGTGGGCCCTGGTTGACTCTCCTGAGTCAATGACAGGTGGGGCCCAGCCCTGTTAACTAATTAGGATTAGTTTAAATTAATTTTAGTTTAATTAATCACATGACACGCGGGACCCACTGTCAGGTTTGACCCGGACGTGTCCCGTTGACCTGCTGATGTCACACTGACGTCAGGCTGACGCAGAAATTGATTTTCTGGATTTAATCTAATATAGGAAATTCCAGAATATAGTTTAAACTTCAAAAATTCATAACTTTTAATCTGTAACTCCAAATCAGACAAGTTATATATGAAAAATGATCAGAAAAATCCAATCTATCCATCTGTACTATTTTCATGCATGATTAAACAAGTTAACTTGATGTTTAATGCAGAACAAGGAAAAACACTTTAAAGGGCCATGTTTGAGTTTGAAATTTGAATCTTTGGTTCAAATTGGTTCAAACCCTTCTGGTCTTAGTTGCATTAGCCCAACACACTCATATTGCCATGTTTCATGCATGCATCATATTGTTGCACATTGTTTGGTGATGGTTGTGTATCGGTGTTCTTTGCGGCAGGATCTGCCTCCGAGGAGTATCGTGATTACTCTAACGAAGAACCGTATCAGTGCATCGAACCATCAGGCAAGCAACCAACCATTTTATCATATCGATACAATCCCATGTTCTCGCTCCTGCTCTCTTTTACTGCATTAAGACAACGCGTTTCAAACTGCTGTGTGTTACGGTAGTTGAACCCATTTCCTCTGCATGACCTGTCATTGCCACAGTAACTAGATGAAACCCACTAGCATGTGTAGGAGTTGTTTGAGCCATATGTATGTGTTGTTCCTGCCTTGCTATGCCTGCTATGCTTAGAGTCGTGTCAGGTCTGGTTCATCTGGGTGATGGACTAGAGTGAAATGATTATGTCGGTAATGAAAGTGGTGTGGTGAACATGATTTGGTAAAGGTATCGATGAGAGGCCATGTAGGAGTACATGGTGGGTTGTTTCATTGAAGCCGACCTTAAGCACTGAGATCTGTATGTGTGATTTAAGATTCAGCTACTACCATGCATTGGGCCCGAAACCAATGGACCCTCTCGACTTCTTATTCACCCTAGTTCTCTGTCCAGGAGTTGCAAGTAGTTTCTGGTGTTTGTAGCCTACTGGAGGCCGTGGACAGCGCTGACCGTAGGGGTGGGCTGTGATGCGGTAGGTACGTGGCACGGTGTACCGAATACCCGTTAGGTATCTCGGGAACCCTGTTCACATCGTTTGGGGCTGTGAGCGAAACCTCGGCCGGATGTCCTCATGGATGGAACCCGAATAGGCGATAAACCTGGACTAGAGACTTAGGTGATTAGGTAGGTCGTGGCCGACACCCACGTTGGGCTTCCGCTTGAAGGTTGCCGAGTACATGTCGTGTAAACGATGGTAAGTGGTGAGAGCGTGTATGAAGAAGTACACCCCTGCAGGGTTATCATGATCTATTCGAATAGCCGCGTCCGCGGTAAAGGACTACTTGGTTGCCTATACAGTTCATAGACAAGTAAATGGAAACTACTAAAAGCCTCAAGATAAGTGTGAGTGCCGAGGATGGCTCTTCCGTAGGAAGACGGAGGTGGATCCTCGGTAGTGTATTGAAGTGGTGAGTAGTGGACTCGTGTACGCAAAACCATTTCAAGTTGGAGTCTTGTAGGATAGTCTAGCCAAGAGTCAAAGCTGGCTTGCTGCAATAACTCCACCAACCCTTCTTGATAATGTGCATGTATGTAGGATCTGATGTAAGTCTTGCTGAGTACCTTTGTACTCATGTTGCTATAATTTACATTTTTACAGAAGACGCTGCAACCCCTTCTGATGGGTTCTTCGTAGACGTTGACATCAATGAGTAGGCTAAGGCCTAGGTGGTGATCCTGAGCTTGTGAAGGACCACGTAGTATAGCTAGGCTTTCCAAGCCTCTTTTATTTTACTAGTTGTCTGTACTCAGACAAGTTACTTCCGCTGCTGGTTTGTATGACTGTATGACTTGAATGTTGGGTCGTGTGACCCGTACCTATGTGTATGTTATGTATGGCTCTCTGAGCCTTAAATAAAGTACTTGTGTCGTAGAGTCATGTTGTGATGCCTTGTTGTATTTGCACATATCGAGCATATTGTGTGTATGATTGAAATGCTTGGTATGTGTGGGATCTGACTATCTAGTTGTTTATCCTTAGTAGCATCTCTTACCGGGAAATGCCTCCTAGTGTTACCACTGAGCCATGGTAGCTTGCTACTGCTCTGGAACACTTAGGCTGGCCGGCATGTGTCCTTCTTCGTTCCTGTGTCTGTCCCTTCCGGGAAATGTCACGCATTGAGTACCGGAGTCCTGTTAGCCCGCTACAGCCCGGTTTATCGGAGTCCTGCTAGCCCAGTGCTACAGCCCGGACCCACTTGCTGATGACCGACACGTTCGTTGCTGGGTCATGGATGCCTGTCCCTGTAGGTCTGTGCCACTTTGGGTTTACGACTAGCCATGTCAGCCCGGGCTCCTTATCATATGGGTACTAGCGACACTAAACGTGTGCCAAAAGGCGCAAACGGTCCCGGGCAAAGGTAAGGCGACACCCGTGGGAATACTGTGCGTGAGGCCGCAAAGTGATATGAGGTGTTACATGCTAGACCTATGTGGCATCGAGTCGGGGTCCTGACAGCGTTGGTATCAGAGCCGGACTGCTTGTAGGTTCTCCAAGCCAAACTGGTCGATGTTGAGTCTAGAAATTCTTTAGTTATATGTAGGGGAATTATTTGTGGGTTGGAACGTAAGGCTCTTTTTACTCCTTTATCTTATGACATTCTGATCTGAGTCAGTCTATTCTTCCACCGGGGGTTAAGGAATTAGGATCTATTCTCTCTATCAGGTTCACGTGTTACTAATCAGTAGTACCTTATAGGTTTGATGGATACAAGCCTAGTTCAGTTCTACTACCACATTATGTTGTTAGGATGGACTCAGAACTTTGATATGATGATGTTGAGTGTGTATGAAATCCTTTGTCAAATGTCTCAAAATCCTTCTTGAGCATTTACAGCCGTTATGCTGTCAAAATTTTGCTAGAAATTCTAATGCCTTTGCATTATGGTTGTGCTTTCAGATGGCCACTCGCGACCTCAATCAAGTGGTTCGCCTGACTCGATGCCTAGATGTACCCGGCCATACCGCCATGTTGGTCAGGGTAATGACTGAGGCTGGATACCGTTGGTATCCCGAGTACACGGTCGAAGAGCAATTTCGAGACTTTAATCAAAGCCAGTATCTATGCACTGTCAGGATATTTCCATCTTATCCTGGATCCACCGAGCCCCTTCACTGCTCCTATGGACTCGGGGTTACTATTGAGATGGCTGTGCAGGACGCCGCCTACTCTATGATGACCATCATGCGAGTCAGGTCTGGTCTATTTCGGGACTCTGATTTCCGATATATGCCAGGATCACTTCCGGGAGCACAAGGGTATCTCCAGGCTATTTATGCTGACCCCACTCAGGAGGATTCACGGACTCGCACCACTGCTGAGATGCTCGAGGATAAGGACCGTGAAAATCGGGCCTTGAGGTTAGAGCTCTTCAATACCCGTGCTGACCATTGGGCCACATTGACTCGGTTTGCACCGGCGGTGCAAGCTGGATATTCGGATATGCGCGATCTCTATCCTGTGAGATCTGCTTTGCCAGACGTGATGGGTTGGCGTGATGTAGGAGGCATCACCCCACCTCGCGGTCCCCGCAGGCCACCGTCTGTTGGTCCAAGACCTCATCCTAGTCCCTATGGTCCACAAGCTCCGCGAGATCGTCTGTTTCCGGATGATCATGTTGAGCTTCCAGGCTATGGAGGTGATTTCTACGAGGACTACTACGGATCGGTCTGAGTTAGTGGTAGTATCACTAGTTTGAACTAGCTGTGCCGTCTATCGTCCTGCGTGACTCGTGGGATATGACCTAGTTTGTACCGCCTTCCGGAGGTGTAGAAAAATAATGTATAGGAGCTTGGGATGCCTCCGATGAGATGTAATCCTCTTTTCACCGTAATAGTACCTTGTTTGGTCTTGTACTAAACCTTGTATGGTGTGTATGACGATGGAATAAAGAAGCAGTTTCTGTATCTACCATGTCATACAGATGATCATCTTGCATTCCGAGTTACTCCTTACATTCTGTATTCTATGTCGGAGTCTTATCATTCTGACTAAATCATTGTCTTGTTTACCTAGGATGGTCAACACGCGCAATAACCCTGCTCCTCAAGAGCAGGCCGAAGGCAGTGAAGTCAGGAATGCAAATCTGCCTCATCCTCCTTCCCTAGCCGAGGTTATGATGGAAGCCGAAAGAAACAAGCGGGAGACCAACCGTTTGTTGGAGCGTATTGAACAGAACACAGCACACCATCAGAGGACTAACGTGGTGTCACTCAGTGATTTCATCAAGTTACATCCACCCACGTCCCACCACTCCGTCGAGCCTCTCGACGCTGATGACTGGCTTCGCAGTATTTCTCACAAACTGCGCTCCGCGCTAGTAGCCGAGGCTGACAAGGTCACCTTTGCTGCATATCATCTTGAAGGCCCCGCCAGTCTATGGTGGGAGAATTATGGAGCTATGCGCCCAGCGGGCCATGTCACTACTTGGGCTGAATTCAGCGAGGCTTTCCGTGAACATCACATTCCGGAGGGTCTCATGGACCGTAAACGTGAGGAATTTTGCAGTTTCACTCAAGGCCGACTCTCTGTGGATGCTTACAGCAGGGAGTTCGGTAACCTCGCACGATATGCCACTGAGGAAGTTTCTACTTATGCCAAGAAGCAAGCAAGGTTCCGTAAGGGACTTAGTCCTGAGCTTCGCCGCGACCTCCGTCTGCATGAGTGCACATCTTTTCAGAAGCTTGTTAACAAGGCCATCAGTGCTGAGACTGGTCAGTCTGATTATGATGCAACACGCAAGCATGGCCGTGACGTGGGTTCCTCATTCGGTGCTGACCCTCAGAAGCGCCGCGTGTGGGTGCCCAACACTGCCCTGCCACCCAG
This sequence comes from Triticum dicoccoides, assembly GCF_002162155.2. Classification (NCBI taxonomy): domain Eukaryota; kingdom Viridiplantae; phylum Streptophyta; class Magnoliopsida; order Poales; family Poaceae; genus Triticum; species Triticum dicoccoides. The sequence continues at coordinate 465,771,061 of NC_041386.1, forward strand.
GTTCACACCGAGGCCATCCTTCCAGGCGCCTCGCCCCGTTCAACAGTCTGCACCAGCCAAGCCCTATGGTGGTCCAACCAACAATGCTCCTCCATGTACCAGTTCTGTGACTTGCTTTAAGTGTGGGGAATCTGGCCACTATATGCGCGAGTGTCCCCAGACCAACCCCAACCAATCTGCTAAAGCTGTTGGCCGTGGCAAGCCGACAGGGAAAGTGTTCCACGCCAAGCCGGCCACCGCTGCACGTGGCCATGTCAACTGTATCTCTGCCGAAGAAGCTCAAGAGGATCCCAACGTCGTTCTCGGTACGCTCCTTGTTAATTGCAACCCGGCATCTGTTCTTTTCGATACAGGAGCATCTCATTCATTCATATCCGAGAACTATGCTCGCTTGCATAACACCGCATTCTGTGACATGCCATCCTCTATGGTAATTCAAACTCCGGGATCCAAATGGCAAACCTCTAGGGTAAGTCATGGAAATGAAATCCAAGTCGACAGACTTGTTTTCCTTGCATCTTTGATAGCTCTTAAATCTTCAGATATTAATATCATCTTGGGTATGGACTGGATGTCAGCCCATCATGCCAAAATTGATTGCTTCTCTAGGACTGTTCAACTCACCCATCCTTCGGGGAAGATAGTCAATGTTTTGACCCGATTAGCCAAGCGACAGTTATTTTCTCTTAACGCCAGCCCTTTACTAGACCTTGAGGACGTTCCGGTAGTCCGTGACTTCCCGGATGTCTTCCCAGAGGAATTGCCAGGTGTTCCACCTGACAGGGATGTGGAGTTCGTAATAGACCTCATTCCAGGAACCGTCCCGATTGCTAGAAGACCCTATAAGATGGCACCACTAGAACTAGCCGAGCTTAAGAAACAACTCGATGAGTCCTTGAAAAAGGGTTTCATCCGACCTAGTTCATCTCTGTGGGCTTGCCCCGTCCTCTTCGTCAAGAAGAAGGATGGTACGGACCGGATGGTTGTAGATTATCGACCTGTCAATTTGGTCACAATCAAGAACAAATATCCGCTTCCCAGGATCAACGACCTGTATGATCAGCTCGTTGGATCCTCAATCTTCTCCAAAATGGATTTGAGATTGGGCTACCATCAAATCAAAATCAGGAACGGGGACATTCCTAAAACGGCCTTTGTCACTCGTTATGGTCAATACGAGTACACCGTCATGTCCTTCGGTTTAACCAACGCTCCAGCCACCTTTTCTCGGTTAATGAACTCAATCTTCATGGACTATTTGGATAAATTCGTCGTGGTTTATCTCGATGATATACTCATCTACTCCAAGAGCGAGGAAGAACATGCCGAACATCTAAGGCTAGTGTTGAAGAAACTTCGAGAGCATCGCCTTTATGCCAAATTTTCTAAATGTGAATTCTGGTTGTCAGAAGTGACCTATCTGGGTCATGTAATATCTGGTAAAGGTATTGTTGTTAACCCTGAGCGAGTTCAAGCCATCCTTAATTGGACTCCACCTGAGTCGGTCAAGCAAGTTCGGAGTTTTCTGGGCTTAGCGAGCTATTGTCGTCGCTTTGTCGAGAACTTCTCCAAAGTTGCTAAACCTCTAACCGAACTCCTCAAGAAAGATAAAAAGTTCGAATGGACTCCAAAATGTGAGCTCAGCTTTTAGGAACTGAAAAGACGCCTGACTTCTGCTCCCGTACTGGTACCGCCAGACTTCTCTAAAGACTTTGTTATCTACTGCGACGCCTCGCGACAAGGACTAGGTTGCATTCTCATGCAAGATCGACACGTAATTGCTTATGCTTCACGGCAATTGCACCCACATGAGGAGAATTATCCTACTCATGATCTAGAGCTTGCAGCCGTAGTCTATGCACTTAAGACCTGGCGACATTACCTCCTCGGTAATCGTTGCGAAATATTCACTGATCACCAAAGTTTGAAGTACATCTTCACCCAACCGGATTTGAATCTCAGGCAAAGACGTTGGGTTGAGTTGATCACAGATTTCGGCTTAGGAATAACTTACACCCCAGGGAAAGCCAACATCATGGCTGATGCGCTAAGTCGTAAATCTTATTGTAACAACCTGATGTTACAACAAAGTCAACTGCTTCTCCATGAGGAATTTCGGAAGCTTAACCTTCACATTGTTCCTCAAGGTTTTCTTTCCACCTTGGTGGCAAAACCTACCCTTACGGATCAGATCATCAAAGCATGGAAGGTAGATCCGGGAATTTCCCGCATCAAGAGAAACATCAAGAAAGGAGTTGCGAATTGTTTCTCCATTGATGATCAAGGGGTCGTATACTTCGGGAATCGACTAGTGGTTCCCAAGGTGCGAAACCTGAGACGATTGATCCTTAAGGAAGCTCATGAATCTCCTCTCTCCATTCATCCCGGTAGTACCAAGATGTATCAGGACCTACGCCAGAGGTTCTGGTGGACTAGGATGAAGAGAGAAATTGCTCAGTATATTGCTAATTGCGACGTCTGCCGTCGTGTAAAAGCAGAGCATCAACGGCCTGCTGGCACCCTTCAACCCTTAGCTATTCCTGAATGGAAATGGGATAAAATTGGTATGGATTTCATTACCGGTTTTCCCAGGACCAAGAAAGGGAATAATGCTATCTTCGTCATGGTCGATCGTCTTTCCAAGGTAGCCCATTTCTTACCTGTTCGTGAGAGTATAACCGCTAGTCAGTTGGCAGACTTATACATCTCCCGAATCGTGTCTCTCCATGGTGTTCCTTTGGAAATTAACTCGGACCGAGGAAGTCTTTTCACCTCTCGATTTTGGGAAAGTTTCCAAAATGCTATGGGAACCCGCCTTTCCTTTAGCACCGCTTTTCACCCTCAATCGAGTGGTCAGGTAGAACGCGTCAACCAGATTCTAGAAGACATGCTTCGAGCCTCTGTTATCTCATTCGGAATGGATTGGGAGAAGTGCCTTCCATTTGCCGAATTCGCTTACAACAACAGCTATCAATCTAGCTTGGGTAAAGCCCCTTTTGAAGTTCTCTATGGACGACGGTGTCGAACACCCCTTAACTGGTCAGAAACCGGGGAAAGACAATTCTTTGGCCCGGATATGATTCAGGAAGCAGAAGAGCAAGTTCGCATCGTTCGTGAAAAGTTGAAAACAGCCCAATCTCGTCAAAAGAGTCATTATGACCGAAAACATAAGGCTATGACTTTCGAGGTTGACGAGAAAGCTTACCTTCGGGTTACTCCTCTGAAGGGAACCCATCGTTTCGGTATCAAGGGCAAATTGGCTCCTCGTTACATTGGACCTTTCCGTATCCTCGCTAAACGAGGAGAAGTTGCCTACCAGTTGGAACTACCTCCGCACCTCTCTAGAGTCCACGATGTCTTCCACGTTTCTCAACTCAGGCGTTGCTTCTCGGATCCTATCCGTGGAGTGGACCACGAAACGCTTGATCTCCAAGATAATCTCACGTATCGAGAGTACCCCATTCGCATCCTCGATCAGGCCGAGCGTACCACTCGACGTCATAATATCAAGTTTCTCAAAGTTCAATGGTCGCACCATTCTGAGGATGAAGCAACTTGGGAAAGGGAGGATCGTCTTCAACTCGAGTACCCCGCCTTCTTTCCGGAAGAACCCAAATCTCGGGACGAGATTCTTTTGAGTGGGGGTGAGTTGTCACACCCTAGCTAGTTCATGCATTAGAGTGTTGCATCATATTTACTCTTTCATCAGAAACCTGAAATGGGGATGACAGAACCCCCAGCCCCCTCTGAAACCAACTAGGGTTTACTAAAAACTTTTTCAATGAACCTGAAATGCCCTTCTAAAATGCCCATCATTTTTGTCTTGGTTCAGAACCTCCGCCAGAAGTGATGCACATTTTCCTAGGCCATCTTAGGGTTTTTGAATTAAATCATAAATATTTGAATTTGGGCATTTAAAATTATATAAAATATTTAAATGCTCAAATATCTCCAAACTAAAATGTTTCATGTTGGAAATAATCCAACTATGGACCAGGAGTAGTTTGGTGATTTTAGGATTTGCCTAAGTATTTTTAATAAATCAACAAAGTTGCAGAAGTATTAAAAAACAGAAAACAGGAAAAAATAGAAAAACTTACCTGGCGCCCAGCACACGGCCCACATGCCGGCCCAGCCCAGCGCCGCTCCAGCGAGCTGCTTGCCGGCCAGGCAGGCAGGCAGGTGCCCGACGGCGACCGCAGCGCGCGCCACGCACCTGCTCGCCGCCTCGCCGCTCCCCTCGCCCGGTGACGTCGTGGATCGCTCCCCCTCTCTTCCCCGAATCCCCCAGACACCCCCTCTCCTGTCCAGCTCCTCCCCCTCGCGCCCCCCAGCCATGGCCGACGCTACCGCCGCCGTGCCTACGTCGTAGCCGCGCTCCCCGCCGCCCGTGCGTCCTCTCGTCGTGTCCAGGAGCTCCGCCGCTGTCCACTTCATCGAGCAAGCCGAGCCCCGAGCGCTCGCAACGCCCGAGTCCACCGCAATGACCTCGCCCGAACCGCCGTCGCCGGAGATCCCCTTCAACGCCGTCGTCGCTCCGGTCCGTCCCCGGCCGCACCAAGGGCTTCGTCGAACTCCCCGTGAGCTTAGCCATCTTCCCCTCCCTTCTTTTCTTGCTCCCGAGCTGTGTAGCGACCTCCCGGAGCTCAACCGCACCCACCGCCGCGGAGCTCGTCGCCGACGTGCTCCCGGTCATCTTCCGGCCACTCCACGGTGTCCATCATGCTCACCGCGTCACGTAGCACCTAACTAGCTACTCCCCGCACCTCACCGACCCCCCTAGCGACAAGTTCGACTTCGGCCGAACTCCGGTGGCCGCCAAAGTCATCGCCGGCGCCAACTCCGGCCACCCCGACCCCAACGGACTCCACCAAGAGCCGCGGCTCGTCCTCAGCTCCACTCCGGTGGTCTCCGCGACCCATTTGGTGGCCGAAACGGCCAAAACCACTTCCGCCGCCGCGTCGGGCTCGCCGGCGGCTAAACGCCGGTGCAGCCGACCCGGGTTTGACCACGGGTGGGCCCTGGTTGACTCTTCTGAGTCAATGACAGGTGGGGCCCAGCCCTGTTAACTAATTAGGATTAGTTTAAATTAATTTTAGTTTAATTAATCACATGACACGCGGGACCCACTATCAGGTTTGACCCGGACGTGTCCCGTTGACCTGCTGATGTCACACTGACGTCAGGCTGACGCAGAAATTGATTTTCTGGATTTAATCTAATATAGGAAATTCCAGAATATAGTTTAAACTTCAAAAATTCATAACTTTTAATCTGTAACTCCAAATCAGACAAGTTATATATGAAAAATGATCAGAAAAATCCAATCTATCCATCTGTACTATTTTCATGCATGATTAAACAAGTTAACTTGATGTTTAATGCAGAACAAGGAAAAACACTTTAAAGGGCCATGTTTGAGTTTGAAATTTGAATCTTTGGTTCAAATTGGTTCAAACCCTTCTGGTCTTAGTTGCATTAGCCCAACACACTCATATTGCCATGTTTCATGCATGCATCATATTGTTGCACATTGTTTGGTGATGGTTGTGTATCGGTGTTCTTTGCGGCAGGATCTGCCTCCGAGGAGTATCGTGATTACTCTAACGAAGAACCGTATCAGTGCATCGAACCATCAGGCAAGCAACCAACCATTTGATCATATCGATACAATCCCATGTTCTCGCTCCTCCTCTCTTTTACTGCATTAAGACAACGCGTTTCAAACTGCTGTGTGTTACGGTAGTTGAACCCATTTCCTCTGCATGACCTGTCATTGCCACAGTAACTAGATGAAACCCACTAGCATGTGTAGGAGTTGTTTGAGCCATATGTATGTGTTGTTCCTACCTTGCTATGCCTGCTATGCTTAGAGTCGTGTCAGGTCTGGTTCATCTGGGTGATGGACTAGAGTGAAATGATTATGTCGGTAATGAAAGTGGTGTGGTGAACATGATTTGGTAAAGGTATCGATGAGAGGCCATGTAGGAGTACATGGTGGGTTGTTTCATTGAAGCCGACCTTAAGCACTGAGATCTGTATGTGTGATTTAAGATTCAGCTACTACCATGCATTGGGCCCGAAACCAATGGACCCTCTCGACTTCTTATTCACCCTAGTTCTCTGTCCAGGAGTTGCAAGTAGTTTCTGGTGTTTGTAGCCTACTGGAGGCCGTGGACAGCGCTGACCGTAGGGGTGGGCTGTGATGCGGTAGGTACGTGGCACGGTGTACCGAATACCCGTTAGGTATCTCGGGAACCCTGTTCACATCGTTTGGGGCTGTGAGCGAAACGTCGGCCGGATCTCCTCATGGATGGAACCCGAATAGGCGATAAACCTGGACTAGAGACTTAGGTGATTAGGTAGGTCGTGGCCGACACCCACGTTGGGCTTCCGCTTGAAGGTTGCCGAGTACATGTCGTGTAAACGACGGTAAGTGGTGAGAGCGTGTATGAAGAAGTACACCCCTGCAGGGTTATCATGATCTATTCGAATAGCCGCGTCCGCGGTAAAGGACTACTTGGTTGCCTATACAGTTCATAGACAAGTAAATGGAAACTACTAAAAGCCTCAAGATAAGTGTGAGTGCCGAGGATGGCTCTTCCGTAGGAAGACGGAGGTGGATCCTCGGTAGTGTATTGAAGTGGTGAGTAGTGGACTCGTGTACGCAAAACCATTTCAAGTTGGAGTCTTGTAGGATAGTCTAGCCAAGAGTCAAAGCTGGCTTGCTGCAATAACTCCACCAACCCTTCTTGATAATGTGCATGTATGTAGGATCTGATGTAAGTCTTGCTGAGTACCTTTGTACTCATGTTGCTATAATTTACATTTTTACAGAAGACGTTGCAACCCCTTCTGATGGGTTCTTCGTAGACGTTGACATCAATGAGTAGGCTAAGGCCTAGGTGGTGATCCTGAGCTTGTGAAGGACCACGTAGTATAGCTAGGCTTTCCAAGCCTCTTTTATTTTACTAGTTGTCTGTACTCAGAAAAGTTACTTCCGCTGCTGGTTTGTATGACTGTATGACTTGAATGTTGGGTCGTGTGACCCGTACCTATGTGTATGTTATGTATGGCTCTCTGAGCCTTAAATAAAGTACTTGTGTCGTAGAGTCATGTTGTGATGCCTTGTTGTATTTGCACATATCGAGCATATTGTGTGTATGATTGAAATGCTTGGTATGTGTGGGATCTGACTATCTAGTTGTTTATCCTTAGTAGCCTCTCTTACCGGGAAATGCCTCCTAGTGTTACCACTGAGCCATGGTAGCTTGCTACTGCTCTGGAACACTTAGGCTGGCCGGCATGTGTCCTTCTTCGTTCCTGTGTCTGTCCCTTCGGGGAAATGTCACGCATTGAGTACCGGAGTCCTGTTAGCCCGCTACAGCCCGGTTTACCGGAGTCCTGCTAGCCCAGTGCTACAGCCCGGACCCACTTGCTGATGACCGACACGTTCGTTGCTGGGTCATGGATGCCTGTCCCTGTAGGTCTGTGCCACTTTGGGTTTACGACTAGCCATGTCAGCCCGGGCTCCTTATCATATGGGTACTAGCGACACTATCATATACGTGTGCCAAAAGGCGCAAACGGTCCCGGGCAAAGGTAAGGCGACACCCGTGGGAATACCGTGCGTGAGGCCGCAAAGTGATATGAGGTGTTACATGCTAGACCTATGTGGCATCGAGTCGGGGTCCTGACAGCGTTGGTATCAGAGCCGGACTGCTTGTAGGTTCTCCAAGCCAAACTGGTCGATGTTGAGTCTAGAAATTCTTTAGTTATATGTAGGGGAATTGTTTGTGGGTTGGAACGTAAGGCTCTTTTTACTCCTTTATCTTATGACATTCTGATCTGAGTCAGTCTATTCTTCCACCGGGGGTTAAGGAATTAGGATCTATTCTCTCTATCAGGTTCACGTGTTACTAATCAGTAGTACCTTATAGGTTTGATGGATACAAGCCTAGTTCAGTTCTACTACCACATTATGTTGTTAGGATGGACTCAGAACTTTGATATGATGATGTTGAGTGTGTATGAAATCCTTTGTCAAATGTCTCAAAATCCTTCTTGAGCATTTACAGCCGTTATGCTGTCAAAATTTTGCTAGAAATTCTAATGCCTTTGCATTATGGTTGTGCTTTCAGATGGCCACTCGCGACCTCAATCAAGTGGTTCGCCTGACTCGATGCCTAGATGTACCCGGCCATACCGCCATGTTGGTCAGGGTAATGACTGAGGCTGGATACCGTTGGTATCCCGAGTACACGGTCGAAGAGCAATTTCGAGACTTTAATCAAAGCCAGTATCTATGCACTGTCAGGATATTTCCATCTTATCTTGGATCCACCGAGCCCCTTCACTTCTCCTATGGACTCGGGGTTGCTATTGAGATGGCTGTGCAGGACGCCGCCTACTCTATGATGACCATCATGCGAGTCAGGTCTGGTCTATTTCGGGACTCTGATTTCCGATATATGCCAGGATCACTTCCGGGAGCACAAGGGTATCTCCAGGCTATTTATGCTGACCCCACTCAGGAGGATTCACGGACTCGCACCACTGCTGAGATGCTCGAGGATAAGGACCGTGAAAATCGGGCCTTGAGGTTAGAGCTCTTCAATACCCGTGCTGACCATTGGGCCACATTGACTCGGTTTGCACCGGCGGTGCAAGCTGGATATTCGGATATGCGCGATCTCTATCCTGTGAGATCTGCTTTGCCAGACGTGATGGGTTGGCGTGATGTAGGAGGCATCACCCCACCTCGCGGTCCCCGCAGGCCACCGTCTGTTGGTCCAAGACCTCATCCTAGTCCCTATGGTCCACAAGCTCCGCGAGATCGTCTGTTTCCGGATGATCATGTTGAGCTTCCAGGCTATGGAGGTGATTTCTACGAGGACTACTACGGATCGGTCTGAGTTAGTGGTAGTATCACTAGTTTGAACTAGCTGTGCCGTCTATCGTCCTGCGTGACTCGTGGGATATGACCTAGTTTGTACCGCCTTCCGGAGGTGTAGAAAAATAATGTATAGGAGCTTGGGATGCCTCCGATGAGATGTAATCCTCTTTTCACCGTAATAGTACCTTGTTTGGTCTTGTACTAAACCTTGTATGGTGTGTATGACGATGGAATAAAGAAGCAGTTTCTGTATCTACCATGTCATACAGATGATCATCTTGCATTCCGAGTTACTCCTTACATTCTGTATTCTATGTCGGAGTCTTATCATTCTGACTAAATCATTGTCTTGTTTACCTAGGATGGTCAACACGCGCAATAACCCTGCTCCTCAAGAGCAGGCCGAAGGCAGTGAAGTCAGGAATGCAAATCTGCCTCATCCTCCTTCCCTAGCCGAGGTTATGATGGAAGCCGAAAGAAACAAGCGGGAGACCAACCGTTTGTTGGAGCGTATTGAACAGAACACAGCACACCATCAGAGGACTAACGTGGTGTCACTCAGTGATTTCATCAAGTTACATCCACCCACGTCCCACCACTCCGTCGAGCCTCTCGACGCTGATGACTGGCTTCGCAGTATTTCTCACAAACTGCGCTCCGCGCTAGTAGCCGAGGCTGACAAGGTCACCTTTGCTGCATATCATCTTGAAGGCCCCGCCAGTCTATGGTGGGAGAATTATGGAGCTATGCGCCCAGCGGGTCATGTCACTACTTGGGCTGAATTCAGCGAGGCTTTCCGTGAACATCACATTCCGGAGGGTCTCATGGACCGTAAACGTGAGGAATTTTGCAGTTTCACTCAAGGCCGACTCTCTGTGGATGCTTACAGCAGGGAGTTCGGTAACCTCGCACGATATGCCACTGAGGAAGTTTCTACTGATGCCAAGAAGCAAGCAAGGTTCCGTAAGGGACTTAGTCCTGAGCTTCACCGCGACCTCCGTCTGCATGAGTGCACATCTTTTCAGAAGCTTGTTAACAAGGCCATCAGTGCTGAGACTGGTCAGTCTGATTATGACGCAACACGCAAGCATGGCCGTGATGTGGGTTCCTCATCCGGTGCTGACCCTCAGAAGCGCCGCGTGTGGGTGCCCAACACTGCCCTGCCACCCAGGTTCACACCGAGGCCATCCTTCCAGGCGCCTCGCCCCGTTCAACAGTCTGCACCAGCCAAGCCCTATGGTGGTCCAACCAACAATGCTCCTCCACGTACCAGTTCTGTGACTTGCTTTAAGTGTGGGGAATCTGGCCACTATATGCGCGAGTGTCCCCAGACCAACCCCAACCAATCTGCTAAAGCTGTTGGCCGTGGCAAGCCGACAGGGAAAGTGTTCCACGCCAAGCCGGCCACCGCTGCACGTGGCCATGTCAACTGTATCTCTGCCGAAGAAGCTCAAGAGGATCCCAACGTCGTTCTCGGTACGCTCCTTGTTAATTGCCACCCGGCATCTGTTTTTTTCGATACAGGAGCATCTCATTCATTCATATCCGAGAACTATGCTCGCTTGCATAACACCGCATTCTGTGACATGCCATCCTCTATGGTAATTCAAACTCCGGGATCCAAATGGCAAACCTCTAGGGTAAGTCATGGAAATGAAATCCAAGTCGACAGACTTGTTTTCCTTGCATCTTTGATAGCTCTTAAATCTTCAGATATTAATATCATCTTGGGTATGGACTGGATGTCAGCCCATCATGCCAAAATTGATTGCTTCTCTAGGACTGTTCAACTCACCCATCCTTCGGGGAAGATAGTCAATGTTTTGACCCGATTAGCCAAGCGACAGTTATTTTCTCTTAACGCCAGCCCTTTACCAGACCTTGAGGATGTTCCGGTAGTCCGTGACTTCCCGGATGTCTTCCCAGAGGAATTGCCAGGTGTTCCACCTGACAGGGATGTGGAGTTCGTAATAGACCTCATTCCAGGAACCGTCCCGATTGCTAGAAGACCCTATAAGATGGCACCACTAGAACTAGCCGAGCTTAAGAAACAACTCGATGAGTCCTTGAAAAAGGGTTTCATCCGACCTAGTTCATCTCCGTGGGCTTGCCCCGTCCTCTTCGTCAAGAAGAAGGATGGTACGGACCTGATGGTTGTAGATTATCGACCTGTCAATTTGGTCACAATCAAGAACAAATATCCGCTTCCCAGGATCAACGACATGTATGATCAGCTCGCTGGATCCTCAATCTTCTCCAAAATGGATTTGAGATTGGGCTACCATCAAATCAAAATCAGGAACGGGGACATTCCTAAAACGGCCTTTGTCACTCGTTATGGTCAATACGAGTACACCGTCATGTCCTTCGGTTTAACCAACGCTCCAGCCACCTTTTCTCGGTTAATGAACTCAATCTTCATGGACTATTTGGATAAATTCGTCGTGGTTTATCTCGATGATATACTCATCTACTCCAAGAGCGAGGAAGAACATGCCGAACATCTAAGGCTAGTGTTGAAGAAACTTCGAGAGCATCGCCTTTATGCCAAATTTTCTAAATGTGAATTCTGGTTGTCAGAAGTGACCTATCTGGGTCATGTAATATCTGGTAAAGGTATTGTTGTTAACCCTGAGCGAGTTCAAGCCGTCCTTAATTGGACTCCACCTGAGTCGGTCAAGCAAGTTCGGAGTTTTCTGGGCTTAGCGAGCTATTGCCGTCGCTTTGTCGAGAACTTCTCCAAAGTTGCTAAACCTCTAACCGAACTCCTCAAGAAAGATAAAAAGTTCGAATGGACTCCACAATGTGAGCTCAGCTTTCAGGAACTGAAAAGACGCCTGACTTCTGCTCCCGTACTGGTACCGCCAGACTTCTCTAAAGACTTTGTTATCTACTGCGACGCCTCGCGACAAGGACTAGGTTGCATTCTCATGCAAGATCGACACGTAATTGCTTATGCTTCACGGCAATTGCACCCACATGAGGAGAATTATCCTACTCATGATCTAGAGCTTGCAGCCGTAGTCTATGCACTTAAGACCTGGCGACATTACCTCCTCGGTAATCATTGCAAAATATTCACTGATCACCAAAGTTTGAAGTACATCTTCACCCAACCGGATTTGAATCTCAGGCAAAGATGTTGGGTTGAGTTGATCACAGATTTCGACTTAGGAATAACTTACACCCCAGGGAAAGCCAACGTCATGGCTGATGCGCTAAGTCGTAAATCTTATTGTAACAACCTGATGTTACAACAAAGTCAACCACTTCTCCATGAGGAATTTTGGAAGCTTAACCTTCACATTGTTCCTCAAGGTTTTCTTTCCACCTTGGTGGCAAAACCTACCCTTACGGATCAGATCATCAAAGCACGGAAGGTAGATCCGGGAATTTCCCGCATCAAGAGAAACATCAAGAAAGGAGTTGCGAATTGTTTCTCCATTGATGATCAAGGGGTCGTATACTTCGGGAATCGACTAGTGGTTCCCAAGGTGCGAAACCTAAGACGATTTATCCTTAAGGAAGCTCATGAATCTCCTCTCTCCATTCATCCCGGTAGTACCAAGATGTATCAGGACCTACGCCAGAGGTTCTGGTGGACTAGGATGAAGAGAGAAATTGCTCAGTATATTGCTAATTGCGACGTCTGCCGTCGTGTAAAAGCAGAGCATCAACGGCCTGCTGGCACCCTTCAACCCTTAGCTATTCCTGAATGGAAATGGGATAAAATTGGTATGGATTTCATTACCGGTTTTCCCAGGACCAAGAAAGGGAATAATGCTATCTTCGTCGTGGTCGATCGTCTTTCCAAGGTAGCCCATTTCTTACCTGTTCGTGAGAGTATAACCGCTAGTCAGTTGGCAGACTTATACATCTCCCGAATCGTGTCTCTCCATGGTGTTCCTTTGGAAATTAACTCGGACCGAGGAAGTCTTTTCACCTCTCGATTTTGGGAAAGTTTCCAAAATGCTATGGGAACCCGCCTTTCCTTTAGCACCGCTTTTCACCCTCAATCGAGTGGTCAGGTAGAACGCGTCAACCAGATTCTAGAAGACATGCTTCGAGCCTCTGTTATCTCATTCGGAATGGATTGGGAGAAGTGCCTTCCATTTGCCGAATTCGCTTACAACAACAGCTATCAATCTAGCTTGGGTAAAGCCCCTTTTGAAGTTCTCTATGGACGACGGTGTCGAACACCCCTTAACTGGTCAGAAACCGGGGAAAGACAATTCTTTGGCCCGGATATGATTCAGGAAGCAGAAGAGCAAGTTCGCATCGTTCGTGAAAAGTTGAAAACAGCCCAATCTCGTCAAAAGAGTCATTATGACCGAAAACATAAGGCTATGACTTTCGAGGTTGACGAGAAAGCTTACCTTCGGGTTACTCCTCTGAAGGGAACCCATCGTTTCGGTATCAAGGGCAAATTGGCTCCTCGTTACATTGGACCTTTCCGTATCCTCGCTAAACGAGGAGAAGTTGCCTACCAGTTGGAACTACCTCCGCACCTCTCCAGAGTCCACGATGTCTTCCACGTTTCTCAACTCAGGCGTTGCTTCTCGGATCCTATCCGTGGAGTGGACCACGAAACGCTTGATCTCCAAGATAATCTCACGTATCGAGAGTACCCCATTCGCATCCTCGATCAGGCCGAGCGTACCACTCGACGTCATAATATCAAGTTTCTCAAAGTTCAATGGTCGCACCATTCTGAGGACGAAGCAACTTGGGAAAGGGAGGATCGTCTTCGACTCGAGTACCCCGCCTTCTTTCCGGAAGAACCCAAATCTCGGGACGAGATTCTTTTGAGTGGGGGTGAGTTGTCACACCCTAGCTAGTTCATGCATTAGAGTGTTGCATCATATTTACTCTTTCATCAGAAACCTGAAATGGGGATGACAGAACCCCCAGCCCCCTTTGAAACCAACTAGGGTTTACTAAAAACTTTTTCAATGAACCTAAAATGCCCTTCTAAAATGCCCATCATTTTTGTCTTGGTTCAGAACCTCTGCCAGAAGTGATGCACATTTTCCTAGGCCATCTTAGGGTTTTTGAATTAAATCATAAATATTTGAATTTGGGCATTTAAAATTATATAAAATATTTAAATGCTCAAATATCTCCAAACTAAAATGTTTCATGTTGGAAATAATCCAACTATGGACCAGGAGTAGTTTGGTGATTGTAGGATTTGCCTAAGTATTTTTAATAAATCAACAAAGTTGCAGAAGTATTAAAAAACAGAAAACAGGAAAAAATAGAAAAACTTACCTGGCGCCCAGCACCCGGCCCACCTGCCGGCCCAGCCCAGCGCTGCTCCAGCGAGCTGCTTGCCGGCCAGGCAGGCAGGCAGGTGCCCGACGGCGACCGCAGCGCGCGCCACGCACCTGCTCGCCGCCTCGCCGCTCCCCTCGCCCGGTGACGTCGTGGATCGCTCCCCCTCTCTTCCCCGAACCCCCCAGACACCCCCTCTCCTCTCCAGCTCCTCCCCCTCGCGCCCCCCAGCCATGGCCGACGCTACCGCCGCCGTGCCTACGTCGTAGCCGCGCTCCCCGCCGCCCGTGCGTCCTCTCGTCGTGTCCAGGAGCTCCTTCGCTGTCCACTTCATCGAGCAAGCCGAGCCCCGAGCGCTCGCAACGCCCGAGTCCACCGCAACGACCTCGCCCGAACCACCGTCGCCGGAGATCCCCTTCAACGCCGTCGTCGCTCCGGTCCGTCCCCGGCCGCACCAAGGGCTTCGTCGAACTCCCCGTGAGCTTAGCCATCTTCCCCTCCCTTCTTTTCTTGCTCCCGAGCTGTGTAGCGACCTCCCGGAGCTCAACCGCACCCACCGCCGTGGAGCTCGTCGCCGACGTGCTCCCGGTCATCTTCCGGCCACTCCACGGTGTCCATCATGCTCACCGCGTCACGTAGCACCTAACTAGCTACTCCCCGCACCTCACCGACCCCCCTAGCGACAAGTTCGACTTCGGCCGAACTCCGGTGGCCGCCAAAGTCGTCGCCGGCGCCAACTCCGGCCACCCCGACCCCAACGGACTCCACCAAGAGCTGCGGCTCGTCCTCAGCTCCACTCCGGTGGTCTCCGCGACCCATTTGGTGGCCGAAACGGCCAAAACCACTTCCGCCGCCGCGTCGGGCTCGCCGGCGGCTAAATGCCGGTGCAGACGACCCGGGTTTGACCACGGGTGGGCCCTGGTTGACTCTCCTGAGTCAATGACAGGTGGGGCCCAGCCCTGTTAACTAATTAGGATTAGTTTAAATTAATTTTAGTTTAATTAATCACACTGACACGCGGGACCCACTGTCAGGTTTGACCCGGACGTGTCCCGTTGACCTGCTGATGTCACACTGACGTCAGGCTGACGCAGAAATTGATTTTCTGGATTTAATCTAATATAGGAAATTCCAGAATATAGTTTAAACTTCAAAAATTCATAACTTTTAATCTATAACTCCAAATCAGACAAGTTATATATGAAAAATGATCAGAAAAATCCAATCTATCCATCTGTACTATTTTCATGCATGATTAAACAAGTTAACTTGATGTTTAATGCAGAACAAGGAAAAACACTTTAAAGGGCCATGTTTGAGTTTGAAATTTGAATCTTTGGTGCAAATTGGTTCAAACCCTTCTGGTCTTAGTTGCATTAGCCCAACACACTCATATTGCCATGTTTCATGCATGCATCATATTGTTGCACATTGTTTGGTGATGGTTGTGTATCGGTGTTCTTTGCGGCAGGATCTGCCTCCGAGGAGTATCGTGATTACTCTAACGAAGAACCGTATCAGTGCATCGAACCATCAGGCAAGCAACCAACCATTTGATCATATCGATACAATCCCATGTTCTCGCTCCTCCTCTCTTTTACTGCATTAAGACAACGCGTTTCAAACTGCTGTGTGTTACGGTAGTTGAACCCATTTCCTCTGCATGACCTGTCATTGCCACAGTAACTAGATGAAACCCACTAGCATGTGTAGGAGTTGTTTGAGCCATATGTATGTGTTGTTCCTACCTTGCTATGCCTGCTATGCTTAGAGTCGTGTCAGGTCTGGTTCATCTGGGCGATGGACTAGAGTGAAATGATTATGTCGGTAATGAAAGTGGTGTGGTGAACATGATTTGGTAAAGGTATCGATGAGAGGCCATGTAGGAGTACATGGTGGGTTGTTTCATTGAAGCCGACCTTAAGCACTGAGATCTGTATGTGTGATTTAAGATTCAGCTACTACCATGCATTGGGCCCGAAACCAATGGACCCTCTCGACTTCTTATTCATCCTAGTTCTCTGTCCAGGAGTTGCAAGTAGTTTCTGGTGTTTGTAGCCTACTGGAGGCCGTGGACAGCGCTGACCGTAGGGGTGGGCTGTGATGCGGTAGGTACGTGGCACGGTGTACCGAATACCCGTTAGGTATCTCGGGAACCCTGTTCACATAGTTTGGGGCTGTGAGCGAAACCTCGGCCGGATCTCCTCATGGATGGAACCCGAATAGGCGATAAACCTGGACTAGAGACTTAGGTGATTAGGTAGGTCGTGGCCGACACCCACGTTGGGCTTCCACTTGAAGGTTGCCGAGTACATGTCGTGTAAACGACGGTAAGTGGTGAGAGCGTGTATGAAGAAGTACACCCCTGCAGGGTTATCATGATCTATTCGAATAGCCGCATCCGCGATAAAGGACTACTTGGTTGCCTATACAGTTCATAGACAAGTAAATGGAAACTACTAAAAGCCTCAAGATAAGTGTGAGTGCCGAGGATGGCTCTTCCGTAGGAAGACGGAGGTGGATCCTCGGTAGTGTATTGAAATGGTGAGTAGTGGACTCGTGTACGCAAAACCATTTCAAGTTGGAGTCTCGTAGGATAGTCTAGCCAAGAGTCAAAGCTGGCTTGCTGCAATAACTCCACCAACCCTTCTTGATAATGTGCATGTATGTAGGATCTGATGTAAGTCTTGCTGAGTACCTTTGTACTCATGTTGCTATAATTTACATTTTTATAGAAGACGCTGCAACCCCTTCTGATGGGTTCTTCGTAGACGTTGACATCAATGAGTAGGCTAAGGCCTAGGTGGTGATCCTGAGCTTGTGAAGGACCACGTAGTATAGCTAGGCTTTCCAAGCCTCTTTTAGTTTACTAGTTGTCTGTACTCAGACAAGTTACTTCCGCTGCTGGTTTGTATGACTGTATGACTTGAATGTTGGGTCGTGTGACCCGTACCTATGTGTATGTTATGTATGGCTCTCTGAGCCTTAAATAAAGTACTTGTGTCGTAGAGTCATGTTGTGATGCCTTGTTGTATTTGCACATATCGAGCGTATTGTGTGTATGATTGAAATGCTTGGTATGTGTGGGATCTGACTATCTAGTTGTTTATCCTTAGTAGCCTCTCTTACCAGGAAATGCCTCCTAGTGTTACCATTGAGCCATGGTAGCTTGCTACTGCTCTGGAACACTTAGGCTGGCCGGCATGTGTCCTTCTTCGTTCCTGTTTCTGTCCCTTCGGGGAAATGTCACGCATTGAGTACCGGAGTCTTGTTAGCCCGCTACAGCCCGGTTTACCGGAGTCCTACTAGCCCAGTGCTACAGCGCGGACCCACTTGCTGATGACCGACACGTTCGTTGCTGGGTCATGGATGCCTGTCCCTGTAGGTCTGTGCCACTTTGGGTTTACGACTAGCCATGTCAGCCCGGGCTCCTTATCATATGGGTACTAGCGACACTATCATATACGTGTGCCAAAAGGCGCAAACGGTCCCGGGCAAAGGTAAGGCGACACCCGTGGGAATACCATGCGTGAGGCCGCAAAGTGATATGAGGTGTTACATGCTAGACCTATGTGGCATCGAGTCGGGGTCCTGACATATTATTTGAGTTTTCTCTGAACGCATTTATGAATGATTATTATAGCCTCGTATTTCTTATCTGATTTGTTGGTTTGGTTTGGCCAACTAGATTGATTTATCTTGCCATGGGAAGGGGTGCTTTGTGATGGGTTCGATCTTGCGGTGCTCAATCTCAGTGAGAGAATGAGACATGACACGCATGTATTGTTGCTATTAAGCGTAACAAGATGGGATTTATTTCATTTGTGAGTTTATCGTGTCTAAATCATGTCATCTTGCTTAAGGCATTACTCCGTTCTTTCATGAACTTAGTACACTAGATGCACGCTGGATAGCGGTCGATGTGTGGAGTAATAGTAGTAGATGCAGAATCATTTCGGTCTACTTGTCTCAGACATGATGCCTATATACATGATCATTGCCTTGGATATCATCATAATTATTTGCTTTTCTCTCAATTCCCAACAGTAATTTGTCTACCCATTGTATGCTATTTTCTCGAGAGAAGCCTCTAGTGAAAACTATGGCCCCTATTTTCTATCATATATTAAAACCAAAAATACCTTGCTACAATTTTCTTTTATTTATTTTATTTTGTATTTTTTGTCAAATCTATCTATCAACAACTCTATCTTTTAATCTTACTCGTAACCGTTGAGGGATTGATAACCCCTCTACGTGTTGGGTTGCAAGTATTTGTTGTTTGTGTGCCGGTGTTATTTACATAGTGTTGCTTGGTTCTCCTACTGGATTGATAACCTTGGTTTCATAACTGAGGGAAATACTCATCTCTACTGTACTGCATCATCCTCTCCTCTTCGGGGAAATCGCAACGCAGCTCACAAGTACCTGGAAGAATTTCTGGCGCCGTTGCCGGGGAGACGTCATTAACATCTATCAAGTACCTACGCATAAACTTTCATCTCCTTGCATTTACTTTCACTAGAAAAAATACACTTCCGTGATGATACATGTTTGTCACAATAGGTCACGTTCATGCATGTACATCCATGATGATTTTATGACAGAATCAAGATAGTCATACCTATGTTGTCGTAGAAGTGTTCCATGACATTACCAAAATTATCATCACGGAAGTGTCCACTTCCATGACGATAAATGACGTGTCATGGAAGTGCTTTCGTCAAGGGTAACCGACACATGGCATCCACTGTAACGGGTCGCCGTTAAGCTATCGGGTTCTGGTTTGGATTCGATAACCCGTTAATAGCCCGGACCAATGGGATTTCCACGTGTAAAATCATCATTGGCTGGAGGAAACACGTGTCGGCTCACCGTTAGGACAGATGTCATCCACTTACTGGACCGAAGGCGCCTATGATACGTCGACACGTGGCACGGCCCAACAGAGGCCCATTCCCGTGAAAAGGCCGGCATGTTTGACTTGGTCAAAAGGTAGTGTGCCGGCCCATGGAAAGCCTGTTAACGACCTGTTCGCATATAGCCCATTTACAACCCGCTAACCCAGGGCCCGTTACGGTCTATCCGAATTATGCCCAGTAGCGTCATCTGGGCCGTCCAATATGATTCCAG
Source organism: Triticum dicoccoides (assembly GCF_002162155.2). NCBI lineage: Eukaryota > Viridiplantae > Streptophyta > Magnoliopsida > Poales > Poaceae > Triticum > Triticum dicoccoides. Next base: position 465,790,364 of record NC_041386.1, read on the forward strand.
TCCGTTTTAACTTCCGGCCCATGTATGTCCCATGGCGTCTTTCAGCCCATATGAGGCCCTTTGTAACTCTAGGACATTAACGGTCCATGGTGAAACTGGCCCGTAATGAACAATGTATCACTTTATACCCATTAACGATCCATTATTCCATTGGGCCGTTTCCAGCCCATGTTATCTTTCGGCCTTCTCATGGCCCATTTATTCTTGGGCTCATTTCTAGCATTCGATTACTTACGACCCGTTATTGTCCTTTTCTGCTTGTGGGCCAAATTCAGCCCGTGGTTACATTCGGCTCGTTTGTGGCCCGTTAATCCGTTGGGCCATTTTCATAGCATCATCAAATACGACCAATTAACAACGGGCCGTTATGGTCGGCCCGTGAACGGACGATTCCAACTCTAGCCCGTTTACGGCCCATAACGCGGTCTGTTATTGGCCCATGTTTGGCCAATCGGTCATACGGCCCGTAGAAGGCCCATTGATGATACGACCCATAGAAGGCCCATTGTTTCTATGCCCATGGAAGGCCCATTGTTTCTACGGCCCGTAGGAGGCCCAGGGTTAGTACAGTAAAAATGTAGCCCATGGTTATTGTGGCCTAGTTTTAAGAAATAGGTTATTGCGTCCACTGGTAAACCGCGGAAAAAGAACTACACTGACTACAAGCAAACAGATAAACAAGACAACAAGGAAATAAATAAGCAAGCAACTTACGCTAGGCTATCACGACTATTACATATATTACATCCACTGGGCATCAAAGTTCGCCACCAGTGCAAATATAGGGAACAAAAGCAGCATATCACACACACTGGTTATCAAAGTTGGCGACCAGTGCAAATAAACACCGCAGCAAAACAAGTCCAGAACTAAAACCACTTCAGAAGAGCTCAAGAAACAATATCCTGGATACCCATAATGCTGGCAAGATGCTTAGCAAGCTTATTAACTTTCTCTTGTTTGGTGCTTAAATCCTCCAGCGCTTGCTATTGCACCATAAAGTTTGCATCTGAATTCTGTAGGGACTTCCTCAGTCCTTCGGCTTCCTATCGCAAAACATGTGATCGACGTCTTTCAACTTGAAGTTGAGACTCAAGAAGCCGAACTGATTCAGGCAGCGAGTTCGAAGAGCTGGTGCCAGCAGTAGTAGCCAGTAACTCGAACACTACATCAAGACATGACTTTGGGGTTGTCTCAGTGTCTTCAATATAGTTTTTATCGGCTTTCTTGGAGACCAGCAGGGATGTCTCACTATCTTGAACCTTATCTGCATTACTTCCTTTACCATTGCATAATGGGTAATCTTCTCCAATATTTGATTTGCATTCTAAAAGAGAAACAAACAAACACATCACAAGTTTACCATGTTGTATATGAAACTCATTTTTGGTAAATCAGTTCAGTAGTAAGGTGGACAGGATAACAGCATGAAACAAACATATATCTATGTAGTATGGTCACTGTATGGTCTATATCATTCTAGTTTATGTTGCCAAATCAAGATAGAGACAATTCAAATCATACTATTTAAGACAAAGCAGCATAGACAGAATATAAGTGTGGGAAACTACACAACAATAACAACACTTGTAATGTGCATGGCATGAGAACACAACTGTTTATTCAATTGAAACTGAAATCAACACAGAGCAACTTACAATAGCAAACACGCTAAAGAAACAGATTAAAAGCGTACCTATTGCGCCATTGGAGTTTCAATTGCATCCTTCAAATTTGAAATTAGTTGGTATGAGTAAATACAGTGATGCAAGAGCAAAGGAGTATGAACCATAGTTACGGAACTTGACCTGAGAACAATTCTTCTTCTGCTTTAAGCATGAACTTGGGGTTCGGAGTGGTGGTCCTCGTGCTTTGGGCACTGCAGTTGCCTTACTAACTGCTCGTGTTTGGGTGCTCTATGGTGGAGGCGATGTTGTGTCAACTGGAACTGGGTTACTATTGATACATCTCCAACGTATCTATAATTTATGAAGTATTCATGCCGTTATATTACCATTCTTGGATGTTTTACAATCATTTTATAGCAACTTTATATCATTTTTTGGGACTAACCTATTGACCCGGTGCCCAGTGCCAGTTGCTGTTTTTTGCTTGTTTTTTACATCACAGGAAATCAATATCAAACGGAGTCCAAACACCACGAAACTTTTTGTGGATTTTTTATGGACCAGAAGACTCCCGATGGGCCAGAGCAGCACCTGGGGGGTGCCCCGAGGGGGGCACAACCCACTAGGGCGCGCCTGGGGGCCCAGGCGCGCCCAGGTGGGTTGTGCCCACCTCGTAGGCCTCCCGCACCCCCTCTTTGCCCTATAAAATCCCAAATATTCCAAAAACCATCGGGGGTAAACCTAGATCAGAAGTTCCACCGCCGTAAGCCTCTGTAGCCACCAAAAACCAATCTAGACCCCATTCCGGCACTCTGCCGGAGGGGGAAATCATCATCGGTGGCCATCTTCATCGTCCCGGTGGCCACCATGATGAGGAGGGAGTAGTCCACCCTCGGGGCTGAGGGTTTGTACCAGTAGCTATGTGTTTAATCTCTCTCTCTCTCTCTCGTGTTCTTGAGATGGCACGATCTTGATGTATCGTGGGCTTTGTTAATAGGGATTTTTATTTCTGTGCCCCTGGTTCCTTAGCTCTACTCATTCATCCCCACTTTGTTAACTTTTGCTCACTTTTCCCCACTCCCTTACCTGAAACCCTCAGAACAGGTTATAACGACGCTGCCGTCAGGTCAATGCCTTTGACCGTTAACTCTGACGAGTGGGGCCGCTTATGCGTGGGCGCATGCAAGACCACGGTCATGGGGTAGCACGTGTCCATGGACATGCTCGAAACGTCCCATCATATAAAGAGGGGAAACCACCTCCATCGCCCCTATCATTTCCCCCCAAATCCCTTCCCTGCCGCATCGTATTCCTCTCCCCCGTCGGCATCGTCTCGCTCTCCTCCACTGCCTCCACCGCACCGTCTCGCTCTCCCCCACCACATCATGTTCCTCACCTTCATCGCCTCCATCTGTCAGATGGCCGACGCTCGTGGCGACGCCGGCGCAGCGGCCGGAGATGTGGTGGAGCTGCAGGGTCAGGGCGCGGTGACAGCGGATGTCGGCAACGTCCATGGCGGTACGGGGAAACTCGCAACCGCTGTGGATTCATCGCTGCAGAAGGTGATGGCGTCGAGCGGCGCAGTCCATCCCGATGCCCCCGATGCGCCGCCTGCCGTGGAGCGGTAGGTATTTGCACTTGCTTAGCTTGTAGAGTTAGTTGCTCCCTAGTTGCATTGGTTAGATTGTGATTCATAAGGTAGTTCAGATGGTTAGAGTAGTTGGTTTGACAAATGGGCCGGGTTTTTTTGTATGGGCTAGGGGGATGGGGGTTTTTGGACTAGGGTTTGTTGGATAAATTCGTTGCAAAAATGCTAGATGTTGTGAACTATGATTTTAGGTGCTGCAATGATTGGGGTTTTTAGATTTGTTTTTAGATTTGCATAAATTCGTTGCAAAAATGCTAGATGTTGTGAACAGATGCATGCTTATTAGATTTGTTTTTAGTGCTCACAGATTGGGGTTTTTAATGCTACTCAGATTCGTTGTCTTAGATTGGGTCCCTATTAGATTTGTTTTTGATACTCAGATTGGGGTTTTGAATGTCACATGCCCAAATGGAATCCATTGATTAAGAAGTTAGTTATGTTTAGAGTCACAATCCTACCGTATGAATCACAATATAAATTTGAATGTCATAACCAAAAGTAACCCTTGATTCATTAGTATATAAATTTGTCCACAATATGTAGTTATATTAGCTCTGTTGTTCAATCTGTGTGCATGACAATGGAAAATGCAAAACAATGATCATAGTATATTGGGAGTATATTAGCCCTATGACCAATGTGTCATGTGTGCATATCTAAATTTTCAATTGGCTTCTGTATTTACTAGTGATGGATGTAATTGTATGTGTCGGGGTTGGGGTCCCGGCAAACCTTTAAGGTTCGAACACTGGGGTGCGCGCGAAGTCTATCCCTCTAACCGATCTACGCTCTAGCTTGCTAGGACCTCGCAGACGAACTCGACGAACTCACAACACAGATGGACACAGGGTTTATACTGGTTCGGGCCACCGTCGCGGTGTAACACCCTAATCCAGTGTGATGGTGGTGGATTGCCTCTTGAGATGATGATAAAACAATACAAGGGAAGAACGGCCTCCTGAGGTTGAGGCGTTCTTGGGCTCGGTGAGCTTGTGTGTGAGGGTGGTCTCCCTCGAGCCTAGTTGTCTCCTCGAGCTAAGTTGTTCTCTCTCGAGCCCAGTTCTCTCCTCGAGCTAAGTTGTTCTCTCTACTGTGGTGGCTAGTCCTATTTATAGAGGCCCTGGTCCTCTTCCCAAATATCGAGCGGGAAGGGAGCCAACAATGGCGGGCTAATTTGAAGGGGGACAGCTAGTACAAGCTATCCTGACAAAAGTAGTCTTCGCCTGCACAAAGTTCTGGTGGTGAGGTTGTTCCGGGCTCCACGATGACCTCCATCTTGCAGTCCTTGGTCTTGGTCTTGTTGCACCGAAATGGCAACCTTTGCCTGATGCCTCGGTACTCCGCGGCTGCGCTTGCCCCCTTTGCACCAAAGAGGAAACAAGGACGTTGTGTGCCCCGCCTGGCGTCCACCTGGTGTTGATCGTCATGGCCCATGTCACGAAAGCCTCGTGAGGTTCGCCCCGCCTTGATATCTCCGCTCCTCGTGAGCCTGCCCAACTAGGCCACCCTGGAGGAGGTCTTGCATCGTCCGCCTCGCGAGGCTTGGCCCTTCGCGAGGGTCTTGAGTGCTTTGCTGGTGAAGATGGGCCATACGGCCCGCTGGCTCAGCCACGCCGTGGGCCGCAGGCAGGCAAGTCTGGGGACCCCCGTTCCCAGAATGCCGACAGTAGCCCCCGGGCCCAAGGTGCACGCGGGCTTGGCTTCGCGGCGGCCTCGGTTGACGCGTGGCGGTTGATTGAACGTGGGCGTCTCTGCTTCCCCACGCTGCTTCGACAACTGCTTGACCTGACAAAAGGCTGGCGTGGGCGGCACTTGCCTTCATTGCTTCTTCCTCACCTCGCTCCAGATCCCCTTTCTTGCTCTTCGCCGTCGCTACCTACAGATCTGCTCCAGCCTTGCTCTGCATCTGCCGCCCATGGCACCGTGCAAGGTCAAGACTTCCTCGTCCCTGGCTTGGTACGAGCCCGCTCTTGAGGCGCCCACTATCACGGAGAAGAGCCTTGCCTCCGCGCGCCTGCTGACGGTGGGAGAGAGCAACGAGTGGGGGAAGATGGAGCTCCGGCTTGCCTCCGACGAGCCAGAAGCTGAGGGGAGAACCTTCTTCCCCTTCTTTTCGAGCAACATTGCCGTCGGGTTGGTTCCTCCCTTCTCTGATTTCTTCTATGAAGTCCTCGACCACTATGGGCTGCGGGCGTTGCATCTCCACCCCAAATCTGTCCTTCTCCTGTCCATCTTTGCCTACTACTGTGAGGCGTATCTGGGCGTGATGCCTTCCGTGGCGCTCCTGCACCACTTCTTCTTCCTTCGTGTCAGTGAGGGTCACATCTCTGGATGCGCCAACTTCGCCGCGTCCGGCAAGGCCTACTCGATCTCGAGCACCGGGAAGAGGGCCAACAACATTCGATCCAAATGGGTCATGGTGGAGCCAAGCTCGCCCATCAGCACCTGGCGTTACCGATGGAGGCGCCCCAGCAAGGCAAGGAGTGGCCCAGGGCGGAGCATGTCGATGAGCGGGCATCATCGGTGTTGGAGCAGATGATGGCCGACCTGAAGCCGGGCAATGCGAGGGCGGCCAAAATAACGAGAGCCATGCTCCTGAGGGAGTTCTTGACGCTGCGGGTCGCCCCACTCCAGGCGCGCGCGTGCCCCTTCTGGCAGCTTGAAGGAGGGGAGAACAAGGCCCACCTGAGGCCGGGGGACCTACCTGACGACGAACTGGACGCCGTGTTGCGCCTCATAGTTGGAGACAACCAGGAGTACCTGCCTAGCGCCTTCATTCCCCTGTTCCAACACAGGGACCTGGAGGAACTCGTCGCCTCCAGGCCGACTTTTGATGTGCGCGGGTTGGTGCCTCCGGTGCCTTCGGGGGCTCCTTCGGTGCCAAAGCCGGTGGAGGTGTCTTCTGGCGAGTCTCACAGAGAGGGGGAGGAGGAGGAGGACTCTGAGGAGACCCCGGAAGAGGCGGAGGAGACCTCCCCTCCGAGAAAGGCCGAGATTCTTCACGCCCTTCCTGATGATGCTGAGGCCGACGTCTACCAAGGAGGGAAGGAGCAACCCCTCGTCCCGACGAAGGGTAGGTCGTCACTGGTGGACCATGGTGCCGCCCCCACTCCAACACCTCCTGGGGCTGGATCCGATTCTGCCTCCGCACCGCATGGCGCCACCGGAGCCTGAGCGCCTGCCTCCCAGGTCCCGAAGCTGTCGGGCCTCAAGCTCCTTAAGCGAAAGGTGGAGTACCTTGTGGTGGACCGGTAGGCGCTTCGAACTTCGCCTGGTCCTCGTTGGTGCTTGTTTCTTCCTGATGCTCGCCCTTGGTTGATCAGGCCAACATCTTCGATGAAGAGGAGGAATGAAGGAAAGGTAGTTGTGCCTCCCTCCGCAGAGCCAGGGGCAACATCGCCCATGTCTCCCCAGCCCGGTCGTCTTCGCGGGGCCAAGAGGAGCATCGCCGCGTGGAGTCAGCCCCCACGGCCCCGACGGCTCCGGAGGTGCCGGTGCTTGGCGCGACTGATGAGGTCCCAGCTGCTCCGGAGCCCATGGTCTCACAAGCTCTGGTGACTGCGCCACTCCCTCCTATTGTTGCGCCTGCACTCCTCAGTTCCTCTGCTCCTGCTGCCGTCTTGGAGCGTGCCTTTTCAGAGATGACCCAACTGCAGGTGGATCTCCTGAGCGCTGACCTGCGCCTGGTGGCCGGGCGTCTGGAGTTGGCCTCCGGCTGGCTTCACTCTGACATGGCGGTACATGCGGCGCTGGGCCAGGCTGTTGCGGCTTCCGAGATGGAGAAGCAAGGGGCCGCCAGCGCAGCAGACAATCATGAGGCGACGCTGAGAGATGCCAAGGCCACCCGCGACCGCTGCCAAGTCCTGGAGGGCGAGTTGAAGAGCCTGCGCGACAAGCACGCCGAAGAGGCACGCCGCCGCCAGTCAGAGGAGAAGGAGATGAAGGCCTGGGAGGAAGCCGTCAAGAACCGTGATGCTGAGCTGGTGGAGCTGGGGAAGGAGCAGGCCGCCGAGCGCAACCGGTTGGAGGAGCTGGAGTAGAAGATAGAGGCGAGGGAGGCCGACCTTGCCGCCAAGGCGCAAGTCCTGGCCGAAGACCGTGTGGCCTTCGCCGATCTCGAGAAGAGATCTCGCGAGGTACTGAAGACGATGTATGAGCGTGGCCTGGAGAAGCCGGTAGACACTGACGAGGACGGCCCTACCCAGCTGCTTCCTCTCGTGGTGAAGGCGCTTGAGGAGGTCGTTGAGGGCCTTGGTCCCATGGCGGAGGCAGAAGCTCAGGTTCTGTCCGCGGCCGCACTGACTCGCGTCCTTAGCCATCTGCACCTCCGCGACCCCAATGCCCGCCTTGACGAGCTGCTGGAGCCTGTAGCTGAAGACCTCTGCGACGCTGCCGCCGCAGCTGTTCAAGGTCACGTGGAGGCTTTGTTGGGGAAGTTCCACAGCTTCGTCTCCGATCCTTTGTCTGGCGATGGCACGGATCCTGCGGCTAGTGGTGAAGGCGAGCGCATCGTTGATGTCTACTACACAACCTTCTTCTTGTAGACGTTGTTGGGCCTCCAAGTGCAGAGGTTTGTAGGACAGTAGCAAATTTCCCTCAAGTGGATGACCTAAGGTTTATCAATCCGTAGGAGGCGTAGGATGAAGATGGTCTCTCTCAAGCAACCCTGCAACCAAATAACAGAAAGTCTCTTGTGTCCCCAACATACCCAATACAATGGTAAATTGTATAGGTGCACTAGTTCGGCGAAGAGATGGTGATACAAGTGCAATATGGATAGTAGATAATAGTATTTGTAATCTGAAATTATAATAACAGCAAGGTAACTAATGATAAAAGTGAGTGTAAACGGTATTGCAATGATAGGAAATAGGGCCTAGGGTTCATACTTTCGCTAGTGTAAGTTCCCTCAACAATACTAACATAATTGGATCACATAACTATCCCTCAACATGCAACAAAGTGTTGGAAATATGCCCTAGAGGCAATAATAAATTAGTTATTATTATATTTCCTTGTTCATGATAATCGTTTATTATCCATGCTAGAATTGTATTGATAGGAAACTCAGATACATGTGTGAATACATAAACAACACCATGTCCCTAGTAAGCCTCTAGTTGACTAGCTCGTTGATCAATAGATGGTTACGGTTTCCTGACCATGGACATTGGATGTCATTGATAACGGGATCACATCATTAGGAGAATGATGTGATGGACAAAGACCCAATCTTAAGCCTAGCACAAGATCATGTAGTTCGTATGCTAAAGTTTTTCTAATGTCAAGTATCATTTCCTTAGACCATGAGATTGTGCAACTCCCGGATACCGTAGGAGTGCTTTGGGTGTGCCAAACGTCACAACGTAACTGGGTGGCTATAAAGGTACACTACAGGTATCTCCGAAAGTGTCTGTTGGGTTGGCACGAATCGAGACTGGGATTTGTCACTCCGTGTAAACGGAGAGGTATCTCTGGGCCCACTAGGTAGGACATCATCATAATGTGCACAATGTGATCAAGGAGTTGATCACGGGATGATGTGTTATGAAACGAGTAAAGAGACTTGCCGGTAACGAGATTGAACAAGGTATCGAGATACCGACGATCGAATCTCGGGCAAGTATCGTACCGCTAGACAAAGGGAATTGTATACGGGATTGATTAAGTCCTTGACATCGTGATTCATCCGATGAGATCATCGTGGAACATGTGGGAGCCAACATGGGTATCCAGATCCTGCTGTTGGTTATTGACCGGAGAGTCATCTCGGTCATGTCTGCATGTCTCCCGAACCCGTAGGGTCTACACACTTAAGGTTCGATGACGCTAGGGTTATAGAGATATTAGTATGCGGTAACCCGAAAGTTGTTCGGAGTCCCGGATGAGATCCCGGATGTCACGAGGAGTTCCGGAATGGTCCGGAGGTAAAGATTTATATATGGGAAGTCTTGTTTTGGTCGCCGGAAAAGTTTCGCGCATTATCGGTATTGTACCGGGAGTGCCAAAAGGGGTCCGGGGGTCCACCTGCCCCAGGGGGGCACATGGGCTGTAGGGGTGTGCGCCTTGGCCTATATGGGCCAAGGGCACCAGCCCCAAGAGGCCCATGCGCCAAGAGATAAGGGAAAGAAAGAGTCCTAAAGGGGGAAGGCACCTCCTAGGTGCCTTGGGGAGGATGGACTCCTCCCTGGCCGCGCCCTTCCTTGGAGGAAGGGCCAAGGCTGCGCCCCCCTCTCCCTTGGCCCTATATATAGTGGGGGGAAGGGAAGGCAACCATACCTAAGCCCTGGCGCCTCCCTCTCCCTCCCATGACACATCTCCCTCCTCCCGCAGCGCTTGGCGAAGCCCTGTTGGAATCCCGCTACTTCCACCACCACGCCGTCGTGCTGCTGGATCTCCATCAACCTCTCCTCCCCCCTTGTTGGATCAAGAAGGAGGAGACGTCGCTGCTCCGTACGTGTGTTGAACGCGGAGGTGCCGTCCGTTCGGCGCTAGGATCATCGGTGATTTGGATCACGACGAGTACGACTCCATCAACCCCGTTCTCTTGAACGCTTCCGCGCGCGATCTACAAGGGTATGTAGATCCACTCCTCCCTCATTGCTAGATGACTCCATAGATTGATCTTGGTGACACGTAAGAAAATTTTGAATTATTGCTATGTTCCCCAACAGTGGCATCATGAGCTAGGTCTATGCGTAGTTTCTATGCACGAGTAGAACACAAAGTAGTTGTGGGCGTTGATTTTGTTCAATATGCTTACCGTTACTAGTCCAATCTTGATTCAGTGGCATTGTGGGATGAAGCGGCCCGGACCGACCTTACACGTACTCTTACGTGAGACTGGTTCCACCGACTGACATGCACTAGTTGCATAAGGTGGCTAGCGGGTGTCTGTCTCTCCCACTTAGTCGGATCGGATTCGATGAAAAGGGTCCTTATGAAGGGTAAATAGCAATTGGCATATCACGTTGTGGTTTTTGCGTAGGTAAGAAACGTTCTTGCTAGAAACCCATAGCAGCCACGTAAAACATGCAAACAACAATTAGAGGACGTCTAACTTGTTTTTGCAGGGTATGCTATGTGATGTGATATGGCCAAAAGGATTTGATGAATGATATATGTGATGTATGAGATTGATCATGTTCTTATAATAGGAATCACGACTTGCATGTCGATGAGTATGACAACCGGCAGGAGCCATAGGAGTTGTCTTAATTTATTTATGACCTGCGTGTCAACATAAACGTCATGTAATTACTTTACTTTATTGCTAACCGTTAGCTATAGTAGTAGAAGTAATAGTTGACGAGACAACTTCATGAAGACACGATGATAGAGATCATGATGATGGAGATCATGGTGTCATGCCGGTGACGATGATGATCATGGAGCCCCGAAGATGGAGATCAAGAGGAGCAAAGTGATGATGGCCATATCATGTCACTATTTGATTGCATGTGATGTTTATCATGTTTATGCATCTTGTTTACTTAGAACGACGGTAGTAAATAAGATGATCCCTCATAATAATTTCAAGAAAGTGTTCCCCCTAACTGTGCACCGTTGCGACAGTTCGTTGTTTCGAAGCACCATGTGATGATCGGGTGTTAGATTCTAACGTTCACATACAACGGGTGTAAGACAGATTTACACACGCGAAACACTTAGGTTGACTTGACGAGCCTAGCATGTACAGACATGGCCTCGGAACACAAGAGACCGAAAGGTCGAGCATGAGTCGTATGGTAGATACGATCAACATGAAGATGTTCACCGATGATGACTTGTCTGTCTCACGTGATGATCGGACACAGCCTAGTTGACTCGGATCATGTAATCACTTAGATGACTAGAGGGATGTCTATCTGAGTGGGAGTTCACAAGATGAACTTAATTATCCTGAACATAGTCAAAAGGTCTTCGCAAATTATGTCGTAGCTCGCGCTTCAGTTCTACTGTTTAGATATGTTCCTAGAGAAAATTTAGTTGAAAGTTGATAGTAGTAATTATGCGGACTAGGTCCGTAAACTGAGGTTTGTCCTCATTGCTTCATAGAGGGCTTATGTCCTTAATGCACCGCTCAGTGTGCTAAACCTCGAACGTTGTCTATGGATGTTGCGAACATCTGACATACACATTTTGATAACTACGTGATAGTTCAGTTAAACGGCTTAGAGTTGAGGCACCGAAGATGTTTTGAAACGTCACGAAACATATGAGATGTTTCGAGGGCTGAAATTGGGATTTCAGGATCGTGCCCACGTCAAGAGGTATAAGACCTCCGACGATTTTCTTAGCCTGCAAACTAAGGGAGAAAAGCTCAATTGTTGAACTTGTGCTCAGATTGTCTGAGTACAACAATCGCTTGAATCGAGTGGGAGTTGATCTTCCAGATGAAATAGTGATGGTTCTCCGAAGTCATTACCACCAAGCTGCTTGAGCTTTGTGATGAACTATAATATATCAGGGACATATATGATGATCCTTGACATATTCGCAATGTTTGACACCACAAAAGTAGCGATCAAGAAGGAGCATCAATTGTTGATGGTTTGTGAAACCACTAGTTTCAAGAAGGGCAAGGGAAAAAAGGGATGCTTCATGAAACGGTAAATCAGCTGCTGCTCTAGTGAAGAAACCCATGGTTGAACCCAAACCCGAGACTAAGTGCTTCTGTAATAAGGGGAACAGCCACTGGAGCAGAATTACCCTAGATACTTGGTAGATGAGAAGGCTGTCGATAGAAGTATATTGGATATACATTATGTTAATGTGTACTTTACTAGTACTCCTAGTAGCACCAGGGTATTAGATACCGGTTCGGTTACTAAGTGTTAGTAACTCGAAACAAAAGCTACGGAATAAACGGAGACTAGCTAAAGGTGAGATGACGATATGTGTTGGAAGTATTTCCAAGGTTGATCAAATATCATACGCTCCCTCTACCATCGAGATTGGTGTTTGCGTTGAGCATAGACATGATTGGATTATGTCTATCGCAATACGGTTATTCATTTAAGGAGAATAATGGTTACTCTGTTTATTTGAATAATACCTTCAATGGTCTTACACCTAAAATGAATGGTTTATTGAATCTCGATCGTAGTGATACACATGTTCATGCCAAAAGATAGTAATGATAGTACCACCTACTTGTGGCACTGCCACGTAAGTCATATCGGTATAAAACGCATGAAGAAGCTCCATGTTGATGGATCTTTGGGATCACTCGTTTTTGAAAAGTTTGAGACATGCAAACCATGTCTATTGGTGTATATGCATGAAGAAACTCCATGCAAATGGACCGTTTTGACTCACTTGATTTTGAATCACCTGGGACATGCAAATCATACCACATGGGCAAGATGACTGAAAGCCTCATTTTCAGTAAAATGGAACTAGAAAGCAACTTGTTGGAAGTAATACATTTTGATGTGTGCAGTCAAATGAGTGCTGAGGCATGTAGTGGATATCGTTATGTTCTTACTTCACAGATGATTTGAGTAGATGTTGAGTATATTTACTTGATGAATCACGAGTCTAAATTATTGAAAGGTTCAAGTAATTTCAGGGTGAAGTTGAAAGATCGTCGTGACAAGAGGATAAAATATCTATGATATGACCATAGAGATGAATATCTGAATTACGAGTTTGGCACAGAATTAAGACATTGTGGAAATTGTTTCACAACTAATACAGCCTGGAACACCATAGTGTGATGGTGTGTCCGAACATCATAACTGCACCCTATTGGATATGATGCATACCATGATGTCTCTTATCGAATTACCACGATAGTTTATGGGTTAGGCATTAAAGACAACCACATTCACTTTAAATAGGGCACCACGTAATTCCGATGAGATGACACCGTATGAACTATGGTTTAGAGAAACCTAAGCTGTCATTTCTTAAAAGTTTGGGGCTGCGACGCTTATGTGAAAAGTTTCAGGCTGATAAGCTCGAACCCAAAGCGGATAAATGCATCTTCATAGGACACCCAAAACAGTTGGGTATACCTCCTGTCTCACATTTGAAAGCAATAAGGGATTGTTTCTAGAATCAGGTCCTTTCTCGAGGAAAAGTTTCTCTCGAAAGAATTGAGTGGGAGGATGGTGGAGACTTGATGAGGTTATTGAACCGTCTCTTCAACTAGTGTGTGACAGGGCACAGGGAGTTGTTCCTGTGGCACCTACACCAATTGAAGTGGAAGCTTATGATAGTGATCATGAAACTTCAGATCAAGTCACTACCAAACCTCGTGGGATGACAAGGATGCGTACTACTTCAGAGTGGTACGTGATCCTGTCTTGGAAGTCATGTTGCTAGACAACAATGAACCTACGAGCTATGGAGAAGCGATGGTGGGCCTGGATTCCAAAATGGCTCGAGGCCATATAATCCGAGAGAGGATCTATATATGAAAACAAAGTGTAGACTTTGGGAGAACTACTTGATGGTCGTAAGGTTGTTAGGTACATATGGATTTTAAAAGGAAGACGGACAATGATGGTAGGTATCACAATTAAGAAAGCTCGACTTGTCGTTAAGATGTTTTCCGACAAGTTCAAGGAGTTGACTGCGATGAGACTTTCTCACTCGTAGCGATGCTAAGAGTCTGTTGGAATTATATTAGCAATTACTGCATTATTTGTGAAATCTTGCAGATAGGATGCCAAAAACCATTGTTTCCTTGACGATTTTTGAGGAAAAGTTGTATGTGATACAACCGGAAGGTTTTGTTAATCCTGAAAGATGCTAATAAGTATGCAAAGCTCCAGCAATCCTTCTAAGGACTGGAGTAAGCATCTCGGAGTTGGAATGTATGCTTTGATAAGATGATCAAAGTTTTGGGTGTATACAAAGTTTATGAGAAACTTGTATTTCCAAAGAAGTGAGTGGGAGCACTATAGAATTTCTGATAAATATATGTTGATATATTGTTGATCAGAAATGACGTAGAATTTCTAGAAAGCATATAGGGTTATTTGGAAAGTATTTTTCAATGGAAAGCCTGGATTAAGCTACTTGAACATTGAGCATCAAGATCTATAAGGATAGATCAAAATTCTTAATGGTACTTTCAAATGAGCACATACCTTGACATGATCTTGAAGGTGTTCAAGATGGACCAGTCAAAGAAGGAGTTCTTGCCTGAGTTGTAAGGTATGAAGTTAAGACTTAAAGCTCGACCACGGCAGAAGAAAGAGGAAGGACGAAGGTCGTCCCCTATGCTTTTGTCATAGGCTCTATACGGTATGCCATGCTGAGTACCGCACCTGATGTGTGCCTTGCCACATATCTGGCAAGAGGGTACAAAGGTAATCTAGGAGTAGATCACCAGATAGCGGTCTAAATTATCCTTAGAGGAATAAGGATATGTTTCTCGGTTATGGAGGTGATAAAGAGTTCGACATAAAGAGTTACGTCAATGCAAGCTTAACACCTATTCGGATAGCTCTGAGTAGAGATACCGGATACGTATAATGGAGCAACAATTTAGAATAGCTCCAAGTAGAACAGTTATTTGAAATGGCTCCAAATATAGCATAGTAGCTGCATCTACAAGATGACATAGAGATTTGCGAAGTACATACTGATCTGAAAGATTCAGACCCGTTGACTATAACATCTCTCACAAGCATAACATGTTCAAACCCAGAACTCATCGAGTGTTAATCACATGGTAATGTGAACTAGATTATTGACTCTAGTAAACTCTTTGGGCGTTAGTCACATGGGGATGTGACCTTGAGTGTTAATCACATATCGATGTGAACTGGATTATTAACTCTAGTGCAAGTGGGAGACTGTTGGAAATATGCCCTAGAGGCAATAATAAATTAGTTATTATTATATTTCCTTGTTCATGATAATCGTTTATTATCCATGCTAGAATTGTATTGATAGGAAACTCAGATACATGTGTGGATACATAAACAACACCATGTCCCTAGTAAGCCTCTAGTTGACTAGCTCGTTGATCAATAGATGGTTATGGTTTCCTGACCATGGACATTGGATGTCATTGATAACGGGATCACATCATTAGGAGAATGATGTGATGGACAAAGACCCAATCCTAAGCCTAGCACAAGATCATGTAGTTCGTATGCTAAAGTTTTTCTAATGTCAAGTATCATTTCCTTATACCATGAGATTGTGCAACTCCCGGATACCGTAGGAGTGCTTTGGGTGTGCCAAACGTCACAACGTAACTGGGTGGCTATAAAGGTACACTACAGGTATCTCCGAAAGTGTCTGTTGGGTTGGCACGAATCGAGACTGGGATTTGTCACTCTGTGTAAACGGAGAGGTATCTCTGGGACCACTTGGTAGGACATCATCATAATGTGCACAATGTGATCAAGGAGTTGATCACGGGATGATGTGTTACGAAACGAGTAAAGAGACTTGCCGGTAACGAGATTGAACAAGGTATCGGGATACCAACGATCGAATCTCGGGCAAGTATCGTACCGCTAGACAAATGGAATTGTATACGGGATTGATTAAGTCCTTGACATCGTGGTTCATCCATGAGATCATCGTGGAACATGTGGGAGCCAACATGGGTATCCAGATCCCGCTGTTGGTTATTGACCGGAGAGTCATCTCGCTCATGTCTGCATGTCTCCCGAACTCGTAGGGTCTACACACTTAAGGTTCGGTGACGCTAGGGTTATAGAGATATTAGTATGCGGTAACCCGAAAGTTGTTCGGAGTCCCGGATGAGATCCCGGACGTCACAATGAGTTCCAGAATGGTCCGGAGGTAAAGATTTATATATGGGAAGTCTTGTTTTGGTCGCCGGAAAAGTTTCGCGCATTATCGGTATTGTACCGGGAGTGCCAAAAGGGGTCCGGGGGTCCACCTGCCCCGGGGGGCCACATGGGCTGTAGGGGTGTGCGCCTTGGCCTATATGGGCCAAGGGCACCAGCCCCAAGAGGCCCATGCGCCAAGAGATATGGGAAAGAAAGAGTCCTAAAGGGGGAAGGCACCTCCTAGGTGCCTTGGGGAGGATGGACTCCTCCCTGGCCGCGCCCTTCCTTGGAGGAAGGGCCAAGGCTGCGCCCCCCTCTCCCTTGGCCCTATATATAGTGGGGGGAAGGGAGGGCAACCATACCTAAGCCCTGGCGCCTCCCTCTCCCTCCAATGACACATCTCCCTCCTCCCGCAGCGCTTGGCGAAGCCCTGTTGGAATCCCGCTACTTCCACCACCACGCCGTCGTGCTGCTGGATCTCAATCAACCTCTCCTCCCCCCTTGCTGGATCAAGAAGGAGGAGACGTCGCTGCTCCGTACGTGTGTTGAACGCGGAGGTGTCGTCCGTTCGGCGCTAGGATCATCGGTGATTTGGATCACGACGAGTACGACTCCATCAACCCCATTCTCTTGAACGCTTCCGCGCGCGATCTACAAGGGTATGTAGATCCACTCCTCCCTTGTTGCTAGATGACTCCATAGATTGATCTTGGTGACACGTAAGAAAATTTTGAATTATTGCTACGTTCCCCAACACAAAGAGTCACTACAAAGTCACTAATAGCGGAGAACGAACGAAGAGATTATGGTAGGGTACGAAACCACCTCAAAGTTATTCTTTCCAATCAATCCGTTGGGCTATTCCTATAAGTGTCACAAACAGCCCTAGAGTTCGTACTAGAATAACACCTTAAGACACAAATCAATGAAAACCCTAATGTCACCTAGATACTCCGATGTCACCTCAAGTATCCGTGGGTATGATTATACGATATGCGTCACACAATCTCAGATTCATCTATTCAACCAACACAAAGGACCTCAAAGAGTGCCCCAAAGTTCCTACCGAAGAATCAAGATGAAAACGTGTGCCAACCCCTATGCATAGGTTCATGGGCGGAACCCGCAAGTTGATCACCAAAACATACATCAAGTGAATCACGTGGTATCCCATTGTCACCACAGATACGCACGGCAAGACATACATCAAGTGTTCTCAAATCTTTAAAGACTCAATCCGATAAGATTACTTCAAAGGAGAAACTCAATTTACAAGAGAGAAGAGGGGGAGGAGAAACATAATATCCAACTATAATAGCAAAGCTCGCGATACATCAAGATCGTATCATCTCAAGAACACGAGAGAGAGAGAGAGATCAAACACATAGCTACCGGTACATACCCTCAGCCCCGGGGGAGAACTACTCCCTCCTCGTCATGGAGAGTGCCAGGATGATGAAGATGGCCACCGGTGAGGGTTCCCCCCTCTGGCAGGGTGCCGGAACAGGGCCCTGATTGACTTTTGGTGGCTATAGAGGCTTGCGGCGGCGGAACTCCCGATCTAATCTCCGTTCTGGAAGTTTTACGATATGTAGGTATATATGGGTACAAGGGGTACGTCGGTGGACCGAAGAGGGGGGGGGGCACAAGGCAGGGGGCGTGCCCCAGGGGGGTGGGCGCGCCCCTACCCTCGCGAGCACCTCCTTCATCTTCTGACGTAGGGTCCAAGTCTATCCGGTAGGTTTCCTTCCAAAAATAACTTCTCTAGTTGATTTTGTTCCGTTTTGACTCCGTTTGATATTCCTTTTCCTCGAAACACTGAAATAGGCATAAAACGGAAAATATGGGTTGGGCCTCCAGTTAATAGGTTAGTCCCAAAAATAATATAAAAGTGGAAAATAAAGCCCAATATTGCGCAAAACAGTAGATAATATAGCATGGAGCAATCAAAAATTATAGATACGTTGGAGACGTATCAAGCATCCCCAAGCTTAATTCATGCTCGTCCTCGAGTAGGTAAATGATAAAAGAAAGAATTTTTGATGCGGAGTGCTACTTGGCATAATTTCAATGTAATTCTTCTTAATTGTGGCCTGAATATTCAGATCCGAAAGATTCAAGATAAAAGTTCATATTCACATGAAAACAATAATAATTCAAGCATACTAACTAAGCAATTATGTCTTCTCAAAATAACACGGCCAAAGAAAGCTATCCCTACAAAATCATATAGTCTGGCTATGCTCTATCTTCACCACACAAAATATTTAAATCATGCACAACCCCGATGACAAGCCAAGCAATTGTTTCATACTTTTGATGTTCTCAAACTTTTTCAATCTTCATGCAATACATGAGCGTGAGCCATGGACATATCACTATAGGTGGAGTAGAATGGTGGTTGTGGAGAAGACAAAAAGGGAGAAGATAGTCTCACATCAACTAGGCGTATCAATGGGATATGGAGATGCACATCAATACATATCAATGTGAGTGAGTAGGGATTGCCATGCAACGGATGCACTAGAGCTATAAGTGTATGAAAGCTCAAAAAGAAACTAAGTGGGTGTGCATCCAACTCGCTTGCTCACGAAGACCTAGGGCATTTTGAGGAAGCCCATCATTGGAATATACAAGCCAAGTTCTATAATTAAAGATTCCCACTAGTATATGAAAGTGACAACATAGGAGACTCTCTATCATGAAGATCATGGTGCTACTTTGAAGCACAAGTGTGGTAAAAGGATAGTAATATTGTCCCTTCTCTCTTTTTCTCTCATTTTTTTATTTGGTCCTTCTCTTTTTATGGCCTCTTTTCTCTTTCTCTTTTTTTAATTTGGGCTTCTTTGGACTCTTTTCTTTCTTTTTTTATTTGGGCTTCTTTGGCCTCTTTTATTTATTTTTCGTCCGGAGTCTCATCCCGACTTGTGGGGGAATCATAGTCTCCATCATCCTTTCCTCACTGGGACAATGCTCTAATAATGATGATCATCACACTTTTATTTACTTACAACTGAAGAATTACAACTTGATACTTAGAACAAGATATGACTGTATATGAATGCCTCCGGCGGTGTACCGGGATGTGCAATGACTCATGAGTGACATGTATGAAAGAATTATCAATGGTGGCTTTGCCACAAATACGATGTCAACTACATGATCATGTTAAGCAATATGACAATGATGAAGCGTGTCATAATAAATGGAACGGTGGAAAGTTGCATGGCAATATATCTCGGAATGGCTATGGAAATGCCATAATAGGTAGGTATGGTGGCTGTTTTGAGAAAGGTATATGGTGGGTTTATGGTATCGGCGAAAGTTGCGCGGTACTAGAGAGGCTAGCAATGGTGGAAGGGTGAGAGTGCGTATAATCCATGGACTCAATATTAGTCATAAAGAACTCACATACTTATTGCAAAAATCTATTAGTTATCGAAACAAAGTACTACACGCATGCTCCTAGGGTGATAGATTGGTAGGAAAAGACCATCGCACGTCCCCAACCGCCACTCATAAGGAGGATAATCAATAAATAAATCATGCTCTGACTTCATCACATAATGGTTCACCATACGTGCATGCTACGGGAATCACAAACTTCAACACAAGTATTTCTCAAATTCACAACTACTCAACTAGCATGACTCTAATATTACCATCCTCATATCTCAGAACAATCATCAAGTATCAAACTTCTCTTAGTATTCAATACTCTATATGAATTTTTTTACTAACCTTGTATACCTAGCATATTAGGATTTTAAGCAAATTACCATGCTATTAAGACTCTCGAAATAATCTAAGTGAAGCATGAGAGTTCATCTATTTCTTCAAAATAAAACTACCACCATGCTCTAAAAAGATATAAGTGAAGCACTAGAGCAAACGACAAACTACTCCGAAAGATATAAGTGAAGATTAATGAGTAGTCGAATAATTATGCAACTATGTGAAGACTCTCTAACATTTAATAATTTCAGATCTTGGTACTTTATTCAAACAGCAATCAAAGCAAAAGAAAATTACATCTAAGAATAGCAAACATCATGTGAAGAAGCAAAAACTTAGGATCAACCGATACTAACCGATAGTTGTTGAAGAAGAAAGGTGGGATGCCAACCGAGGCATCCCCAAGCTTAGACGCTTGAGACTTCTTGAAATATTATCTTGGGATGCCTTGGGCATCCCCAAGCTTGAGCCTTTGTGTCTCCTTAATTCCTCTCATATCACGGTCTCCCTAAATCTCAAAAGCTTCATCCACACAAAACTCAACAAGGACTCGTGAGATAAGTTAGTATAGACCATTGCAAAAACCTTATCATACTCTACTGTAGCAAATCACTAAAATTATTATTCAACATTGCATACTAAATGCCTCTGCATATTTAATAGTCCTATCCTCAAATAGAATCATCAAAGAAGCAAACACATGCAAACAATGCAAACATAACAGAAATCTGCCTAAACAGGATAGTCTGTAAAAAATGCTGCAACATCCATACTTCCCTAGCTCAAAAAATTATGAAGGAAAATTACCACTGTAGTAAATTTATCAGATCTTAATATGCAAAAGGTTTCAACATTTTATCACATTCTGACTTTTCTAGGGAATTATTGCAACAGCGGTAAACTTTCTGTTTTCAAACAGCAACATGTATACTTGTAACATAGGCATAGTAAAGACTATCAAGGCCACTTTTATTGAAATAAAAGATGCAAAACATTTTTCTAAATAACAGCAAGCAAATCCTAACAAAATAAATTGACGCTCCAAGCAAAACACATATCATGTAGTAAATAAAAATATAGCTCCAAGTAAAGTTACCGATGAACAAAGACGAAAGAGGGGATGCATTCCGGGGCATCCCCAAGCTTAGGCTCTTGGCTATCCTTGAATATTACCTTGGGGTGCCTTGGCAATCCCCAAGCTTAGGCTCTTGCCACTCCTTATTCCATAGTCCATCGAATCCTTACCCAAAACTTGAAAACTTCACAACACAAAACTTAACAGAAAACTCGTAAGCTCCGTTAGTATAAGAAAACAAATCACCACTTCAAGGTACTGTAATGAACTCATTATTTATTTATATTGGTGTTAAACCTAATGTATTCCAACTTCTCTATGGTTTATAAACTCTTTTACTAGCCATATATTCATCAAAATAAGTAAACAACACACGAAAAACAGAATCTGTCAAAAACAGAACAGTATGTAGTAATCTGGATCAAACGTATACTTATGGAACTCATAAAATTCTCAAATAAATTGCTGGACCTGAGTAATTTATCTATTAACCATCTTCAAAAACAATTAACTAAATATCTCTCTCCAAATAAAAATGGCAGCAATTCTCGTGAGCGCTAAAGTTTCTGTTTTTGACAGCATGATCAACAAGACTTTCCCCAAGTCTTCCCAAAGGTTCTACTTGGCACAAACACTAATTAAAAGCATAAAACCACATCTAAACAGAGGCTATATGAATTATTTATTACTAAACAGGATCAAACAACAAGGAACAAAAATAAAATTGGGTTGCCTCCCAACAAGCGCTATCATTTAACGCCCCTAGCTAGGCATGATGATGTCAATGATGCTCACATAAAAGATAAGAATTGTAACATAAAGAGAGCATTATGAAGAATATGACTAGCACATTTAAGTCTAACCCACTTCCTATGCATAGGGATTTTGTGAGCAAACAACTTGTGGGAACAAGAATCAACTTGCATAGGAAGGTAAAACAAGCATAACTTCAAAATTTTAAGCACATAGAGAAGAAACTTGATATTATTGCAATTCCTACAAGCATATATTCCTCCATCATAATAATTTTCAGTAGAATCATGAATGAATTCAACAATATAACCAGCACCTAAAGCATTCTTTTCATGATCTACAAGCATAGAAAATTTACTACTCTTCACATAAGCAAAATTCTTCTCATGAATAATAGTGGGAGCAAACTCAACAAAATAACTATCATGTGATTGAAAATTAAGATCAAGATGACAAGTTTCATGGTTATCATTATTCTTTAAAGCATACGTGTCATTACAATAATCATCATAGATAGGAGGCATGCTTTCATCATAGTAAATTTGCTCATCAAAACTTGGGGGACAAAAAATATCATCTTCATCAAACATAGCTTCGCCAAGCTTGTGGCTTTGCATATCATTAGCATCATGGATATTCAAGGAATTCATACTAACAACATTGCAATCATGCTCATCATTCAAATATTTAGTGCCAAACATTTTATAGATTTCTTCTTCTAGAACTTGAGCACAATTATCCTTTCCATCATACTCACGAAAGATATTAAAAAGGTGAAGCGTATGAGACAAACTCAATTCCATTTTTTATAGTTTTCTTTTATAAACTAAACTAGTGATAAAACAAGAAACTAAAAGACTCGATTGCAAGATCTAAAGATATACCTTCAAGCGCTAACCTCCCTGGCAACGGCGCCAGAAAAGAGCTTGATGTCTACTACACAACCTTCTTCTTGTAGACGTTGTTGGGCCTCCAAGTGTAGAGGTTTGTAGGACAGTAGCAAATTTCCCTCAAGTGGATGACCTAAGGTTTATCAATCCGCAGGAGGCATAGGATGAAGATGGTCTCTCTCGAGCAACCCTGCAACCAAATAACAAAAAGTCTCTTGTGTCCCCAACACACCCAATACAATGGTAAATTGTACAGGTGCACTAGTTCGGCGAAGAGATGGTGATACAAGTGCAATATGGATAGTAGATAATAGTATTTGTAATCTGAAATTATAAAAACAACAAGGTAACTAATGATAAAAGTGAGCGTAAACGGTATTGCAATGATAGGAAATAGGGCCTAGGGTTCATACTTTTGCTAGTGTAAGTTCCCTCAACAATACTAACATAATTGGATCACATAACTATCCCTCAACATGCAACAAAGAGTCACTCCAAAGTCACTAATAGCGGAGAGCGAACGAAGAGATTATGGTAGGGTATGAAACCACCTCAAAGTTATTCTTTCCAATCAATCCGTTGGGCTATTCCTATAAGTGTCACAAATAGCCCTAGAGTTAGTACTAGAATAACACCTTAAGACACAAATCAATCAAAACCCTAATGTCACCTAGATACTCCAATGTCACCTCAAGTATCCGTGGGTATGATTATACGATATGCGTCACACAATCTCAGATTCATCTATTCAACCAACACAAAGGACCTCAAAGAGTGCCCCAAAGTTCCTACAGAAGAATCACGACGAAAACGTGTGCCAACCCCTATGCATAGGTTCATGGGCGGAACCCGCAAGTTGATCACCAAAACATACATCAAGTGAATCACGTGGTATCCCATTGTCACCACAGATACGCACAGCAAGACATACATCAAGTGTTCTCAAATCTTTAAAGACTCAATCCGATAAGATTACTTCAAAGGGGAAACTCAATTTACAAAAGAGAAGAGGGGGAGGAGAAACATAAGATCCAACTATAATAGCAAAGCTCATGATACATCAAGATCGTATCATCTCAAGAACACGAGAGAGAGATCAAACACATAGCTACTGGTACATACCCTTAGCCCCGAGGGAGAACTACTGCCTCCTCGTCATGGAGAGCGCCAGGATGATGAAGATGGCCACCGGTGAGGGTTCCCCCCTCCGGCAGGGTGCCAGAACAGGGTCCCGATTGACTTTTGGTGGCTACAGAGGCTTGCGGCGGCGGAACTCCCAATCTAATCTCCGTTCTGGAAGTTTTACGATACGTAGGTATATATGGGTACAAGGGGTACGTCGGTGGACCGAAGGGGGGGCCACGAGGCAGGGGGGCGCGCCCCCGGGGGGTCGGCACGCCCCCTACCCTCGTGAGCACCTCCTTCATCTTCTGACATAGGGTCCAAGTCTATCCGGTAGGTTTCCTTCCAAAAATAACTTCTCCAGTTGATTTCGTTCCGTTTTGACTCCGTTTGATATTCCTTTTCCTCGAAACACTGAAATAGGCATAAAACAGCAAATCTGGGTTGGGCCTCCGGTTAATAGGTTAGTCCCAAAAATAATATAAAAGTGGAAAATAAAGCCCAATATTGCCCCAAACAGTAGATAATATAGCATGGAGCAATCAAAAATTATAGATACGTTGGAGATGTATCAATCGTCGCCTGTGGGGAAGTACCTTCCGCAGGCGACGACGACATCCGGGGGTGACCTGCGGCTATTCTTCTCGTTCCTTTCCTGCGACATACATCAGGCCTCGTGGAGGCGTTTAGACTTTTCATTTCATATTGTGAGAACAATGTGCTTGTAATATTTGCTTCGAGATTTTGTGTTTTCCTTCCTATTTGCTTTGTTCTGCGTCGGCAGAGCCCGGCCCCGCGCATACCTCAACCGCCGTTGGGCCGACCAGAGACCAGGATTGACCAAGGAGTGAGGGGCTACGTGACCAGTTAGGCTCCTTTGTCACGATGCTCAGGAGTCCCCCTTGACGTGCGAACAACATATAGGGAGAGTTCACGAAGATAGATTAATGTTCTACGTCGGCAGAGCCTGGCCCCGTGCATACCTCAACCGCCGTTGGGCCGACCGGAGACCAGGACGGACCAAGGAGTGAGGGGCTACATGACCAGTTAGGCTCCTGAGTCGTGATGCTCAGGAGTCCCCCTTGACGTTCAAACAATTTCCATACCTGCCCTCGCCGAGGCCTTGGGAGGGGCACGCGACGCCCAGGTCCGGGGGACCTGGTTGGGTGGCGTGTGCTTGGGCGTGACACGAGCACAACCCCCGTGCCCAGCCCCCTCGCGTGACTCTCCCGAGGGGAGGTGTCGTGCTGGGACTAGGCGTTGAGCTCTGGGCTCCCTGAGGTTGGTACGGCCGTGGGGTCGCCCTCAGTTGTTTATCATCAGCGCGGAGCATAGTGCTTCCGCTTGTGCACGGGCATAGCCGCTCCTCAGCAGTGTCGTC
The DNA here is from genome assembly GCF_002162155.2 of Triticum dicoccoides. Lineage (NCBI taxonomy): Eukaryota > Viridiplantae > Streptophyta > Magnoliopsida > Poales > Poaceae > Triticum > Triticum dicoccoides. The sequence continues at coordinate 465,815,363 of NC_041386.1, forward strand.
AGCTAGCATGTAGCATGGAGCTTCCACTTGGGCGTGGGATGGGGGGGCCCCTCCGGGAGGAGCCCCCGGGGCGTGTACAGCCCCGCCCTGACACGTGGCTTGCACGGCAGGGCTGCGAGGTGTATATGGGCACTCGTGAGCTAGCGCGGGACTCATGAGGCCCTACCTCAAGGCGGGTTGCGCCTGGTCTTGAGTCTTGGTGGCTATATGTCCCTGCAAGGTGGTTAGATGCAAGCACTCTACGTCCTCAGGTCCCGGCCCTCGAGCGAGCTCAGCCGCCACTAGTATGCCAGGTCGCGATGCCGTGGTCAAGGCTAGGGGTGAGGGCTGGAGAGCCAGTAAGAGCTCCTGAGTCGCGATGCTCAGGAGCCCCCTTTTAACGTGCAAGCAAATTGCATGGGGCAAACGGACCCGAGGTGGGCGGTAATCAAACAGGAGATAGCAGTTCGGCAGGTGATAGCAGTTGGCAGGTTAAGCATGAAGAGCAGATCGACTAGGATAAATGCAAGAAGATACATGCCACTGGGTCTGGCCCGAGCGGTGTGGGGATGATGCATCCCGAGGGGCGCCCCCAGCAAGGTAAGCTAAATACATAAGTAAAAGGGATACATGCCGCAGGGATGGACCGATGCGGCTTGGGAATAGTGCAGCCCGAGGGGCGCTCCCAGCTTAGATGAACTTGGAAGATGTCACCTGGGTCTGTAGATGAAGTAGAGCTGGTGCAGCTGAAGCCACGCGTCGAAGGAATGACTCCTCATGAGCCACCGGGACCCTAAGCCTCAGGAGGTTCCCTGAAGGCCATCGCCATCTCCTCCCGAACGGCGTGGAATCTGGCCTCCTGAGCCGCCTGGACTTGCCGCAGGTTGCGCTGATAGGCTGACGCCACGCTTGGCAAGCCGAAGGGCATGCGAACGTAGCTGTGCGGTGGACCCTCACAGCGGTCCGCGCATGATGGCCAGAAGCATTCCTGAGATGCGGCCCTGTTGAGCCCTGGGATGTCGATGCAGGCGCGCAGCTCAGCACCCTCGCCTGGGTGGTGAGCCACACTCTATGAGAGGCTGTTGCCACGCATGGCTCTTGCGTCTTGTAGCTCTTGGGTGGTCTTAGTGATGAACTCCTGGGTGGTGGGCATTCCTCGCCTCATGATCTCCTGCGGAACACGTGCCGTGAAGCACGCTTCCAAGTGGTGCCCAAGCGCCTCCCTCGTGAGATTGGCAAGGTCTGAGGCCCTCCAAAAGAGAGCCCCTGAGCCTTGCCCGAGGAGGGCGCCGGGCGCGCTTTCCTATGCGGTAGAGGGAGGCACCCCTGGAGCGGGCGCCGATCCTGACGAGGCTCCTGATGTGACGCCATCTTCTTGGGGGTCCTTCATGGCACGGTAGCTTCTTCTTGGGGATGGTCTCCGGAGGGCCCTCACTTCTGCAGTCAGGGTTGTCGATTTCCGCGGCTTGGAAGGCGCGCTCAAGGGAGCACACCGCATCCCTTTCTTCACATGGGACCGTGATGACGCCCCCGCTTCCTGGCATCTTGAGGACGTTGTAGTCGTGGTGAGTGACTGCCATGAACTTGGCCAGGGCTGGGTACCCAAGGATGGCATTGTACGGTAGGCGGATGTGTGCGACGTCGAAGTCGATGAGCTTGGTGCGGTAATTCTTGCGCTCCCCGAAGGTGACAAGCAGGCGGACCTGTCCTATTGGTGTGGTGGAACCGTCAGTCACTCCTGAGAAAGGCTTGGTTCACTGGAGTTGCTCATAGGGCACTTGGAGGCTATCAAATGTGTCGGCGGATAGGACGTTGAGCCCTGCACCGCCGTCGATGAGAGTCTTGGTGACTTGCACATTGCTGATGACTGGGGAGCACAGCATAGGGAGTGTGTCAGCGGCGGCTGCGCACTTGAGCTGGTCGGCCGAGCTGAAGGTGATGGCGCATTGGGACCACCGGAGCGGGCGCGTGGCCTCGAGCTTGGGGAGCGCCGCGTTTACTTCGCAAGCGAACTGTTTGAAGATGCGCTGAGAGGCTGGGGCCTGAGCGTCGCCCAGGATGCAAGCGACCACGTGCGGCTCCTGGAAGCCCCTAGCCCCCTCGTCCTGGTGATGGTCATCATTCCTCCTTGGCGGCGGCAACGGGGGAAGACCGGCGTTGCCCTGGTGGCGATCCTCGCGAGGCGGGTCCCTCCAGGCGCCCTTGCGAGGTTGATCCTGCCAGCGGTCCTCGCGAGGCCGGTCGCGCCACTCCTGGCGCGGGCAACGGTCGTCCCAGCATCCGCCTCCACGGCTGTAGCCCTGGTTGCTGCGCTCGGGGCGTCGGCCGAAGCGTCCTTCTCGAATAGAAGGGCCGGCCGTTCTTGGATGACTCGGGTTGATCTCTGCGCGCGTCTTGGCGCCAAGGCACGACAGTCGCTGGTCGGGCCGCCCTCGATGCCCGCGTCGCTCAGACGACACCCATCTGTGGGCCGCCTCGTCGATCTCCGTCCACCGCCGCCAACACAGCCACCGGGCCGGTGGGAAACGAGCAGCAGGCGTCCTCGCAACATCCTTCGGTGCGGCAGGACGGCCGCACCGCTACTCCATCACTCGCTCCTGCTGGCTCTTCGTCTCACACGCACCACGCTCCCCTAGAAGCGCGGGCCGCGCTCACCGTGGCAAACGAGCTCCTGCGTTACCGCCCTGTCGACGACGTCTATGAAGAGTGGCTTGACCGTGTCGCCGAGCTCGTCCGTGCCGCGGGGGGCTCTCTGGCGCCATCTCACTCTCTGCCTCCCCCTCAGCAGGCTGCGAGCAACGGGGCCCGTGGCGCGCCTCCACCACCTCGACCCCAAGACGGTGCCTTGGCGCCAAGACGCGCGCCTCCACGACGCGATCCGCCGCGCCCGGCGCCCGCGCGAAGTCCCGCGACCGCGAGAAGCCGCACCAGCGCTCCCCGCGCCACCTCGTCAAGACCGCGCGCCACCTGTAGTGGCGCAGTGCGGACGTCGCCAAGACCAAGCTCTGCCCCTGAGGCGGGCCCCGGCAACCACGGCAGGCTGTCGCGCCTTCACCCCTGAGCTGCGTAGCGTTGCCTGGCCAGACAAGTTCAAGCCAAATCTGCCTCTATGGTACGACGGCACCGCCGACCCCGCGGAGTTCCTGCAGCTCTATGAGTTGAGCATCGAAGCGGCCAACGACGACGAGAAGGTCATGGCGAACTGGTTTCCCATGGCTCTCAAGGATGGGGCCCGCTGCTGGCTCCTGAACCTGCAGCATGACTCAATCTCCTCCTGGGACGAGATGCGTGACCGCTTCGTCACCAACTTCCAGGGCACTCGTGACCGCCCACCGGTCGCGGGCGACCTACGCCGCATCAAGCAACAGCCAGGAGAGACCCTCCAGAAGTACATCAAGCACTTCAACAGCACCCGCCTCAAGATTCCCAAGGTCTCGGACGAGGCCATCATCTTCCCGTTTTCCGACAGCGTCCGCGACGTCAAGATGAAGGAAGAGCTGGCCATCCATGAGGAGCTCTGCACATCTCAGGAGCTGTTCAACCTGGCGACCAGGTGCGCAAGAGCTGAGGAGGGCGCCTCTCTCTCCTGGAGCTGCCAGCTGCAGGAGTGGAGGAAAAGAAGGCCAAGGCCAAGGATGTGAAGTGCAAAGAGGCAGTCGTGCTCGCGGCAGAGCCCGACACCAAGCGAGGCAGAGATCAGCCCGAGTCATCCAAGAACGGCCGGCCCTTCTACGCCTTTCACAACCTGAACACCCACAACACTAGTGACTGTTAGGCCCCAAGCGAGGCGCGTGTCTTGGCGCCAAGGCACCGTCTTGGGGTCGAGGTGGTGGAGGCGCGCCACGGGCCCCGTTGCCCGCAGCCTGCTGAGGGGGAGGCAGAGTGTGAGACGGCGCCAGAGAGCCCCCCGCGGCACGGACGAGCTCGGTGATGCGGTCGAGCCACTCTTCATAGACGTCATCGACAGGGCGGTAACGCAGGAGCTCGTTTTCCGCGATGAGCGTGGCCCGCGCCTCTAGGGGAGCGCGGTGCACGTGAGACGAAGAGCCAGCAGGAGCGAGTGATGGAGTAGCGGTGCGGCCGTCCTGCCACACCGAAGGATGTTGCGAGGACGCCTGCTGCTCGTTTCCCACCGGCCCGGTGGCTGTGTTGGCGGCGGGGGACGGAGATCGACGAGGCGGCCCACAGACAGGTGTCGTCTGAGCGACGCGGGCGTCGAGGGCGGCCCGATGCTCAGCTTGAGCACGGCGAGCGTCCGCCATGTAGACGACGGGGTGACGGAGCGACGAAGAGGAAGCTATGGCGCACCCCTACCTGGCGCGCCAAATGTCGGGGTTGGGGTCCCGGCAAACCCTTAAGGTTTGAACACTGGGGTGCGGCGAAGTCTATCCCTCCAACCGATCTACGCTCTAGCTTGCTAGGACCTCGCGAACGAACTCGACGAACTCACAACACAGATGGATGCAGGGTTTATACTGGTTCGGGCCACCGTCGTGGTGTAACACCCTACTCCAGTGTGATGGTGGTGGATTGCCTCTTGGGCTGATGATAAAACAATACAAGGGAAGAACGACCTCCTGAGGTTGAGGCGTTCTTGGGCTCGGTGAGCTTGTGTGTGAGGGTGATCTCCCTCGAGCCCAGTTGTCTCCTCGAGCTAAGTTGTTCTCTCTCAAGCCCAGTTCTCTCCTCGAGCTAAGTTGTTCTCTCTACTGTGGTGGCTAGTCCTATTTATAGAGGCCCTGGTCCTCTTCCCAAATATCGAGCGGGAAGGGAGCCAACAATGGCGGGCTAATTTGAAAGGGGACAACTAGTACAAGCTATCCTGACAAAAGTAGTCTTCGCCTGAACAAAGTTCTGGTGGTGACGCTGTTCCGGGCTCCACGATAACCTCCGTCTTGCAGTCCTTGGTCTTGGTTTTGTTGCACCGAAATGGCAACCTTTGCCTGATGCCTCGGTACTCCGCGGTTGCGCTTGGCCCCTTTGCACCAAAGAGTAAACAAGGACGCTGTGCGCGCTGGCGCCCGCCTGGTGTCGATCGTCATGGCTCACGTCATGAAAGCCTCGTGAGGTTCGCCCCGCCTTGATATCTCCGCTCCTTGTGAGCCTGCCCAGCTAGGCCACCTTGGAGGAGGTCTTGCATCGTCCGCCTCGCGAGGCTTGGCCCCTCGCGAGGGTCTTGAGTGCTTTGCTGGTGAAGATGGGCCGTATGGCCTGCTGGCCCAGCCACGCCGCGGGCCGCAGGCAGGCAAGTCTGGGGACCCCCGTTCCCAGAACGCCGACAGTATGTTCAGGAGGATGATGGTTGGGGGGTAGAAAGAGGAAGCTGGCCCAGTACGACCCGTATAATCTAGAGGAAAGTGATGATGAAGAATATGAGGTAAGCCTACTTGAAATTTAGATTGTTCATTTAGTTCCTTTGACATAGTGTATCCATGAATCTATAATGTATTAATGTAACTCATTCATGTGTGCAGTATGATTCTGGAGATGAAGTGTGCAAGGCACTGCCCGGGTGCGCCACCGTGCCTACCTTCCCAGTCCGTTCAGGGCTCAGGCGTGCAACAGCCACCAAGCTAACCCGATTTATCCTGAGATACGTCCTCAACACTCAACAGCCACTCCTCATCACCCATTTTCTAATTGATTCATTACTCATTAGGCAGGACTGTCATTAGGGTTTGTTGTGTACTGAGTGATACCTCCACTTAATGGTTCAAATGTATTTCAGTAATCTTTAGTACATGTAGAGTTCACATGGTTTCAAAATTTCAGCCCTAGGAACAGACACTAGTCATTTTGGATTGTTGGTCATAGTGACATTGACCCAGATTACTACTGCAGGCCAGGTTTGTTGACAATTTTACTTGTCTTTCTTACTCATTCGATATGATATCCAATTATTCACGTCGATTATTTGCAAACAATAAGTACTAGACCAACTTCTTGATTCATATTTTGGACGGTCTCTTACTGCAGTTACAATTCTGCATACTTGTCCTAGTAAGCTCACAAGTAATGATTGATTCACTACCTCTATGCTTGCCTTGCCATATTTGTTGTCAATATTCTTTTAGGGTGGACCACCCTGTTTCAAAATACTGGAACCGCAGACATGAGTGAATAGTATTTCTCTGTGTGATCTCTTCCATCACGTGTGGGCAACAACACTGCATTGTATAGAAAGAAAGTATCATTTCCACCTTTTACATAGACTACGATCTTTTACATGGAATACAATCTGCCTACTTGCTTTGTGTCGCACTACCAACACTCCACCCTTGAAGCTAAACATTATGCCACTCATAATTCCTTAGTTTATTTGTTCAAATATGAATTTGGTATGATTCTAATGTTCCTACTTCGGTTTTGAAATGTGTGTCTGCTTGTTATAGAGACATAAGAGGTTTGTATCTCTGCGTGTGGTCTGGTTAGCACGGTTGGGGGTGAACTTTGCATATGCAGGGGTTTATAGGGAGACACTCTTTGAGTTCAATCCGCAATGCATTCCATAGGTAATCTGACTACTTTTTATGTTTTCATTATGAGCTTGCACGCATGAAAAGAATAAAGCAGAACAATGGCATGGCTGTCAAACTTGGCATTAAGGGGCTGAATTTAAGTCTGGATGCAATGCAATGCAAATGCTCTCGACATACAGATTCATGCTCAGAATATGATCCTAATAGTAATTCTAAGCTAGAGGGATACCTAAGTCAATTTAGCTCCCTAGTGGAGGAGTCAGAGGCAGATGCCCCGTCTTATTCACCCATCAAGGTGCTTGCTCTAACTTTCCAAGGTTATATTGGTCGCACATATCTTGCAACTGATGCTTTGCATTGCTTCTACTTTGTTGCACTGCCATTAGCTTAGTTTACATATCGTGTATGTGAATACGCCATGCCTATCCATTTTCAGTACATATTCCATCTGTCATCATACCATATTTATCCATTCAAATGCTATTCTTGTGTATTATACGTTCAAAAGAAGAGGGTGTGATTGCTGATCATGGAGGAGCATGAGAAAATTATTTGGAAAAGGTAGTGACACATGATAAATCATATAGCCCATTAGGTGTAGTTGCAATATCACCTGACCCACAAAACACGGCCCCAACTCTAGCAGACTCTAGCCCTACTACACTGGTCATCTCTGATGCCCCAACTCAGCAGACCCCAACTGCAGCAAACAATATGATGATGCCAGTTGACATAGCACCAGCTCTACGACGTAAAGCCCCCATTCCAGCAAAGAGTACACCAAATCCAGTTGCCAAATCCCTTTTCGAACGAGAGAGAGAGAGAGCCCCAATTGTAGCAAAGAGGACCCATGTTCCATTTCTTCCCAGTTTAGAAGACGAAGCTTATATTGTTGTCAGGAGCTTTGTGCGCATCTTTCCTTCATGGAAAGATTATACCGCAGACACAGAACAATTTCCAGTCTTCCTCTGCAACTTACGTGTAAGTAATGTACTAATGTTATTCATGGTAATTATTGCATATGTTTTTGCTGACAGAAGACACAAGATTTCATTCTTTTAAATAGGCGAGGAACAAACTGGATAGTCAAGACGAGCAAGGGTTGGTTGCGCTTTTCAAGCACTCATTGATAAAGTATCATTCCTACCTAAGGCAAGTGCACTTCGATGGCAAGCCTCTAATGAAATTTCTGTAAAGTCTCCGGTGCTACATTTATCAGGCAGTGACTGGAATAATCTTGTTACACATTGGTATTGTCTGCAGCATAAGGTACTGTCTACGATATCACATCAAAATTTGAACTACATTTCTGCATGTGCCTTACCGTCTCACTTGTATGGAAATTGTTTGTAGAAGAACATTCATTCTCAAGGGACCACATAATCTCGCAACTATACTGCACACTACATTGCTCTTGTGAGTACCTCTTGCCTTGTATGACCATACTTACTTTCATAGCTAGTTGATTATGTAGCATCACTGCACATGTTAGCCTTGTTATCATCCATTTGGTGGACATTGTAAGATCCTATGGACTCTTACATAAATTTAGAATCAACTCAATGCTTTTGAAGAGGTTTAGCTCTGCAGTCCTCTTGTTAGGACTGAACGTCGTCTATCACTGTACTTACATTAACAGCTACTCCCTCCGTCCCATAATATAAGAACGTTTTGTACAGTACACCAATGTTCAAAACACTCTTATATTATGGGAAGAGGGATTGGTTCGTTGTGTAGCATTCTGCATCTTATCTCCCTCGCCCACCATTTACTAAAAAAATATTAGAGCGATATTCAATCTTACCAAAAAGTTGAATACACAAACAATGCCAGTGCAGAAGTGTAGCCCATTGCTCTTGTCAGTACATTTTGTCCTATAACGCTTGTACTTCCAGGGATTGGTAGTTGATTATGTAGCATCAATCTGCATCTTATCTTCATTATCCTCTACCCCTTCCAGTATTATCATATGTATACTTACTCTCCACAAAATGTAGAGTACATGCAATGCTTATGAAGAAGATTTTGTGCTGAGATTCATGAGTTATCCTTCCCTTGACATGGAGAAGGGGCATTATAAAGCTAGTGTTAACTGTTAATGTAAGTCAGCCCTTCTAAAGCCTTTATCCTCAACTGCTGTTTAATTTGCTCATACTCCCTGTCGTTAACTGATGTTTAGTTTGCTGTTTCTATCAAAATGCATGTTCGCAACAACCGTAAGTTCCAAGTTTTACTTGTAAAACCAAATCCCTTATTCATACCATGCACATTCTCAATACTCCCTATATGTATGCTTGTTTTTTGGATCTATAATCCAGTGTGTGGTGAAGCAGCCCATGTTTGCACCTTGTCATCTTTTGTTTTGTCTTACTGATGTGGCTGATGATATGAACAACATGCCATGCACATTAACCAAAATAGATACAATGATTGTCTTTGCTCTTCATCTATCCTTGTTATGTTGGCATGGTAATCTAGTAGTGTGGTGAAGCTCCCCGAATTATGAACAATGCCAAATTATGCTATTTATATTTTGAACTTACTCTTTAATTTCTAATTTGAAATTGGATGGAATTGACAGCACAGTTATCATCTTTGTTTATACACGTGCAAAACATGTCATCTCTCTGCTTGTTTCATAGTGATATGCCTGATGGCATGCACAAGTCTGCTGAAGGCTTTGAGACAAACCCAAAATATATTGCAGCAAAGAAGGCAAAACATCTTGAAGATAGCGAGACAACCCCAAAGTCTTGTCTTGATGCAGTGTTCAAGTTACTTGAGACTAGCAGTTAGACAAGCTCACGAAATTCGCTATTTGAATCAGTTCGACTTCTTCAGTCCCAAGTTCTAGCAGAAAGACATTCTGCAACTCAATTTCAACTTGAAGTCCTATCTCTAAGAAAGATTGCAGAGAACACCAATGAGAACCTCATTGCTAAATAGGTACACCTGGAAGCTATGACGACATGCTAGGCCGGTCTCACAGCCTTGCTCAGCAGCTTGCGCAGTAGTTCCCACGCAAGGCTAACCTTTCTTGAACTGTCTTGGAAGTGGTCTTGGTTCAGTATTATTTTGTTATGCTGCAATGGCACCCAATTTTTGTAATCTACTTCTTCGTTGTGCTTTATGATCACTGGTGGCAAACTTCGATGCCCAGTGGATGTAATATACCATAAATCCTTTATTGTATAGTGTAGGTTTATTCTAAGTTACTATGGCATAATTTATTTATTGTATAGAGTAGGTTTGTTCTTAATTCATACTAGTTACTGCCATCATTCTCTATCTGAAAAAAGTGGAGAAAATATGATGTAGTCGACCGAGCCGAAACATTCGCCTTTAACGGGCCTACTTTTTAGCGGGCTACAATTGGGCCAGCCTGCAACTTTCTTGGGCCTGAAAGGCCATTGGGGCCTTCACACTTTGCGCCAGGCTCACAACTTACACAGTGAAAGGATCAATATGGTTGACTAGAGGGGGGTGGGGTGAATAGGCAACTAACAATTTTTAGCTTTTCTTGACCAAATTAAACTTAGCATCAAAATTGGTAGTCTAGATGTGCAACTAGTGAGCAACCTATATGATGCAACAGCAACAAGCACACAAGCAAGCAAGGGATACAACACAATAAAAGCTTGCACAAGTAAAGGTAAGAGATAACCAAGAGTGGAGCCGATGGAGCCGAGGATGTGTTACCGAAGTTCCTTCCCTTTGAGGGGAAGTACGTCTCTGTTGGAGCGGTGTGGAGGCACAATGCTCCCCAAGAAGCCACTAGGGCCACCGTATTCTCCTCACGCCCTCACACAATGCGAGATGTCATGATTCCACTATTGGTGCCCTTGAAGGCGGCAACCAAACCTTTACAAACAAGGTTGGGGCTATCTCCACAACTTAATTGGAGGCTCCCAATGACACCACAAAGCTTCACCACAATGGAATATGGATCCGCGGTAACCTCAACCGTCTAGGGTGCTCAAACACCCAAGAGTAACAAGATCCGCAAGGGATTAGTGGGGGGAATCAAATTTCTCTTGGTGTAAGTGTAGGTCGGGGCCTTCTCAACCAATCCCTAGAAATCAACAAGTTAGACTGGCTAGGGGGAGAGATCGGGCAAGAATGAGCTTTTGAATTGCAATGGAGCTTGGGAAGAAGAGGTCAACCTTAGGAAGAAGAAGACCCGCCTTTATATAGAGAGACAAAAATCCAACCATTTTCTGCCCTGTGCCCGCAGCTAAGCGGTACTACCGCTCCTAGGAGAGGTACTACCTCTTAGGCGGTACTACCCTGCATAGGCCTAAAATACACTGGATGTACCTATGGTAGTGCCGCCGGAGCGGTACTACCGCTGCCCCTAGTGGTACTACTGCTTAGGGATTTTAGACCTGGAGAGGCAGCAGTAGTTCAGGGTGCCAGGGCGGGAGTACTGTCTGAAGCGGTACTACCGTCCTAGTGCCGCTCTACTACCGCTTAGCACAAAGTGAGAATAGAAGCTTGCATAGAGGAAAACCCCGCAAGTGGTAGTGCCAGCGGTAGTATGGGCTGTAGTACCGCCAGAGCGGTACTACCATGCTAGTACCGCCCTACTATCATTAAATGCAGACCGGCAACAGAATGTTGCACACTCGGGGAAACCCTAAGGGGTAGTGCCACGGAAGTACCCAGTGGTACTACCACATAAGCGGTACTACCGTGGGCACTAGCGGTACTACCGCTTGCAAGTCACTGAAACACCACAGAAAACATATGGATACGCTCCAGAGAAGGGAAAGGAAGTTGTGGGTGCATATGGAGCTGTGTACGTGTCGATTCCACCCATACCTTTCCAACACGGACCCCTCTTAATAGTACGGATCTCATACGACTCAAATCCACTAAAAAGAAATTGTCGGAAAATAACCGCCTTCACTCTTTACCATCAAGGGGAGAGAAACTGTCTCATGCCTATTGATATAGTCTCTAAAAAGGTCAATGCACACGATTAGTCCGCAAAACGTATTGTCATCAATCACCAAAACTACTAGGGTAAAATATGCCTTAACAATCTCCCCCTTTTCGGTGGATTGATGACGACACGGGATTTGCACAAAAAGATATAAGAGATAACTAGGCAAACCAATAACCGACCAAAAATAGACAGACTCCCCCTATATTTTATAGACCGGCAAAACTTGCAACAACAGAAAATACAATGCTAAGCAGGAAAGCAGTAAGAACAATAAGCATAATCTCACACACATAGGGTCATAATAAGGATAACTAGGGTAGCATATGTCTTACGCCATATGATAGAGTCTCACACCAAACCAAAGCAAACGAAGAAAAAGAGTTCACACGCAGAAACTCAGAAGCATAAAGAATCAAGATTGTGACTCAACAATACCCTGCAAAAAGACAAATCCCCGGTCCTAAACCTCTCCCCCGTTGGCATCGAGAGACCAAAAGGGGCAAAGAGTGACCTAACGCAACTCTAGATGGCACTAGTCTCCTCCCATGGACTCGTCAGACTCCTCAGAATCAGACCCATCAATAGACTCCTCATCAGACTCGTCGGTCTCCTCCTCGATCTCTTGATCCTGAGCTGGAGCAGATGTAGCAGCATTGGACTCATCCATGTCCGTCCAATGAGAGTGTGAAGAAATCCACTTGTCCTCCGGAGTGATACGATCCTCAAAGCCATCCTGAACTGGAATCGCAAGCTTCCTCATAATAGCCTTCCTCTCCTGACGAGCCTTCTTGGCATCCACATGTGCCAAGTACATCTTGTGCTGAACATCGGTCTGAAGGCAAAAGAGCTTCTTCACCTTGTGCTTGAGCTTAGCCGCCCAACCTAACTGACCAGAGGAATGCTCAGTGCCGGGAGCAAGATCACCATCATCACCCTGATCCTCACCAGAAGCCGAAGGAACTACCGCCTCAGGACAAGTAGTGGAGGCCCAAAGCTCCTTCTGGCGCAAGTTGAGGACGTCATGAGAAGTCAAGGGTCCGATCTCAAGAGGCTCACCAGGAAAAGTGGAGCTCCAGGTAGTCTGAATTAACTTGAAGAGGAAGGGAGCATAAATCGGGCAATGATCTTCATAAGTAGCATTCACTAGCTCCTTCCACATGACATGAGAGACATCCAAGACTGCATCTGTGCCCTTCTCAGAGTGACATAACAGTAACATATCCACAAGGTGCCCATGCACCATGTACAAGTTGCCAATCCGAGGAAAGAGAGTGTGCCGGAAAATGCGATGCATAATGTCAAAGAAAGGCTTCAACTCCTTCTTGACACCTTTCCCTGTCTTGGTGAGGATCATATGAGGATGCAGCTTATCCTTGTGAGTAGGCCCCACTTCATGGTGAGAATGAAGGCCAAGGGGCTTCCTCAGCCCCTCGTCAAGATATCCTAGAAGCTCCATAAATGCACCCCAAGTGGTGCACAACTACCTGCCATTGGTCATCCAGATCAAGGTGCGCTCGATGTTTGTGCCAAACCATACAGTTGCAAAAAACTGTGCTACCAACTCTGCATCGAAATCATAGTTGAAAGTCATGAGGGGCATGATGTTGAGCTGTTCACAGAGGTCACGAGATTCTCCAAAATATGCATGGTACTTCTCCATGTGTGCCATGTTGATTGACTTGGTCTTCACAAACAAGTTCTTCCTTCCCTTCAGCCATTCATAGTACACAAGGGATTGGTCCTTGATCCAGAACGGTTTGTCAACAAGAGAGAGATCCCGAGGAAGGAGGTAGGGATTTTGCTCATAGTATTGCCAATACTCATTTTGCTTCAACTCAGCAGTTGTCTTGACAGGTTCCTTCTTCTTGCGAGTAGCTGCCTTGACATTGGATTTGCCCTTGTTCCTGGTAGACTAACGACGAGCAGGCGGCGGTGTGGGGGCAACCTCTGCTTCATCTTCTGATTACACAATTCTGGCAAAGTGGGTGCGCCCACGCTTTGATGGGGGATTCGCATTCTTGCGATGAACCTTGGAGCTACGACCACCTGAAGAGACACAAAACCGCAAGGGAAAGCATGAATACAAACTATGCATAAGCCAAGGAGAATCAAAAATGAGAAAGGAAGGCTTAGGTGAGCATTCTGGAAGCTGGGGCCTCGAGCGGTAGTACTACGGAACTGGGGCGGTAGTACCGCTGTTCTGGAGCGGTAGTACCGCTCTGGGAACTGACACATGACCTTCCCAGTTCCGGTAGTACTAGAGGTCACAAATTCAAAAAAAAACTAAACTAAAACTTCAATCCTCCTATCTGGCAGTCACTCAACGTCCTACTCAAGGCCCGATTTAGCCAAAAATCGAGAAACCAACATGCATTGCCCTAGAAGCCTAGATTCAAAAGATAGAACCATAGGAAGGACGAATGGGGGCAATACCGGGTCCCATGGCGAGAGGAGGTGGTGGGGAAGGACTCCACCGGACGGAATTGTTGAAGATGGCAAGGAATCGGCCAGCCGGAGCAGCGGTCGAGGCAGTTCTTCATCGCCTGTGTGAGAGAGAGGCGTGGGGAGGGAGAGTGAAAGGGTATGGGGGAGTTAGAACTCCCCCTGCTCGACACTTAACCCCCATAGCATCCCGCTAAGCGGTAGTACCGCTAGGAGTAGCGGTAGTACCGCCCCAATACTACAGCCGGGCAGGAGGCCCAGTAGTACCACATGATATGTCCATTTTGCATCATGTTTTATTACTGTTATTTACAATGTTTTTATCCATAGTAATGCTTTTTGGAGTAATTCTAATGCCTTTTCTCTCATAATTTGCAAGGTACACACCAAGGGGGAGAATTCTAGCAGCTGGAAATCTGGACCTAGAAAAGCTGCGTCAGGCCACCTATTCTGCACAACTCCAAACAAGCTGAAAATTCACGGAGATTTTTTATGGATTATTTAAGAATTATTGGAGCAAATAACTACCATAGGGGGCGCACCAGGTGGGCACAACCCACTTGGGCGCGCTAGGGAGCCTAGGCGCGCCCTGGTGGGTTGTGCCCTCCTCGGCCCACCTCTGGTGCCCATCTTTTGGTATATAAGTCATTTTGACCTAGAAAAAAAAGGATAGGACTTTCGGGACAAAGCGCCGCCGCCTCAAGGCGGAACTTGGGCAGGAGCACTTTTGCCCTTCGGCAGAGCAATTCCGTCGGGGGAACGTCCCTCCCGGAGGGGGAAATCATCGTCATCATCATCACCAACAACTCTCCCATCTTGGGGAGGGAATCTCCATCAAAATCTTCAATAGCACCATCTCCTCTCAAACCCTAGTTCATCTCTTGTGTTCAATCTTGTTACCGAAACTATAGATTGGTACTTGTGGGTGAGTAGTAGTGTTGATTACATCTTGTAGTTGATTACTATATGGTTTATTTGGTGGAAGATTATATGTTCAGATCCAATATGCTATTTAATACCCCTCTGATCATCTCTAATCATGAGTGTGTTTATCACTTGTGAGTAGTTACCTTTGTTCTTGAGGTCACGAGAGAAATCATGTTGCAAGTAATCATGTGAATTTGATATGTGTTCGATATTTTGATAGTATGTATATTGTGATTCCCTTAGTGGTGTCATGTGAACGTCGACTACATGACACTTCACCATATTTGGGCCTAAGGGAATAAATTGTGGAGTACCAATTAGATGATGGGTTGTGTCGGTGTCAAAACCGGCGGATCTCGGGTAGGGGGTCCCGAACTGTGCGTCTAGGCCGGATGGTAACAGGAGACAAGGGACACAATGTTTTACCCAGGTTCGGGCCCTCTTGATGGAGGTAAAACCCTACGTCCTGCTTGATTAATATTGATGATATGGGTAGTACAAGAGTAGATCTACCACGAGATCAAGGAGGCTAAACCCTAAAAGCTACCCTATGGTATGATTGTTGTATGATGAAGTTGTCCTATGGACTAAAACCCTCCGGTTTATATAGACACCGGAGAGGGTTAGGGTTACACAAAGTTGGTTACAATGGTAGGAGATATTGAATATCCGCATCGCCAAGCTTGCCTTCCACGCCAAGGAAAGTCCCATCCGGACACGGGACAAAGTCTTCAATCTTGTATCTTCATAGTCCTGGAATTCGGCTGAAGGTATAGTCCGGCTACCCGAACACCCCCTAATCCAGGACTCCCTCAGTAGCCCCTGAACCAGGCTTCAATGATGACGAGTCCGGCGCGCAGATTGTCTTCGGCATTGCAAGGCGGGTTCCTCCTCCAAATTCTTCATAAAAGTTTGTAAACACCAAGAGTAGTGTCCGGCTCTGCAAAATAAGCTTCCACATATTGCCATAGAGAGAATAATATTAACACAAATCTAATCTGCTGACGTATTCTGCAGCGTGACATCACACTACGGCCAAGCCTTTATTCGAATCGTTTTCACTTCTCCACCTCAGCGTGTTTTGCGAGGCGGTTTCCTTAGCACGTCTTGTCAAAGCAGAGATCGTGTCCCCTTTGTTTACGGGATTCTCGTTAATACGGACGTGGGTAACCCAACCACGCCACTTATCACGGCGCTTGGGAGGCAAGCAAGTTTTACTAGGCTGGTGGGGACGCATAGTCGCATCCGCCCATATAAGGGGATAATGATCCACCTTTTTACCCACGCCTTCTTCCTCCTTTGCCTACCCATCTTCTGCACACCCGAGCTCCAGCGCCCAAGCCCACACTTCCTACCTCAACCCTCTCCAACAATGTCCGGAGTGGGAGGCAAGTGGATGGTCTCCTCCGTCACGGAGGGCCATGTCAAAAGGTTAAGGAAGACTGGATACTTGTCCAAAGACATCGCGCACCGGCTTCCTGAGGAGGGGCAGCTTCTCCCCACCCCAAGGCCCCATGAGAGGGTAGTATTTCTTCCCCACTTGCTCCGCGGACTGGGTTTTCCTCTCCACCCATTTGTCCGCGGGCCCATGTCCTAATATGGCCTAGATTTCCACGATCTGGCCCCGAACTTCATCCTCAATATCTCGGCGTTTATCGTCATGTGCGAGGCTTTCCTCTGCATTCGCCCCCATTTCGGCCTCTGGCTCAAGACCTTCAACGTCAAGCCAAAGGTGGTGCGCGGCAACCAGGCGGAGTGCGGAGGTGCCATGGCGGGCAAAATTGCCAACGTCCTATGGCTCGAGGGCTCCTTTGTGGAGACCTTGAAGGGGTGGCAGTTAGGGTGGTTTTACATCACCGAGCCACGCGATCCGAAGTGGATCGCAGCCCTTGAATTCCGATCCGGACCCCCTACACGGCTCACATCCTGGAAGGAGACGAGCTTGTCGTGGGGCGACGAAGAAGAGTTGACCGGACTACAAAAATGCATCTAGTCCCTGGTGAACAAGCAGCTCAAGCTTGTCAACGTAATCCAGGTCATGCTCGTCCGCCGGATCCTTCCGTGTCAAGAACGGGACTTCAATTTGTGGGAGTTCAACCCGGCGTAGCACCGAACTCTGAGCAGGCTCTTCGACATGACGTACGAAGATGTCTGGAGGGGGCTAACCAAAGGCGCCGAGGCTCCCACATCCGCCTCCGAAGACCGCGGATTCAGCTCGTAGCGTCCTGCTGGCGAGGTAAGATATTTCCACCTTTTACAGGATGTTAAGTTTTTTCATAGTTTGACTCTATGCGGGATCTAAACTCCCTCACCTTTGACAGGATTGGCGGGAGAAGTCCGGACAGATTAACTGTCCGGCTCCCTTGCCCGAAGACCCATCCCCTGCTCTCCTAGAGAAGCTGCTGGTTCCGGCACCCTATGTGGTGCTGGAGAAGAAGGCCAAGAAGAAGAAGGACACGGGGACTCGAAAGAGTTCCCGGCATATGGTGGTGTCGGACTCGTCGTCTGACAAGTCCGAGACGCACTCCTCCCGTGAAGACGAGGAGGAGGAAGAAGAAACCTCTCCCCCTCCAGCGGGGGGAGGAAAGACGAGGAAGGCCGCCCCAGTAGGGGAGGCCGAGGGGTCCAAGAAGAGGAAAACCCCTCCGCCGGACAACGTCCCCGACACCGACGAGGACGAAGAGGAGTGGCCGGACAGGGCCAAGCGTCCGGCGAGATCGTAAGTGTTCGGATACCAGAGTAACTCGTGATATTCCTTTTGTTGCACAACTTTCCCTAATGTCGGATATAATCATGCAGTCCGCCCAAGGACGGGCTCGACGAGTCATCGAGCGGCTCTCTGGATTCATCGGACGTGAATTCAGTTCCGCCCGCTGCTTCCCCCTGTGCTGCGGATGACACCGAAGTGGCGTCGCGACAAGCTCCGGGGCGAGAGGAGGTGGTCCAGAAGGAGCCGCGAGGCGACCTCCCGGACTCCAGGAGTGAAGGGAACAAGACCCCCCCGGGCTCCAAGTCCGGCTTTAAGACGGACACTGCGCCGGAATCATCAACGATTCCGGACCATGGTAGGCGAACTCCTGCCAAGAGGAGCAAGCCTACTGAGCCGGCGTCCTCCGTCCAACCGGAGGCGCCGGACAATCTGCTGGAGGAGCTTAAGGGCGCCTCCATCGACGAGGAGCACCGTGCCATCATGAGTACGGTGGTCCAGAAGGTTCAGTCCGCCAAAAGCGGACTGACTGAAGCTTGTGCTAGCCTTCTAACAGGCTTCGAGGTAAGTAAAAATATGTAAAAATATTACCGTATAGACAATAGCCCCTAATGCTCTATTTGGCGTTCGGAAAGAAAAGCCGAATAGAGGATCTATTAAATATCACAGGAGTCTAACGAAAAAGGAGTCAATATACGTATGCAGGCTTCGCTGCTGGCCACCGCCGCACTGACTGCGGAGGTGGGTGCCCTGAAGCAGGGCCTCGAGCGGACCGAGCAAGAGCTCGGCCTTGCCAAACGGCAGCTCGAGGAGAAAGAAGGTAAGAGATACCTTATAGAAAAAATGCCTATAGGAAGGCGCAATTGCAAAAAATGATAGGAGTATACTGCTTATTGTAGGGGCCACAACTGAGGTGGCGACCCTCAAGCAGGCGCTGTCCGAGGCCGAGAAGAAAGTGGCCACGGAGCGCGCCGAGCGGGAGAAATTTGAGGCGCAGGTCGGCGAGGTGCGGCAAGAGCTTCAGGTTCTCATGCAAAAACGCAAGCGTCCGAGCTTGCTGCGGCCCTTAAAACTGCCAAATCTGCCAAGGCCGAAGCCCAGAAGGCCCTCCAGGAATTGGATGCGGTGAAAAAGATAGCGGCGGGTAAGGCATTCTATATGCAAAGCAGACATATAAAAGTAAACTACCTGTTACTTACCCAAATCTGGAGC
This sequence comes from Triticum dicoccoides, assembly GCF_002162155.2. Taxonomy (NCBI): domain Eukaryota; kingdom Viridiplantae; phylum Streptophyta; class Magnoliopsida; order Poales; family Poaceae; genus Triticum; species Triticum dicoccoides. Next base: position 465,834,057 of record NC_041386.1, read on the forward strand.
TCTCCAGAGGCATTCGCAGATCTTCCCCGCAGCGTATCTGATGCCGCCGCATTTTACCTAGCCGAGGAAGGCAGCTCGACGGAGAAGGTGTTCTGGTCTCAGTATGCTGAGGCCGGACACCCCGTGCCCTTGAGTGACCAGCTGAAGCAGCTGGTCGAGCTCCACAAGGCGGCCGAACAGGCCCTGAAGGGCTTCATAGTTCGGCTGTGGCCCAGAGAGGCCATGCCTGGGAGCTACTTTGGAATGGTGCGGCGGCTAGTGAAGGCTGGTCCGAGGCTCGAGGTCATCAAGCGCTCCGTCTGCATCGAAGGTGCCCGTAGGGCCCTTGCCCGTGCAAAGGTGCACTGGGGTAAGCTGGACGGTGAGAAGCTTGTGAAGGACGGGCCGCCGCCGGGGAAGGAGCATCGCAAGCCCGAGAACTATTACAAGGATGTTCTTGCTGGTGCCCACCTTGTGGCAGATGAATGTACCAAAGATGTAATTTTTGAATGAACTCGCTCGTGTTATCCTGTGCACTGAAAACTTGTTCATATGCGCTAAGCAATGCTTGAATTTAAAATATTACTTTCTATGCGGCCGTTTATCAAAAAAATTGAGAGATGGCCAGTCGTCGGCTTCTGCCCCCATGCCACTAGTGCTGGGGTGTTCGGGATAAACCCGAGCGCTCTTTTTCCCATGATTGGGTCTGTCGAGGGAGGCGGTCAGCACAACGAACAAGGCAATCGGACTATAATGCTTGAACACTCTCACTTAGCCATAGAACTCTATAATTTTAAATTTCAGCGAAGCCCCTAGTATTCGGAAGACCGAGTTCGGGGCCTATCCACGCCTTGGCCGGACAAAGCCGGTTCCTCGCTCGAAGCGGCAGAAGCCTTTAAGGACTAGAAAAACCTCTCGAACAGCGACCGGTCTCTCGCCTCATCATGACTGTCAGTTTTAGCTTTCTCCACTGAGGTGCTCGGCCCAGCTCAACTAGGGCACAATCGTAGTGGTTCTCCTAGTGCTACCTTAGCCGATATAGCGGAACGTAAGGCACCAAAACATAGGAGCCGGGCAAACCCAACTATTGACCCAAATCATGATTCAGAGCCGATGCATATAGTGCTATAAGTTCGGGGTGCCGCACTTGTGAAAGTGGACGGACTTCTCACGTCATATTGGTGGGTACTGAAGCCCCTGGCGTATTTTGCCGTACCACAGTGTACGGATGCAACATGTTATTAATAAACATATATATAAAAAGAGGGTAATGCAAAAAATAGACAAAAAGCTATGCATTGTTTATAGAAAGGCTGCTATGAAAGCGGAACGATACAAATAGTGCGATAAGCAAAATAAATTGGACTATTTAACATGTCCTGGCCAGGGGCAAGCCGCAGAATTGTATTAAAAAATAGGTATACTGCTCGCAATAGAGACCACCTGGGAGTTCCATAATGCGGCGTGGCTTGTCTGCTTCCCTGGATCTTGCATCGTTTGTGCGGCAGTTGAATTGCCGAACGGGTCATCCGAAGTATGGAGTCCTGATAGTAAGAGAAAAAAAGAAGGAATCCGGCAGCCCCTGGTGCGGTTTAAGCCGTATTTCGGGCGTGCCGTGATAGTGCCCCTTCCCCTGTGCCCATGGTATTTCAAGAGCGTAGTTATGTATGCGAAGCACTGGTTTCGCTATATCGCGAGGGCTAGGGTTGGGGTCGCATTGCTACGCTAGCTCGGAACGTGCCAAGCGGTCTTGTTGTAGGGTACTCCGGGCATGCTTGATAGTGTCCGGCTTTTTGAAGGCCAAACTGGAGAGCTCCTAGAGAGGCTGCTTTGTACTTCTGCTGCGAGCGCTGCCGTGTGCTCCTCCTTTCGGAGGGAGCGTTCAGTGTTCCCGTTGACCGTGATTACTCCTCTAGGGCCTGGCATCTTGAGCTTGAGGTATGCATAGTGCGGTACCGCGTTGAATTTTGCGAATGCGGTTCGCCCGAGCAGTGCGTGATAGCCACTACGGAACGGGACTATGTCGAAGATTAACTCCTCGCTTCGGAAGTTATCCGGAGATCCGAAGACCACTTCCAGTGTAACTGAGCCTGTACAGTTGGCTTCTACACCTGGTATGACGCCCTTAAAGGTCGTTTTGGTGGGCTTGATCCTCGAGGGATCTATGCCCATCTTTCGCACTGTATCCTGGTAAAGCAGGTTCAGGCTGCTGCCGCCGTCCATGAGGACTCTTGTGAGATGAAATCCATCAATGATTGGGTCTAGAACCAATGCGGCGAAGCCGCCGTGACGGATGCTAGTGGGGTGGTCCCTCGATCAAAGGTGATCGGGCAGGAGGACCATGGGTTGAACTTTGGGGCGACCGGCTCCATCGCATATACGTCCCGTAACGCACGCTTCCGCTCCCTCTTGGGGATGTGGGTTGCGTATATCATGTTCACCATCTGCATTTGCGGGGGAAATCCCTTCTGTCACTGTTGTTCGGCGGCCTGGGCTCCTCCTCGTCGTCGCTATGTAGCCCCTTGTCTTTGTTTTCGGCTCTTAACTTGCCTGCCTGCTTGAACACCCAACAATCCCTGTTGGTGTGATTGGCTGGCTTTTCGGGGGTGCCATGTATCTGGCACAAGCGGTCGAGTATTCGGTCCAAACTGTACGGGCCCTGAGTTTTTCTTTTGAATGCTGTTTCCGTTGACCGGATTTGTAGCCTCGGAATCCGGCATTAACTGACGTATCCTCGTTGCTGTCGCTGTTAACGCGGCGCTTTTGTTTGTTCCGACGCGACCTGTCACTTTTGTCTTTGGTATTCGAATTACCAGTGTTCTTGGTTAAGTTGTTACTGCGAGCTAGCCAGTTGTCTTCTCCCGCGCAAAAGCGGGTCATGAGTGTCGTGAGGGCTGCCATAGTTTTCGGCTTTTCCTGTCGCAGGTGCCGGGCCAGCCACTCGTCACGGATATTATGCTTGAAGGCTGCTAAGGCCTCTACGTCTGGACAGTCGACTATCTGGTTTTTCTTTGTTAGGAACCGTGTCCAGAATTGCCTGGCCGATTCTTCTGGCTGCTGAATTATGTGGCTTAGGTCATCGACGTCCGGTGGTCGCACATAAGTGCCCTGGAAGTTATCAAGGAATGCGGCTTCCAGGTCCTCCCAAGAACCGATTGAGTTTGCTGGCAAGCTGTTAAGCCAATGCCGGGCCGGTCCCTTAAGTTTGAGTGGGAGGTATTTGATGGCGTGTAGATCATCACCGCGGGCCATGTGGATATGAAGGAGATAATCCTCGATCCATACCGCAGGATCTGTTGTGCCATCGTACGATTCGATGTTTACGGGTTTTAAGCCCTCAGGGATTTTATGATCCATTACTTCATATGTGAAGCATAGTGGGTGTGCGGCGCCTCTGTATTGGGCTATATCACGACGCAGCTCGAAGGAGCTTTGTCTGTTGAGTTCGGCCCGGCCGGATTCATTGCGTTCGGAGTGACGATCACCGTCACGTGCCGTGGGGCGCCTGCGCGATCCGTAGATCGATCTTGTTTGCCTTGCCTTGTCCTCCAGGATGTCATGCAGGTTGGGCGCATTTTCCCGTGCCTTAGTATGCTTTACGCGGTGCCGGGGCATGGCTTGAGTGGAGGGCCAAGAGGCCTCTTTGTCGCGGCCACGAGGTGGCCGGTCGGCCATGTCATGCGCTGGTGATGTACGTGCTTCCTCCTCTAGTCGAGGTAGCAGCCTACGCTTTGGGTAACTCTTGGAGGGGCGTTCGAGTTCATACTCTTCGGCTGCAAGGACTTCAGTCCATCTGTCAGCTAGCAAATCCTAATCAGCTCTAAGCCGTTGCCGCTTTTTCTTGAGGCTGCTTGCCGTGGCCATGAGCCTGCGTTTAAAATGCTCCTGTTCGGCAAGATCCTCTGGCACGACGAACTCGTCGTCGTCGAGGCTTGCCTCGTCTTCGGAGGGAGGCGTATAATTATCATCCTCAACCTCTTGGTCTGCCGCCCTCTCGTGAGGGCTGGCTTCTCTGTCCTCCTGTGCCGAATTTTGCTGGAGGGGGTGTTCTTCGGCGCTATCCGGAGTAGTATTATCTCCCGTGCCGGAATCACCGTTTTTTGCTTTGGCGGGATTTAGAGCGGCGCCGCTCACGCCGGCACTTGGGCTGTTTCTTAGAGGTATCGTCCACCGCTGTTCCATCGCCATCTCCATCCTTTGGAGTGTCCACCATATATATGCCATATGACGAGGTGGCCTTCCAACGCCCTACAGGTGCTGGTTCTTGTTCGTCTCCTGCATCGTCGTTCATGCCGTTGATGTCTTCGGAGTCGAAGTCAAGCATGTCGGTTAAGTCGTCGACAGTGGCTACGAAGTGGGTGGTGGGTGCGTTTTGAATTTCTTCATCGTTCGTATCCCAACCTTGCTGACCTAGTCCGGCAAGGGCTCTCCTGATAAAGAGAGAGACTTTAGAGAATTCAGGATGTCACCGAAGGGCAAATGCTAAAAGATGTCCGCGGCGGTGAACTCCATTATCGGCGCCCAATCGGATTCGATCGGCGGGGGCGCGGGGGGCTCGGAGTTCGGAGAGGAATCCGGCTCCTCGGAGTCACAGGCCGTGCGGAGTGCGGGGCTGGAGTTCGGCTCGATCGCCTCTGAGATCGCATCCCCTGAGGCAGCGTCCAACCGCTGATCCTCGATTGGCGCAGTGGGCTTTGAATCAATGATCGGAACCGATGTGTGTGCGGCCTCCAAGGCGCTGTTCGGCGGCAGAGCTATATCATGCCCATCGAGACAGTGCGGCACGCTTGGCTGTGGCTCGAATCTGTCGAAGATCAAGTCCCCGCGGATATCAGTCGTGTAGTTTAGGCTTCCAAACCTGACCTGATGGCCAGGGGTGTAACTTTCGATCTGCTCAAGGTGACCAAGCGAGTTGGCCCGCAGTGCGAAGCCGCCGAAGACGAAGATCTGTTCAGGGAGAAAAGTCTCACCCTGGACTGCATCATGGTTGATGATCGAAGAAGCATCGGGCCTGAAAGCGACGACACAGAGGAACTCTCAATGAAAGCACCAATGTCGGTGTCAAAACCGGCGGATCTTGGGTAGGGGGTCCCGAACTGTGCGTCTAGGCCGGATGGTAACAGGAGACAAGGGACACAATGTTTTACCCAGGTTCAGGCCCTCTTGATGGAGGTAAAACCCTACGTCCTGCTTGATTAATATTGATGATATGGGTAGTACAAGAGTAGATCTACCACGAGATCAAGGAGGCTAAACCCTAAAAGCTAGCCTATGGTATGATTGTTGTATGATGAAGTTGTCCTACGGACTAAAACCCTCCGGTTTACATAGACACCGGAGAGGGTTAGGGTTACACAAAGTCGGTTACAATGGTAGGAGATCTTGAATATCCGCATCGCCAAGCTTGCCTTCCACGCCAAGGAAAGTCCCATCTGGACACGGGACGGAGTCTTCAATCTTGTATCTTCATAGTCCTGGAATTCAGCTGAAGGTATAGTCCGGCTACCCGAAGACCCCCTAATCCAGGACTCCCTCAGGTTGCGAGAGTGACAGAAACTTAAACCACATTTTATGCACTATTCCGTAAGGGACTGATACGTCTCCAACGTATCTATAATTTTTGATTGTTCCATGCTATTATATTATTAACCTTGGATGTTTTATATGCATTTATATGCTATTTTATATGATTTTTGGGACTAACCTATTAACCTAGAGCCCAGTGCCAGTTTTTGTTTTTTCCTTGTTTTAGAGTATCGCAGAAAAGGAAAATCAAACGGAGTCCAATTGACCTGACACTTCACGGAACTTATTTTTGGACCAGAAGAAGCCCACGGAGTATCAGAGTAGGATCAGGAGGGTCCCGGGCTGCCCACGAGGGTGGGGGGCGCGCCCCCCTGCCTCGTGAACAGCCCGGAGGTCCACCGACGTACTTCTTCCTCCCATATATACACATATACCCTAAAAACTTCAAGGAGCACAATAGATCGGGAGTTCCACCGCCAGAAGCCTCCGTAGCCACCGAAAACCAATCTATACCCGTTCCGGCACCCTGCCGGAGGGGGAATCCCTCTCCGGTGGCTATCTTCATCATCCCTGTGCTCGCCATGACGAGGAGGGAGTAGTTCTCCCTCGGGGCTGAGGGTATGTACCAGTAGCTATGTGTTTGATCTCTCTCTCTCTCTCTCTTGTGTTCTTGAGGTGGTACGATCTTGATGTATCGCGAGCTTTGCTATTATAGTTGGATCTTATGATGTTTCTCCCCCTCCACTCTCTTGTAATGGATTGAGTTTTCCCTTTGTAGTTATCTTATTGGATTGAGTCTTTAAGGATTTGAGAACACTTGATGTATGTCTTGCGTGGGATACCTGTGGTGACAATGGGGTATTCTATGATCCACTTAATGTATGTTTTGGTGATCAACTTGCGGGTTCCGTGACCTTGGGAATCTATGCATAGGGGTTGGCACACGTTTTCGTCTTGACTCTCCGGTAGAAACTTTGGGGCACTCTTTGAGGTTCTATGTGTTGGTTGAATAGATGAATCTGAGATTGTGTGATGCATATCGTATAATCATACCCACGGATACTTGAGGCGACATTGGAGTATCTAGGTGACATTAGGGTTTTGGTTGATTTGTGTCTTAAGGTGTTATTCTAGTACGAACTCTAGGGCTGTTTGTGACACTTATAGGAATAGTCCAACGGATTGATTGGAAAGAATAACTTTGAGGTGGTTTCGTACCCTAGCATAATCTCTTCGTTTGTTCTCTGTTATTAGTGACTTTGGAGTGAATCTTTGTTGCATGTTGAGGGATAGTTACATGATCCAATTATGTTATTATTGTTGATAGGACTTGCACTAGTGAAAGTATGAACCCTAGGCCTTGTTTCCTAGCATTGCAATACCGTTTACGCTCACTTTTATCATTAGTTACCTTGCTGTTTTTATATTTTCAGATTACAAAAACCTTTATCTACTATCCATATTGCACTTGTATCACCATCTCTTCGCCGAACTAGTGCACCTATACAATTTACCATTGTATTGGGTGTGTTGGGGACACAAGAGACTCTTTGTTATTTGGTTGCAGGATTGCTTGAGAGAGACCGTCTTCATCCCATGCCTCCTACAGATTGATAAACCTTAGGTCATCTACTTGAGGGAAATTTGCTACTATCCTACAAACCTCTGCACTTGGAGGCCCAACAACGTCTACAAGAAGAAGGTTGTGTAGTAGACATCAAGCTCTTTTCTGGCGCCGTTGCCGGGGAGGTTAGCGCTTGAAGGTATATCTTTAGATCTTGCAATCGAATCTTTTTGTTTCTTGTTTTAGCACTAGTTTAGTTTATAAAAGTAAATTACCAAAAAATGGAATTGAGTTTGCCTCATACGCTTCATCTTTTTAATATCTTTCGTAAGTATGATGGAAGGAAAATTGTGCCAAAGTGTTAGAATAAGAATGCATTAAAATGTTTGGCACTAAATATTTGAATGATGAGCATGATTGCAATGTTGTTAGTATGAATTCCTTGAATATCCATGATGCTAATGATATGCAAAGCCACAAGCTTGGGGAAGCTATGTTTGATGAATATGATATTTTTTGTCCCCCAAGTTTTGATGAGCAAATTTATTATGATGAAAGCATGCCTCCTATTTATGATGATTATATTGATGAAAGTGGATCTGTAGAGGTCATGACTTTATTTTGTGATGAATCCACTATTCTGGAAGAGGTTCCAATTGATTATGAGAACAAAGTTGCTATATTTGATGATTATTGTGATGACTTGTATGCTATAAAGAATAATGATATCCATGAAACCTGTCATCATGATTTTAGTTTTCAATTGGATTATGCCTCACATGATAATTATTTTGTTGAGTTTGCTCCCACTATTATTCATGAGAAGAATTTTTCTTGTGTGGAGAGTAATAAAATTTCTATGCTTGTATATCATGAAAAGAATGCTTTATGTGATGGTTATATTGTTGAATTCATTCATGATGCTACTGAAAATTATTATGAGGGAGGAATATATGCTTGTAGGAGTTGCAATAATATCAAGTTTCCTCTCTACATGTTGAAAATCTTGAAGTGTTGCTTGCTTTACCTTCCTATGCTAGTTGATTCTTGTTACCACAAGTTGTTTGCTCACATTCTTCATGATGCTCTTTTTATGTTTCAATTCTTATCTTTTATATGAGCATAATTGAAATCATCATGTCTAGCTAGGGGCGTCAAACGATAGCGCTTGTTGGGAGGCAACCCAATTTTATTTTTATTACTTGCTTTTTGCTCCTGTTTAGTAATAAATAATTATCTAGCCTCTGTTATGATTGATTTTTTATGCTTTTAATTAGTGTTTGTGCCAAGTAGAACCTTTGGGAAGACTTGGGGAAAGTCTTGTTGATCATGTTGTAAAAAACAGAAACTTTAGTGCTCACGAGAATTACTGCCATTTTTTAGTGGAGAGTGCTATTTAGTTAATTATTTTTGCAGATGATTAATAGATAAATTCCTCACGTCCAGAAATTTATTTGAGAATTTTATGAGTTCGAGAAGTATACGTTTGATCCATATTACTACAGACTGTTCTGTTTTTGACAGATTCTGTTTTCATCGTGTTGTTTGCTTATTTTGATGAATCTATGAGTAGTATCGGAGGGTATGAACCATAGAGAAGTTGGAATACAGTAGATATTACACCAACATGAATTTATAATGAGTTCATTACAGTAACTTATGATGATGATTTGCTTTCTTATACTAACGGAGCTTACGAGTTTTCTGTTAAGTTTTGTGTTGTGAAGTTTTCAAGTTTTGGGTAAAGATTCGATGGACTATGGAATAAGGAGTGGAAAGAGCCTAAGCTTGGGGATGCCCAAGGCACCCCAAGGTAATATTCAAGGACAACCAAGAGCCTAAGCTTGGGGATGCCCCGGAAGGCATCCCCTCTTTCGTCTTCGTTCATCGGTAACTTTACTTGGAGCTATATTTTTATTCACCACATGATATGTGTTTTGCTTGGAGCGTCATTTTATTTTATTTAGTTTTTCTTGCTGTTTGAATAAAATACCAAGATCTGAAATTCTTAAATGTTAGAGAGTCTTCACATAGCTACATAATTATTTAAATACTCATTGATCTTCACTTACATCTTTCGGAGTAGTTTGTCATTTGCCCTAGTGTTTCACTTATATCTTTTAGAGCACGGTGGTGATTTTATTTTGAAGAAATAGATGAACTCTCGTGCTTCACTTATATTATTTTGAGAGTCTTTAGAACAGCATGGTAGTTTGCTTTGGTTATGAAACTAGTCCTAATATGACGGGCATCCAAGAGGGATATAATAAAAACTTCCATATAAAGTGCATTGAATACTATGAGAAGTTTGATACTTGATGATTGTTTTGAGATATGGAGATGGTGATATTAGAGTCGTGCTAGTTGAGTAGTTGTGAATTTGATAAATGCTTGTGTTGAAGTTTGTGATTCCCGCAACATGCACGTATGGTGAACTGTTATGTTAAGAACTCAGAGCATGATGTATTTATTGATTGTCTTCCTTATGAGTGGCGGTCGGGGACGAGCGATGGTCTTTTCCTACCAATCTATCCCCCTAAGAGCATGCGCGTAGTACTTTGTTTCGATAACTAATAGATTTTTGCAATAAGTATGTGAGTTCTTTATGACTAATGTTGAGTCCATGGATTATACGCACTCTCACCCTTCCACCATTGCTAGCCTCTCTAGTACCGCACAACTTTTGCTGGTACCATAAACCCACCATATACCTTCCTCAAAACAGCCACCATACCTACCTATTATGGCATTTCCATAGCCATTCCGAGATATATTGCCATGCAACTTTCCATCGTTTCATTTATTATGACACGCATCATCATTGTCATATTGCTTTGCATGATCATGTAGTTGACATCGTATTTGTGGCAGAGCCACCATGCATAATTTATCATAAATGTCACTCTTGATTCATTGCCCATCCCGGTACACCACCGGAGGCATTCATATAGAGTCATACTTTGTTCTAGTATCGAGTTGTAATCTTTGAGTTGTAAATAAATAGAAGTGTGATGATCATCATTAATAGAGCATTGCCCCCCCAAAAAAGAAAGGCCAAATAAAAAAATAAAAAAAATAAAAGGGACAATGCTACTATCCTTTTTTTCCACACTTGTGCTTCAAAGTAGCACCATGATCTTCATGATAGAGAGTCTCTTGTTTTGTCACTTTCATATACTAGTGGGAAAATTTAATTATAGAACTTGGCTTGTATATTCCAACAATGGGCCTCCTCAAGTGCCCTAGATCTTCGTGAGCAAGCAAGTTGGATGCACACCCACTTAGTTTCTTTTGTTGAGCTTTCATACTTTTATAGCTCTAGTGCATCCGTTGCATGGCAATCCCTACTCCCCACATTGATATCTATTAATGGGCATCTCCATAGCCCGTTGATATGCCTAGTTGATGTGAGACTATCTTCTCCTTTTTGTCTTCTCCACAACCACCATCCCATTCCACCTATAGTGCTATATCCATGGCTCACGCTCATATATTGCGTGAAGATTGAAAAAGTTTGAGAACATCAAAAGTATGAAACAATTGCTTGGCTTGTCATCGTGGTTGTGCATGATTTGAATACGTTGTGTGGTGAAGATGGAGCATAGCCAGACTATATGATTTTGTAGGGATAACTTTCTTTGGCCATGTTATTTTGAAGAGACATAATTGCTTAGTTAGTATGCTTGAAGTATTATTATTTCTATGTCAATATTAAACTTTTGTCTTGAATCTTATGGATCTGAATATTCTTGCCACAATAAGAATTACTTAGAGAAATATGTTAGGTAGCATTCCACATCAAAAATTCTGTTTTTATCATTTACCTACTCGAGGACGAGTAGGAATTAAGCTTGGGGATGCTGATACGTCTCCAACGTATCTACAATTTTTTATTGTTCCATGCTATTATATTATTAACCTTGGATGTTTTATATGCATTTATATTCTATTTTATATGATTTTTTGGGACTAACCTATTAACCTAGAGCCCAGTGCCAGTTTCTGTTTTTTTCTTGTTTTAGAGTATCGCAGAAAAGGAAAATCAAACGGAGTCCAATTGACTTGAAACTTCACGGAACTTATTTTTGGACCAAAAGAAGCCCACGGAGTATCGGAGTTGGATCACGAGAGTCTCGGGCTGCCCACGAGGGTGGGGGCGCGCCTACCCCCTGGGCGCGCCCCCTGCCTCGTGGATAGCCCGGAGGTCCACCAACGTACTTCTTCCTCCCATATATACACATATACCCTAAAAACTTCGAGGAGCACAATAGATCGGGAGTTCTGCCGCCATAAGCCTCCGTGGCCACCGAAAACCAATCTAGACCCGTTCCGGCACCCTGCCAGAGGGGGAATCCCTCTTCGGTGGCCATCTTCATCATCCCGGTGCTCTCCATGATGAGGAGGGAGTAGTTCTCCCTCGGGGCTGAGGGTATGTACCAATAGCTATGTGTTTGATCTCTCTCTCTCTCTCTTGTGTTCTTGAGGTGGTACGATCTTGATGTATCGCGAGCTTTGCTATTATAGTTGGATCTTATGACGTTTCTCCCCCTCCACTCTCTTGTAATGGATTGAGTTTTCCCTTTGAAGTTATCTTATCGGATTGAGTCTTTAAGGATTTGAGAACACTTGATGTATGTCTTGCATGGGATACCTGTGGTGACAATGGGGTATTCTATAATCCACTTGATGTATGTTTTTGTGATCAACTTGCGGGTTCCGTGACCTTGGGAATCTATGCATAGGGGTTGGCACACGTTTTCGTCTTGACTCTCCGATAGAAACTTTGGGGCACTCTTTGAGGTTCTATGTGTTGGTTGAATAGATGAATCTAAGATTGTGTGATGCATATCGTATAATCATACCCACGGATACTTGAGGTGACATTGGAGTATCTAGGTGACATTAGGGTTTTGGTTGATTTGTGTCTTAAGGTGTTATTCTAGTACGAACTCTGGGGCTGTTTGTGACACTTATAGGAATAGCCCAACGGATTGATTGGAAAGAATAATTTGGAGGTGGTTTCGTACCCTACCATAATCTCTTCGTTTGTTCTCCGCTATTAGTGACTTTGGAGTGACTCTTTGTTGCATGTTGAGGGATAGTTACATGATCCAATTATGTTATTATTGTTGAGAGGACTTGCACTAGTGAAAGTATGAACCCTAGGCCTTGTTTCCTAGCATTGCAATACCGTTTACGCTCACTTTTATCATTAGTTACCTTGCTGTTTTTATATTTTCAGATTACAAAAGCCTTTATCTACTATCCATATTGCACTTGTATCACCATCTCTTCGCCGAACTAGTGCACCTATACAATTTACCATTGTATTGGGTGTGTTGGGGACACAAGAGACTCTTTGTTATTTGGTTGCAGGGTTGCTTGAGAGAGACCATCTTCATCCTACGCCTACTACGGATTGATAAACCTTAGGTCATCCACTTGAGGGAAATTTGCTACTGTCCTACAAACCTCTGCACTTGGAGGCCCAACAACGTCTACAAGAAGAAGGTTGTGTAGTAGACATCAGGGACCGATTGGATCCAAAAGTTTAATGCTATGGTTAGAATTTATTGTTAATACTTTTCTCGTAGTTGTGGATCCTTGCGGGAGGGTTAATCATAAGTAGGAGGTTTGTTCAAGTAAGAACATCACCTAAGCACCAGTCCACCCACATATCAAATTATCAAAGTAGCGAACACAAATTAAACCAACATGATGAAAGTGACTAGATGAAATTCTCGTGTACCCTCAAGAACACTATGCTTATCATAAGAGTCTGTTTTGGCCTGTCCTTTGCCTCAAAAGGATTGGGCTACCTTGTTGCACTTTTGTTACTACTATCATTACTTGCTTGTTACAAATTATCTTGCTATGAAACTACTCTGCTACTTACAATTTCAGCACCTGCAGACATTACCTTACTGAGAACTACTTGTCATTTCCTTCTGCTCCTCATTGGGTTCTATACTATTACTTATCGAAAAGAGCTAGAATTGATCCCCTATACTTGTGGGTCATCACCGCATGAGCGGTAGTACCGCTGGCTGGAACGGTTGTACCGCTTGGAGAGGTAGTACCGCTCCCTCACAGCGGTAGTACCGCCGGCAGGGAGACAGAACAACCAGAAATTAAAAGATGGGTTATGCAAGACTAGGGTGGTTGGAGCATAGAGATAGGCTTGGGATAGAGACACAAAAAGGATAGAACAAGAAAGATATACTACAGGTTCGAAAGGCAAATAAACCAAGGGCAACTTGGAGTAACTCAAAGCACAAGCAACGCCCTAAGGAAACTACTCGAAAAGCACCTCTCAAGAGAGGGCGGTGACCGAGGCCACCTATATTTGAGTCAATTGGTATGGCACCATGAAGATTTTAACCTTGGGCCAATGACCAAAACTCGTCTTTGAAGCACAAGTACCATCAAGAGTGGCTAATGTGAAATATTAGGTTAATTTTGGCATAATAGGGGGAGGGAGAGTTCATTGAAAGAACACACTCCCCCTAAATCCATGCCTACACACCTAAACAAGACAACAAGATGAGTGTGGTGTGGTGTGCAAAGGTTCAAGCCACATTGCTCAAATCGATGATATTTAGCTCATGCCTTAACTCGCGAAATCTTGCTCCATCCAAAGGATTCGTGAAAATACCTGCAAGGTTATCATGAGTGTTGACATAGTTAAGCTCAATCTCCCCTCGCCTAATGTGATCCCAGATGAAGTAATACTGAATCTCAATATGCTTTGTCTTGAAGTGTTGCACCGGGTTGAGAGAAATCTTGATGGCACTTTCATTGTCACACTAAAGAGGCACTTTGTCACAAATGACACCATAATCCTTTAAAGTTTGCCTCATCCATAGAAGTTGAGCACAACAACTACCGGCGGCCACATACTCCGCTTCAGTGGAGGAGAGAGACACACAACTTTGCTTCTTAGAAGACCAACTCACCAAAGAGCAACCAAGAAATTGGCACCCTCCGAAAGTTAACTTCCTATCGACTTTGTCTCCCGCCCAATCTGAATCCGGAAAGCCCACGAGATTGAAGTTTTCTCCTCTAGGGTACCATAAGACAAAGTTTGGGGTATGAGCCAAATATTGAAATATTTTCTTGACCGCCAGAAAGTGGCTTTCCTTAGGTGAGGCTTGCAACCGTGCACAAATTCCCACACTCAACATGATATCCGGTCTAGATGCACAAAGGTAAAGCAAGGAGCCAATCATAGAATGATATACCTTTCGATCCACTGCTTTACCATTGGGGTCAATGTCAAGTTGGCATTTGGTAGGGATTGGTGTAGAAGCCGGCTTGACATCACTTAGCTAGAATCTCTTGAGCATGTCTTGAGTGTATATGGCTTGGTTGATGAAGTTTCCTTCTCTTCTTTGTTTGATTTCGAACCCGAGAAAGAACTTCAACTCTCCCATCATGGACATCTTGAACTTCGAGGTCATGAGTGCGGCAAACTCCTTATTGAAAGCTTTGTTAGGAGAACCAAAGATAATATAGTTGGCATACAAAGAACTCCCCTTTGAACTTCTTTGTAAAAAGAGTGGGGTCGATTTTCCCAATTTCAAACCGATGATCTTGCAACAACTCGATAAGGTGCTCATACCACGCACGTGGGGCTTGTTTAAGGCCATAGAACACCTTATCGAGTTGGTACACATGATTGGGGAACTCGAGATCCTCAAACCCGGGGGGTTGTTTGACATACACCAATTCATTAATAGGACCATTGTCAGATTGGGGGTTCCGCAGACCCTTGAGAGGTTCGAACACTGGGGTGCGTCTGAAGAACTCTTCCTCCCCAACCCGCCTCCTTGCTGATCCTATGACCTAGCTCGATGAACCCAACGAACAAGAGACACAACTGTTCACCCAGGTTTGCGCCACCTTGCGGTGTAAAACCCTGATGACCCACAAGTATAGGGGGTCAATTGTAGCTCTTTTTGATATGTAAGAGTGTCGAACCCAACAAGGAGCAGAAGGAAATGACAAGTACTTTTCAGTAAGGTAATGTCTGCAAGTGCTGAAATTCGAAGTAGTAGAGTAGTTTGATAGAAAGATAATTTGTAACGAGCAAGTAACGATAGTAGTAACAAAAGTGCAGCAAGCTAGACCAATCCTTTTGAGGCAAAGGATAGGCCAAAACAGTCTCTTATGATAAGCAAAGCGTTCTTGAGGGTACACGGGAATTTCATCTAGTCACTTTCACCATGTTGGTTCGATTTGTGTTCGCTACTTTGATAATATGATATGTGGGTGGACCGGTGCTTAGGTGTTGTTCTTACATGAACAAACCTCCTACTTATGATTAACCCTCCCGCAAGCATCCGCAACTATGAGAAAAGTATTAAGAATAAATTCTAACCATAGCATTAAACTTTTGGATCCAATCGGTCCCTTACGGAATAGCGCATAAACTGGGGCTTAAGCTTCTGTCACTCTCGCAACCCGTCATCAAATTGCTACTCCACAATGCATTCCCTTAGGCCCAAATATGGTGAAGTGTCATGTAGTTGACGTTCACATGACACCACTAAGGGAATGACAACATACATACTATCAAAATATCGAACACATATCAAATTCACATGATTACTTGCAACATGATTTCTCCCGTGACCTCAAGAACAAAGGTAACTACTCACAAATGATAAACATGCTCATGATCAGAGGGGTATTAAATACCATATTAGATATGAACATATAATCTTCCACCAAATAAACCATATAGTAATCAACTACAAGATGTAATCAACACTACTAGTCACCCACAAGTACCAATCTATAGTTTCGGTAACAAGATTGAACACAAGAGATGAACTAGGGTTTGTGAGGAGATGGTGCTTTTGAAGATGTTGATGGAGATTGCCCTCCCCAAGATGTGAGAGTTGTTGTTGATGATGACGACGATGATTTCCCCCTCTGGGAGGGAAGTTCCCCCAGCGGAATCGCTCCGCCGGAGGGCAAAAGTGCTCCTGCCCAAGTTCCACCACGAGACGGCGGTGCTTCGTCCCGAAAGTCCTCCCCTTACTTTTTCTAGGTCGAAATGACTTATATACCAAAATATGGGCACGGGAGGTGGGCCAAGGAGGGCACAAACCACCAGGGCACGCCTGGGCTCCCTGGCGCACCCAGGTGGGTTGTGTCCACCTGGTGGGCCCCCTCTGGTAGTTATTTGCTCCAATAATTCTTAAATAATCCATAAAAAATCTCCGTGAAGTTTCAGCTTCTTTGGAGTTGTGCAGAATAGGTGGCCTGACGTAGCTTTTCCAGGTCCAGATTTCCAGCTGTCATAATTCTCCCTCTTTGTGTGTACCTTACAAATTATGAGAGAAAAAGGCATTAGAATTACTCCAAAAAGCATTATTATGGATAAAAGCATTATAAATAACAATAAGAAAACATGATGCAAAATGGACGTATCAAACCCTACTCCTTCTTTGTGGTGGATTGGCCTCGAGGGGCTGGGGATGAACTAGTACAGTGGAGAACAACCTTAAGCGGAGAGGTATTCTTGCGCTCGATGAGCTGGTGGGTGTGAACATGGACTGAATGATCCCTCCTCCTCTACGATGGTGGCTAAGTCCTACTTATAGTGGCCTTGGTCCTCTTCCCAAATGTAAGGTGGGAAGGGATCCCACAATGACCAAATTTGAGGGGAGACAACTAGTACATGCTATCTTGACAAAAGTAGTCTTCGCCTGCCAAAAGCCCCTGGTCGTGACGCCGCGGTGGGATCCGCGATGATCTCCATCCTTTCGTCCTAGAGGTCTTGATCTTGTTGCACCGGAATGGAAACGTTTAGCTGATCCCTCGAGACTCCGCGCCTGCACTTGCCTCCTTAGCACCAAAGGAGAAACTGGTACACTGCGCCCACTGGCGCCCGCTCGGCCTTGGTCATCATGGCTCACGTCATATGAACCTCATGAGGTGCACCTTGCATCGATATCTCCGCTCCTCGGGAGCCAGCCTGGTGAGGCTGCCCCCCAGGGAGGTCTTGCAGTCGTCCGCCTCACGAGGGTCTTGGGTTGTTGTTGTTGAATCTAGGCCGTACCAGGCCGTCGATGGAGCCACATCATGGTTCGTAGGCAGGCAAGTCTGGGTACCCCTGGTCCCAGGACGCTGACAGTAGCCCCCGGGCCTAAGGCGCGCTCGAACTTGGCTTCAAGGCGAAGCCAAAGGGCAAGGGCGGAGCGCCGCGGGCTCTAACCGCCTGCGGCCTTGGTCGACGCATGGCGATTGATGGGACGTGGGCGCCCCCACTTCCTCATGGAGCCTTGATATTCGCCAGGCTCGGCGGCTGTCGGTGTCAAAACCGGCGGATCTCGGGTAGGGGGTCCCGAACTGTGCGTCTAGGCCGGATGGTAACAGGAGGCAGGGGACACGAAGTTTTACCCAGGTTCGGTCCCTCTCGATGGAGGTAAAACCCTACGTCCTGCTTGATTAATATTGATGGTATGGGTATTACAAGAGTTGATCTACCACGAGATCAGAGAGGCTAAACCCTAGAGGCTAGCCTATGGTATGATTGTTGATGTGTATGTTGTCCTACGGACTAAAACCCTCCGGTTTATATAGACACCGGATAGGGTTAGGGTTACATAGAGTCGGTTACAATGGTAGGAGATCTGAACATCCGTATCACCAAGCTTGCCTTCCACGCCAAGGAAAGTCCCTTCCGGACATGGGACAAAGTCTTCAATCTTGTATCTTCATAATCCAGGAGTCCGGCTTGAAGGTATAGTTCGGCTATCCAAACATCCCCTAATCCAGGACTCCCTCAGTAGCCCCTAAACCAGGCTTCAATGACGACGAGTCCGGCGCGCAAATTGTCTTCGGCATTGCAAGGCGGGTTCCTCCTCCAAATACTTCATAGAAGATCTTGAAGACAAAGATAGTGTCCGACTCTGCAAAATAAGTTTCCACATATTGCCATAGAGAGAATAATAATATTAACACAAATCTAATCTGCTGACGTATTCCGTGGTGCGACACGCCACG
Organism: Triticum dicoccoides; assembly: GCF_002162155.2. NCBI lineage: Eukaryota > Viridiplantae > Streptophyta > Magnoliopsida > Poales > Poaceae > Triticum > Triticum dicoccoides. Next base: position 465,852,142 of record NC_041386.1, read on the forward strand.
GCCGAGCCTTTATCCCAATCATTTCATTATCCCACCTTAGCGCGTTATGCGAGGCGGTTTCCTTGGCACGTCTTGTCAAAGCAGAGATCGTGTCCCCTCATTTCGGGATTCTCATCAATACGGGCATGGGTAACCCAACCGCGCCTTTGATTACGGCGCTTGGAGATAAGCAAGTTTTACCAGGCTGGTGGGGACACATAATCGCGTCCACCCATATAAGGGGATAAGGATCCACCTTTTTACCCACGCCTTCTTCCTCCTCTGCCTATCCATTCTTGCGCACTCGAGCTCCAGCGCTCAAGTCCGCACTACCACCTCAACCCTCTCCACTCATGTCCGGAGCGGGAGGCAAGTGGATGGTCTCCTCCATCACGGAGGGACACATCAAAAAGTTGAGGAAGGCCGGATATCTGGCCAGCGACATCGCGCACTGACTCCCCGAGAAGGGGCAGCTCATCCCCACTCCTAGGCCCCATGAGAGGGTGGTATTTCTCCCCCATTTCCTCCGCGGACTGGGCTTCCCTCTGCATCCATTTGTCCGGGGGCTCTTGTTCTACTACGGCCTGGATTTCCACGATCTGGCCCCGAACTTCTTCCTCAACATCTCGCCGTTTATCATCGTGTGCGAGGCTTTCCTCCGCATCCGCCCTCATTTCGGCTTATGGCTAAAGACCTTCAATGTCAAGCCGAAGGTGGTGCGCGGCAGCCAGGCGGAGTGCGGCGGTGCCATGGTTGGCAAGATGGCCAATGTCCTGTGGCTCGAGGGCTCCTTTGTGGAGACCCTGAAGGGGTGGCAATCGGGATGGTTTAACATCACCGAGCCGTGCGACCCCGAATGGGTCGCAACCCCCGAGTTTCGGTCCGGACCCCCTACGCGGCTCACCTCCTGGAAGGAGACCAGCCTGTCATGGGAAAAAAAGGAGAGCTGACCAGACTCCAAACATGCATCCAAACCCTGGTGGACAAGAAGCTCAAGCTTGTCAACGTAGTCCAGGTTATGCTCGTCCGCCTGATCCTCCCGTGTCAATGACGGGCCTTCAACATGTGGGAGTTCGACCCGGCGCAGCATCAAACTCTAAACAGGCTCTTCGACACGACATACGAAGATGCCTGGAGGGTGCTTTTCAAGGGCGCCGAGGCTCCCTCATCCGCCGCCGAGGATCGCGGATTCAGTACTCAGCATCATGCTCATGCGGTAAGCCGTTTTTGTCCTTTTACAGGGTATCAGTTTTTCATGGTTTGACTCTATGCGAGATCTGAGTTCCCTTATCTTTGATAGGATTGGGTGGCGACGTCCGGACAGATCAACTATCCGGCTCTTCTGCCCGAAGGCCCAGCGGACGCTCGCTTGGCGAAGCTTCTGGTTCTGGCGCCCTATGTGGTGCCAGAGAAGAAGGCCACGAAAAGGGCCACGGGGACTCGAAAGAGTGCCCGGCATCAGGAGGTGTCGGATTCGTCATCCGACGGTCCCGAAGCGCCTTCCTCTCATGAAGACGAGGAGGAAGAAGAAGAGACCTCTCCCCCTCCAGCGGGAGGAGAGAAGAAAAGGAAGGCCGCCCTCCCCGAGGAGGCCGGAGGGTCCAAGAAGGGGAAAACCCTTCCTCCGGACTGCTCCACCGACGCCGACGACGACGAAGAGGAGTGGTAGCCCAAGGCCAAGCCCCTGGCGAAATCGTAAGTGTCCGGATACCGGGGTAATTCATAGTATTCGTTTTTTGCACAAATTTTCCTTATGTCGAATATGTTTGTGCAGCCCACCCAAGGACCGGCTTGACTCATCGTCAAGCGGCTCGCTGGACCCGTCGGAGGTGAACTCGCTTCCAATGGCTTCATCCCCCCGCCCTGCGGACGACACCGAAGTGTTGTCCCAACAAGTTCCAAGCCGGGAGGAGGTGGTTCTGGGGGCGCCGCAAGGCGACCTCCCAGACTCCAGGAGTAAAGGGGATGAAACCCCCCAGGGCTCCAAGTCCGGCTTAAGGCCGGACACAGCTCCGGAATCTTCAAGGGTTCCAGAGTCCGGCGGGCGACCTCCTTTCGAGAGGAACAAGCCTACCGTGCCGGTGACCTCCGCCCAACCTGAGGCATCGGACAATATGTTGGAGGCGCTCCAAGGTGCCTCCATCGACGAGGGGCACCGCACTATTATGAGTGCGGTGATCTAGAAGGTTCAGTCCGCCAAAAGCGGACTGACTGAAGCTTGTACAAGCCTTTTAACAGGCTTTGAGGTAAGTAAAGAATGTTCAAATAATGTTACCACATAGACAGTAGCCCTTGATGCTCTGTTGGGCATTCGGGAAGAAAAGCCGAATAGAGGATCAAAGAATTCGCGGGAGTCTAACAAAAGGAGTCAATATGCGTATGCAGGCTTCTCTGCTATCGTCCGCCGCACTGACTGCGGAAGTGGACGTGCTGAAGCAGAGTCTCAAGAAGGCCGAGCAAGAGCTCGGGCGTGCCAAGAAGCAGCTCGAGGAGAAGGAAGGTAAGAAATACCCTGTTTGAATATGTATATAAAAAAGGTGCAATTGCAAAAAAAATGACATGATTGACATGGCTATTGCAGGGGCCACGTCTGAGGTGGCGACCCTTAAGCAAGCACTGCTCGAGGCCGAGAAGAGTGTGGCCGTGGAGCACACCGAGCGGGAGAGGTATGAGGCTGAGGTTGGCAAGGTGCGGGAAGAGCTCCAGGTTCTCATGAAGAAACATGAGAGTTCGGAGCTTGACTCGAAGACGCGAGCGTCCAAGCTCGCGGCAGCTATAGAAAATGCCAAGTCTGCCAAGGCCGAGTCCCAGAAGACCCTCTAGGAGTTGGATGAGGTGAAGAAGATTGCGGCGGGTAAGGCATTCTTTATGCAAAGCAAACACATAAACGTGAGTTACCTGTTACTTACCCGAATCCGGAGCTCTCCAGGAGCGTTCGTAGATCTTCCCCGGAGTGTATTTGATGCCGCCGCATTCTATCGAGCCGAGGAGGGCAGCTCGACGAAGAAGGTGTTCTGGTCTCAGTACGCTGAGGCCGGACACCCCGTGCCCCTGAGCAACCAGCTGAAGCTACTGGTCGAGCTCCACAAGGCGGCCGAACAGGCCATGAAAGGCCTCCTAGTTCGGCTGTGGCCTGGAGAGGCTCCGCCTGGGAGCTATTTCGAGCTGGTGCGGTGGCTGGTGGAGGCCTATCCGAGGCTTGAAGACATCAAGCGCTCCGTCTGCATTGAAGGTGCCCGTAGGGCCCTTGCCCGTGCTAAGGTGCACTGGGGCAAGCTGGATGCGGAGAAGCTTGTGAAGGACGGGCCACCTCCGGGGAGAGAGCATCGCAAGCCCGAGAATTATTATAAGGATGTTCTGAAGGGTGCCCGTCTTGTTGCGGATGAATGTACCAAGGATGTATTTTTTGAGTAAAACCCGCTCGTGTTATCCTGTGCGCTGAAAACTTGTTCATATGCGCTAAGCAATGCTGCTTGAATTTAAAATATTACCTTCTGTGCGGCTGTTTATCAATACTAAGAGATGGCGAGTCGTCGGCTTCTACCCCCATGCCGCTAGTGCTGGGGTGTTCGGGGATAAACCTGGGTGCTCTTTTTCCCATATTTGGGTCCTTCGAGGGAGGCGCTCAGCCCAACGAACGAGGCAATCAGACTATAATGCGTGAACACTCTCACTTAGCCATAGAATTCTATAATTTTAAATTTCGGCGAAGCCCCTAGTATTCGGAAGACCGATTTCGGGGCGCTATCCACGCCTTGGCCGGACAGAGCCGGCTCCTCGCCTGAAGCGGCAAAGTCTTTAGGGACTCAAAAAAACCTCTCGAACAGCGACCAACTCTCGCTTCATCATGACAGTCAGTTTTAGCTTTCTCCACTGAGGTGCTCGGTCCAGCTCAACTGGGGCACAATCACAGTGGTTCTCCTAGTGCTACCTTAGCCGATATAGCGGAACGTAAGGCACCAAAACATAGGAGCCGGGCAAACCCAACTATTGACCCAAGACATGATTCGGAGCCGATGCATATAATGCTATAAGTTCGGGGTGCCGCACTTGTTAAAGTGTTCGGACTTCTCACACCATGTTGAGGGGTACTGAAGCCCCTGGCGTATTTTGGCCGTACCAAAGTGTACGGGTGGAACATGTCATTAAGGAACATATATATATATATATATATATATATATATATATATATATATATATATATATATATTAAAAAAATGGTAATGCAAAAAATGGACAAAAGCTATGCATTGTTCACTGAAATAGCTGCGATCAAAGCAGAACGATACAAGTGATGCGATAAAGGAAAAGTTGGACTATTTAACATGTTTGCTTCAGGGGCAAGTTGCGGGATAGTATCCGAAACAGGTATACTGCTCGTGATAGAGACCACCTGGGATTTCCGTAATGCGGCATGGCTTGTCTGCTTCCCTGGTCCTTGCATCGTTTGTGCGGCAATTGAACTGCTGAACAAGCCTTCCGAAGAGTAGAGCCCTGGAAGTAAGAGAAAAGTATAAAAAAGGTCGGCAGCCCCTGGTGCGGTTTAAGCCGTGTTTTGGGCGTGCCGTGATGGTGCCCCTCCCCCTATGCCCATGGTATTTCTAGGGTGTAGTTATGTACGCGAAGTACTGGCATCGCCTTTTCGCGGGGGTTGGGGTTGGGGCCGCATTGCTACGCCTGCTCGAAACGTGCTAGGCGGTCTTGTTGTAGGTTACTCCGGGCGCGCTTGACTGTGTCCGGACGTTTAATGGCCGGACTGGAGAACTGCCTGGAGAGGCTGCTTTGTACTTCCGCTGCAAGGGCCGCCGTGTCCTCCTCTGTTCGGAGGGAGCGTTCGGTGTTTCCATTGACCGTAATTACTCCTCGAGGGCCTGGCATCTTGAGCTTAAGGTATGCATAGTGCGGGACCGCATTGAAATTGGCAAATGCGGTTCGCCCGAGCAGTGCATGGTAGCCACTGTGGAACGGGACTACGTCGAAGATTAACTCCTCGCTTCGGAAATTATCCGGGGATCCGAAGACCACTTCAAGTGTGACTGAGCCTGTGCAGCTGGCCTCTACACCTGGTATTACGCCTTTAAAGGTCGTTTTGGTGGGCTTAATCCTCGAGGGATCTATGCCCATTTTCCGCAGTGTATCCTGGTAAAGCAGGTTCAGGCTACTGCCGCCGTCCATAAGGACTCTAGTGAGATGAAATCCGTCAATAATTGGGTCGAGAACCAATGCGGCGAATCCGCCATGACGGATGCTAGTGGGATGGTCTCTTCGATCAAAGGTGATCGGGCAGTAGGACCATGGGTTGAACTTTGGGGCGACTGGCTCTACCGTGTATACATCCGTTAACGCGCGCTTCCGCTCCCTTTTGGGGACGTGGGTGGCGTATATCATGTTCACCGTCCGCACTTGTGGGGGAAAACCCTTCTTTCCATTGTTGTTCGGCGGCCGGGGCTCCTCGTCGTCGTCGCTATGCAACCCCTTGTCTTCATTGTCAGCGCTTAATCTGCCTGCCTGCTTGAACACCCAACAATCCCTGTTGGTGTGATTGGCTAGCTTTTCGGGGGTGCCGTGTATTTGGCACAAGCGGTCGAGTATTCGGTCCAAGCTGGACGGGCCCCTAGGGTTCCTTTTGAATGATTTTTTCCGCTGACCGGATTTAGAGGCTCTGAATCCGGCATTAACTGCCGTATCCTTAGCATTGTCGCTGTTGATGCAGCGCTTCTGTTGGTTGTGACGCGACCTGCCACTAACGTCCCTGATGTCTGAACTACCAGGGTTCTTGGTCATATTGTTGCTACAAGCAAGCCAGCTATCCTCTCCCGCGCAAAAGCGGGTCATGAGTGCCGTGAGTGCTGCCATAGACTTCGGCTTCTCTTGTCCTAGGTGCCGGGCAAGCCATTCGCCACGGATATTATGCTTGAAGGCTGCTAAGGCCTCTGCGTCCGGACAATCGAGTATTTGATTTTTCTTTGTTAGGAACCGTGTCTAGAATTGCATGGCCGATTCGTCTGGCTGCTGAATTACATGGCTTAGGTCGTCAGTGTCTGGGGGTCGCACATAGGTGCCCTGGAAATTGTCGAGGAATGCGGCTTCCAGGTCCTCCCAACAGCTGATTGATCCCGTTGGCAGGCTGTTAAGCCACTGCCAGGCTGGTCCTTTAAGCTTGAGTGGGAGGTATTTGATGGTGTGCAAATCATCGCCGCGGGCCATGTGGATATGAAGGAGGTAATCCTCGATCCATACCGCGGGATCTGTTGAGCCGTCATATGATTCGATGTTTATGGGTTTGAAACCCTCGGGGATTTGATGATCCATTATTTCGTCTGTGAAGCACAATGGTTGTGCGGCGCCTCTGTAGTGGGCGATATCATGACGTAGCTCCAATGAGCTTTGTCTACTGTGTTCGGCCCTGCCGAATTTGTGGCCGGCGTGACGATTATCGTCTCGAGCCGTGGGGTGCCTACGCGATCTGTAGATCGATCTTGTTTGCCTTGCCTTGTCCTCCAACATGTCTCGTAAATCCCGCGCATATTCCCGTGCCTTAGTACGGGGTGCGGCTTGGGTGGAGGGCCATGAGGCCTCTCTGTCGCGGCCACGAGGTGGCCTGTCGGCCGCGTCGAGTGCTTCCTCCTCTAATTGGGGTAGCAACCTGCGCTTGAGGTAGCACTTGGAGGGGCGTTCGGGTTTATGCTCTTCAGCCATGAGGACTTCAGCCCATCTATCGACTAGCCGATCTTGATCAGCTTTAAGTTGCTGCTGTTTTTTCTTGAGGCTTCTTGCCATGGCCATAAGCCTGCGTTGAAAACGCTCTTGTTTGACGGGACCCTCCGGCACGGCGAATTCATCGTCGTCGAGGCTTGCCTCGTCTTCATAGGGAGGCATACAATTATCGTCCTCGACCTCTCTGTCGACCGCTCTCTCATGAGGGCTGGTTTCTCCATCCTCCTGTGCTAAATCTTGCTCGGGGGGATGTTCTTTGGCGCTTTCCAGGGTTTTATTATCTCCCGTGCTAGAATCGCCGTTTTTGTGTTGGTAGGATTTTGAGCGGCGCCGCTAACGCCGACGCTTTTGCTGTTTCTTGGAGGGGTCATCCTCCGCTGTTCCATCGCCCTCTCCCTCTTTTGGGGTGTCCACCATGTATATGTCATATGACGAGGTGGCTTTCCAGGGCCTAGTAGGCGCTGGTTCTTCATCATCTCCTTCATCGGCGTCCATACCGTCGATGTCTTTGGAGTCGAAGTCGAGCATGTCGGTTAGGTTGTCGACAGTGGCTACAAAGTGGGTGGTGGGTGGGTTTTGAATTTCTTCATCGTCTGTGCCCCAACCTCGCTGACCGTAGTCCGGCCAGGGCTCTCCCGACAAAGAGAGAGACTTCAACGATTTCAGGATATCGCTGAAATGCGAGTGCTGAAAGACGTCCGCGACCGTGAACTCCATGATCGGCGCCCAACCGGATTCGCTCGGCAGGGGCGTGGAGGGTTCGTAGTCCGGAGAAGAATCCAGCTCCATGGAGTCACGAGTCTTGCAGAGTATGGGGCTGGTGTTCGGCTCAACCGCCATTGGGATCGCAGCCCCCGAGGCGGCGTCCAACCACCCATCCTTGATCGGCGCGGTCGGCTCCGAACCAGAGGCCAGAGCCGATGCAGGTGCGGCCTCCAGGGCACTGTTCAGCGGCAGAGCTAGATCATGCTCGTCGTGACAGTGCGGAGCGCTCGGCAGTGATTCGAATCCGTCAAAGATCAAGTCCCCGCGGATGTCAGCCGTGTAGTTTAAACTTCCGAATCTGACCTGACGGCCAGGGGCGTAGCTTTCGATCTGCTCTAGATGGCCAAGTGAATCGGCCCACAGTGCAAAGCCGCCAAAGACGAAGATCTGTCCGGGGAGGAAGGTCTCACCATGGACCGCATCACCATTGATGATCGTAGGAGCCATCAGGCCTGACGGCGACGGCACAGAGGAACTCTCAATGAAAGCACCAATGTCGTTATCAAAACTGGCGGATCTCGGGTAGGGGGTCCCGAACTGTGCGTCTAGGCCGGATGGTAACAGGAGGCAGGGGACACAAAGTTTTACCCAGGTTCGGGCCCTCTCGATGGAGGTAAAACCCTACGTCCTGCTTGATTAATATTGATGGTATGGGTATTACAAGAGTTGATCTACCACGAGATCAGAGAGACTAAACCCTAGAGGCTAGCCTATGGTATGATTGTTGATGTGTATGTTGTCCTACGGACTAAAACCCTCCGGTTTATATAGACACCGGATAGGGTTAGGGTTACATAGAGTCGGTTACAATGGTAGGAGATCTGAACATCCGTATCGCCAAGCTTGCCTTCCACGCCAAGGAAAGTCCCTTCCGGACACGGGACAAAGTCTTCAATCTTGTATCTTCATAGTCCAGGAGTCCGGCTTGAAGGTATAGTTCGGCTATCCGAACACCCCCTAATCCAGGACTCCCTCAGCGGCCACCGCTGCCAAAGCTGCTCCGCCTTCATTGCTTGTTGCGCGCTCCCTTGGCTCCTTCACCTTCCTGAAAAACAGCGGCTCCCTTCCCGGATCCGATGCCGGCAGTGGTCCTCCTCGGTCGCCATGGCACCGCGTTTGAGGATGAAAAAGAAGGGGAAAACCTGTGCCTTAATCGAACCTCCACTAGCCTTCGAACCTGCCCTCGAGCGGTCGACGGTGGTCAACCAAGAAGGGTTGGACAAGATCTTTCCGACGCTCGCTGCCAATTCCAACGAGTGGAGCCTGATGGTGGCTTGGCCTGCTTTCCGAGCCATGGTTGACATAGCAGCCATTGAGATCCCCATCCATCTTCATGCCCTCTTGGCTCGCATGATTACCCCCTTCTCTTATTTCTTCAACGCCATACTTTCACATTACCAAGTCCATGCACTGCATCTGGATCCTCAGTCCATTGTTCTCCTTTCTGTCTTCACCCTCGTCTGCGAGGCCATGGTGGGCATTGCCCCCTCCGTGGCCTTGTTTCGTCATTTCTTATCGCTTCACCTGGTCGATGCCCGCCAGTGCTCGGGGTGCATGGCCTTTCAGGCCGTGGCAGCGATAGCCGGCTCGGGGATCGACTTCGAGCTTTAGCCGGTTGTAAGTGGATTTCGGATGCGGTGGGTGTTCGTGTATGTCAGCGTGCTAAACTCCCTGCTCTTGCTTCCATGGGCGTCGGCTATACCTAGCTCTGGCTGGGGGCACGCGAAGCTCATCGACCATCGGCTTGCCCACGTTTGGCACCGGCTGGCTTGGTTGAAGAAGCTCGGGGTGACAGCGTCCAGGGTGGTGAAGGACTTCGTCCAGTGCCGTATTGCTCCGCTTCAGCGCCATTCTCAATGAATGTGGACCTTCATTGGCAGCAGGGACCCCATGAGGCTCCATGTTCCTGCACTTCCTCCTGAGATGCTGCGCGTGGTGCTCGAGCTCTTCAGGAGGAGGGTTGACTTTTGTATTGTTCCTCGAATTCGGAGGAGTTCATGAGGCAGATGCCCCTCTTTGATGAGTGGGGGCTTCGCCTGGCCAGCCTTGAAGGGCCCCGTGAGAACCCCATCCTGGTGGTTCCTCTGCCCACCGTCACCGCGGTGCACACCCCAGAGGCGGATGCAGGGGGCGCACGCCACCGGGGCTGCTGCTGAAGAGACGGCGAAGCCCGGCGTTCCTGAGATGTCCCGAGGGGGCGGCTGAAGAGGTGGTGCGGTCCGAGGCTCTCGAGGTCGCCGCCCCTGAAGGCCAGGTAAACAGTCCTGAGGCGGAGACTGGGGAGCTGGTGCAGTCTGATACTCCTGAGGTTGCCACCTCGGGGGCCCTGCTGAATGCCCCAGATGCTGACGGTCACGCCCCGGGCTTCGACCCGCTTCAACTGAACTTCGAAGCACATGGCAAGAGAAATGGGTCTCCAAGCTGTAGTGGTGATGCCTACTGGCCCTGAAGCAGAGGAAGTACATAGCCATAGATGAGTAAGTACCTTATCTTCGCGATTTCCCGCGTGTTGCGTCCTTTCCTGACAATGGTTCTTTAGGATCCCTTCGACTGCATCGGTGAGATCTCTCGAGGAGCGGCCTCCACCAGTCCTTGGCTCATCCCTGGTCTTGAGCTCCCCATGCTAGACCATTGCACTAGGAACATGGCTTGTCCAAGAGGTAAATGCGCCGATGTGGGGTCTTGATCCTGCATTCCTGTCACCCCTCTTTCATGGTCCGGCCTAGGGTGCAGAAGGCATGTTGAGGGCTCCTCCATTGGTCTTCACTGGTGGCTAGGTAATCCTGGCCTTGGATTCTTCTTCGAGTATCAAGGCCACGCCACCCGGCACCTCCGCCGAGGCCCGAAAGGTGGCAGGGAAAGCGCCGGCCTCCAGCCCCCCGCCAGGGGTAGGTAGGCCACCTCGAGCTTTCCCAACAACTTCTGGCACGATGGACGGGCTTGGCCGTGCGTTGGAGGTCACACGCAAGCGCGATGCTGTACGCCACGAGCTCCTTCGGGAGGCGACGGGCGCACTGAGCTGGCTCAGAAAAGAGCTTGCCAACGTCGGCGCCCGCCTTGAGATGGAGGACCTTCGACTGGTGAACGAGTGGCACCAGTTGAAGGTGGCCATCAACTTCGGGCATCTTCAACATGAGAGCGACAAAGAAAAGGCTGCGGTGTCCCTTGCAACCTCACGCCAGGCTTGCGCCCAGGCCTTGGAGGAGGCCAGGGCAGCCGACCATCGCCGTGAGGCTGCCGAGGAGCGTGAATGGGAGCTCCAGGCCTTGAACACTACCCTTGAGCAGTGGATCGCGGCACGCAGGGACGTCTTGGCGTCAATGAGGGGAGCACCTTCTGAAGAGAAGGAGATCTTGAAACACGAGGAAGTGTTGGTGCTGGAGGCCTTGGAGTGCAACCTGCAGCTTGAGAGGCTGGAGGTGAGGGAGCACCAGGTGGCCATGGCTGAGGACGCCGTCACCATGCGGGAAGCCAATATCCAGGAGGAGGTCGACCGGAGGGTGGCAAAGGCTTGCGTGGATCTTGCCGATGAGTACCGCCTGAAGCTGGAGCTCCTGGAAGCCGAGGTTGAGGGCAGGACTGCCGCCCTTAAGGCAAAGCTGAACGAGGCAGAGCATCACGAGAGGGCCGCCAAGGCAGCTTAGGCTTTGGCCCAGGCTGAGTTGGCCTCCACACGCACCGACTTGCTCTTCACCGAGGTTGTGACGCGCCTGGAGGACCAGACCACAAGGGCTCGCGAGCTCGTTGAGGAGAGGAGCCGGGGCCTCCTTGGGCGCGCATTCTCACACATCTTCAGCCACCTCCAGAACCTCGACCCCCACTTCTATTTTGACGCTGCCATAGCCCCCGTGCCTGGAGTTATCCGGGACAACCTAGCATACTAGGTGGATGATCATGTGGACGCTCTGGTCACAGAGTTCGCCCTCGAGGATGATGCGGCGGTGATCATGGCGGACGAAGATGGCGCAGACGACGACGACGAAGACGACATCAGTGGCAGCACAGGTAGCATGGATGAAGGCGACCAGGATGGTACTGGAGGTAGCACGTCCAGTTAGGCCTACGTTCCTTCGCTTTGACCTATACGCAAAAACTCGGACATTGCCTCGCAGGGCGTGAGAGCATTTTGGAGGGGGAGGACCCTTGTAATGTATAAATCAATGAAAGTGCAACTATCCCTGGGTGGTTTTGGTAATTCCTAACAACATATAGCTCATTGAGCTAATGCTATTTGAAGATAAATATTTCAGGAAAGCTCAATGATTGGCATGGCATGGATTAGAAAGTGGACCCCTCAAAATGCTAAGGACAAAAGATTGGCTCAAGCTCAAAGCACAAGACTCTACATTTTACTTTAGTGATCCAAGATCACATTGAGTCCATAGGAAAAGCCAATACTATTAAAAGGGGATGATGTGTTGCTTAATGAGTTACTTGCTCAAAATGCTTAGTGATATGCTCCAAAAATCCTCAACTACTTTCTCATATCCACATATGTCCCAAACCAAAAGTCAAACTCGGCCTCACCGAAATTTCCTATCCGGCGCCACCGAGTTCACTTGACATAGCCACTGCCAAAAACCCTAGCCACTTCGGTCTCACCGATAGGGATCTCGGTCTCACCGAGATGGGATTGCAAACTCTTTGTTTCCCTTCGTAACGTTTCGGTCCAACCGAGATGAGTGATCGGCCCCACCGAGATTGCACTTCAAACTCTCTATTTCCCCTTCGTAACGTTTTGGTCTAACCAAGATGAGCGAATCGGTCCCACCGAGTTTGCGTGACCAACTCTCTGTTTGCCTATTAACAAAATCGGTCCCATCGAGTTTGTGTAATCGGTCTCACCGAGATTATGTTATACCCTAACCCTAATGGAATCGGTCCCACCGAGTTGACATATCGGTCCCACCAAAAATCCTAACGTTCACATTTTGAACTAAATCGGTCTGACCGAGTTATATGATTCGGTCCCACCGAGTTTGGTGATTTATGTGTAATGGTTAGATTTTGTGTGGAGGCTATATATAGCCCTCCACCCACTCTTCATTCGTGGAGAGAGCCTCCAGAATATGCCTACACTTCCAACATACATTTTCTGAGAGAGAACCACCTACACTTGTGTTGAGGTCAAGATATTCCAATCCAACCACATAAATCTTGATCTCTAGCCTTCCTCAAGTTGTTTTCCACTCAAATCATATTTCTACCAAATCAAATCCTATGAGAGAGAGAGAGAGAGAGTTGAGTGTCGAGGAGACTATCATTTGAAGCACAAGAGCAAGGAGTTCATCATCAACACACCATCTATAACCTTTTGGAGAGTGGTGTCTCCTAGATTGGCTAGGTGTCACTTGGGAGCTTTCGTAAAGATTGTGGAGTTGAACCAAGGAGTTTGTATGGGCAATGAGATCGCCTACTTCGTGAAGATCTACCCTAGTGAGGCAAGTCCTTCATGGGCGATGGCCATGGTGGGATAGACAAGGTTGCTTCTTTGTGGACCCTTCATGGGTGGAGCCCTCCGTGGACTCGCACAACCGTTACCCTTCGTGGGTTGAAGTCTCCATCAACGTGGATGTACGATAGCACCACCTATCGGAACCACGCCAAAAATCTCCGTGTCTACATTGCGTTTGCTCCCTCCAAACTCCTCCCTTTACCTTCATATGCAATTGTTTTACATTCCGCTGCTATACTCTTAGAATTGCATGTGTAGGTTGATTACTTGTTTGTGCTAAGTTTCTAAAATCTGCCAAGACTTAAAATTGGGAAAAGGCTAGATTTTTATTTGGTCAAGTAGTCTAATCAGCCCCCTCTAGACATACTTTCGATCCTACAAGTGGTATCAGAGCTTTGGTCTCCATTTGCCTTGATCTCCATAGCTTTTGGTGATCATAGCCTTTGTTTCACAACCTAGGAGAGTATGGCGTCTAGTGAGGGAAATTACCACCGTAGAGGTCCTTACTTTGATGGTACTAATTTTGCTAGTTGGAAGCATAAGATGAAAATGCATATTCTTGGACATAACCCTGCCGTTTGGGCTATTGTGTGTATTGGCTTGCAAGGTGAATTCTTTGATGGGAGAGAACCAAACCGTGAGGCTAGTGCGGAAGAGTTGAAGATGCTGCAATACAATGCTCAAGCTTGTGATATTCACTTCAACGGATTGTGCCCCGAAGAATTCAACGAAATCAGCCGTCTTGAGAATGTAAAGGAAATTTGGGATAGTTTGATTGATATGCATGAAGGTGCCGACTCTGTCAAGGAATCCAAATTGGACATGCTTCAAAGTCAACTTGACAGGTTCAAAATGAAGGATGGTGAAGGTGTCGCTGAAATGTACTCTAGGCTTGCTCTCATCAAAAATGAGATTGCCGGCTTAGGAAGTGAAGAGATGACCAATAGATTCATCATCAAGAAGATCCTAAGAGCCTTGGATGGAAAATATGATACCGTATGCACATTGATCCAAATGATGCCAAATTACAAAGATATCAAGCCAAGGGAAGTCATTGGAAGGATTGTTGCTCATGAGATGTCACTCAAGGATAAGGAAGAGCTACACAACAAGTCAAGTGGTGCTTACAAAGCCTCATGTGATGCTCCCACATCATCAAGTGAGAAACAAACCTTCAACGAAGAATTGAGCCTAATGGTGAAGAACTTAAACAAGTTTTACAAGAATAGAAGCAAGGAAAGAAGATCCAAGTCAAAGTCCTACAATGACAAAAGATCTTCTAGTCGTGAGCGCAATTGCTATAATTGTGGAAGACCCAGACACTATTCCAATGAGTGTACGACTCCCTACAAAAGAAGAGAAGATTATCCCTACAAAATAAGAAGTAGAAGAGAAGAATCACCACCAAGAGAGAGAAGGAGTAGAGATGACCGTTATGAACGAAGAACATCACGGAGAAGCAAGGATTCAGAAAGGAAGGACAAGTCACCAAAGAGCTACACAAAACGAATGACAATGATAAGAAGGAGATTGAGCGTCTAACTAAAGAACTAAACACTCTTAAGTTAGCTCATGAAACTACCTTGGAAGATCATCGAGAACTTTTAAAGACTCATGAGAAGCTACATTTTGAAAAGCTCAACCTTGAGCAAGAGCATGAGTTCTTAAAAGCAATCAATGATGATCTTTGCAAAAAAATTTCTTACATTGCCAAGCATTTACTCTTGTCTACTTACATGCCAAAAGTTAAATCTAGCAACAAAAACAAGAAAGATTCTTCTTCTAGCAGTAACAATAATCATGCTAAAACCAATGTTGTTGCTTCTAGTAGTTCTCTTGATTCCACTAACGATTCTCTTAGCCAAGTTACACTTGAGCAATAAAATAGCTTATTGAAGGGAATTATAGAGAAAGGTGTTTACAAGAGCCTTGCTGGAAGTAAGAAATTTGAGGAAATTGTATGCAAGCAAGGAAGACACCGGAAGAATCAAGCTGTTGGTTTTGAACGAAAGTTCAATGCCAATGGAGTTGTATGGGAAGAAGATCAATACCCCAAGACGAAGTTGGTTCCTCAACAAGAGAAGTATGATCCTACTTCTTTCCAAGGAACACAAGCTCAAGATGATCTTCCACCACAAGGCCACAAGCTAAAAGGCAAGGACAAGCTTCAAGAGGAGATTGATGCATTTGAAGAAGCACCTAAGGCCTTGGTCAAGTGGGTTCCCAAGATTACATCAAGTTCCACTTCATCAAGTACGACTACAACTCCAAGGATTTCCATCGAGATGGTGTCGATCTCTAAGATGAAGAACTAGAGAGTTCTTGAGGGTGACTCCGCCAACATACTTCACTCATATCGTTTTGGCAAGGACAAGTGCAAACAACTTCCATATCTTGCACTAGTTCAAGGAGTCACAAACCCTTTTGTTGGTAAGACAAGGGACAAGGTAACCTAATGCTTTCATGGACATCATACTATGTGAACATCACTCTATGTCTATGGATATCCTTGTTTTTTCCTTGTGGGACTAACCCGCGTAGGTATTGAAAGTGCAACTCACTCCAAAGGATTGCTCCAAATGATCTACATCAACATTGAGCATCTACATCTTCAACACCTACATGAAGTCATCATCGACAAAACCCAAGGTTAGTTCATCCCTCTTAGGGGGGATATCACATCTAGGGGGAGCTTTACTCTAATAAATTGAGCTAAAGCTGTTGGGGAACATAGTAATTTCAAAAAAATTCCTATGCACACACAAGATCATGGTGATGCATAGCAACGAGAGGGGAGAGTGTGTCCACGTACCCTCGTAGACCGAAAGCGGAAGCGTTAGCACAACGCGGTTGATGTAGTCGTACGTCTTCACGATCCGACCGATCAAGTACCGAACGCACGACACCTTCGAGTTGTGCACACGTTCAACTCGATGACGTCCCTCAAACTCTGATCCAGCCGAGTGTTGAGGGAGAGTTTTGTCAACATGACGGCATGGTGACGATGATGATGTTCTACCGACGCAGGGCTTCGCCAAAGCACCGCTACGATATGATCGAGGTGGATTATGGTGGAGGGGGGCACCGCACACGGCTAAGAGATCAAGAGAGCAATTGTTGTGTCTATGGGGTGCCCCCCTCCTCCGTATATAAAGGTGGGGAGGAGGAGAGGGCCGGTCAAGGGGGTGGCGTGCCCTAGGAGGGGGAACCTACTCCAAGTAGGTTTGACCCTCCCTTTCCTAATCCAAGTAGGGGGAAGGAAGGAGTGGGAGAGGGGAAAGGCAAGGGGGTGCCGCCCCCCCTTTCCTTGTCCTATTCGGACTCAAGGGGAGGGGGCGCGCCTCTTGCCCTGGCCGGCCCCTCTCTCTCTCCACTAAGGCCCAACAAGGCCCATTAGTTCCGGGGGGGGGGGGTTCCGGTACCCCCCTGTACTCCGATAAATGTCTAAAACCTTCCGGAACCTTTCCGGTGTCCAAACATAGTTGTCCAATATATCGATCTTTACATCTCAACCATTACGAGACTCCTCGTCATGTCCGTGATCACATCCGGGATTCCGAACTACCTTTGGTACATCAAAACATATAAACTCATAATATAACCATCCTCTAACTTTAAGCGTGCAGACCTTACGGGTTCGAGAACTATGTAGACATGACCGAGACACGTCTCCGGTCAATAACCAATAGCGGAACCTGGATGCTCATATTGGCTCCTACATATTCTATGAAGATCTTTATCCGTCAACCCGCATAACAACACACGTTGTTCCCTTTGTCATCGGTATGTTACTTGCCCGAGATTCGATCGTCGGCATCTCAATACCTAGTTCAATCTCGTTACCGGCAAGTCTCTTTACTCGTTCTGTAATACATCATCCCGCAACTAACTCATTAGTTGCATTTCTTGCAAGGCTTATAGTGATGTGCATTACCAAGTGGGCCCAGAGAGATACCTCTCCGACAATCAGAGTGACAAATCCTAATCTCGAAATACGCCAACCGAACAAGTACCTTTGGAGACACATGTAGAGCACCTTTATAATCACCCAATTACGTTGTGACATTTGGTAGCACACAAAGTGTTCCTCCGGTAAACGGGAGTTGCATAATCTCATAGTCATAGGAACATGTATAAGTCATGAAGAAAGCAATAACAACAAACTAAACGATCAAGTGCTAAGCTAACAGAATGGGTCAAGTCAATCACATCATTCTCCTAATGATGTGACCCCGTTAATCAAATGACAACTCTTTGTCTATGGCTAGGAAACATAACCATCTTTCATTAACGAGCTTGTCAAGTAGAGGCATACTAGTGACACTCTGTTTGTCTATGTATTCACACATGTATCATGTTTCCGGTTAATACAATTCTAGCATGAATAATAAACATTTATCATGATTAAGGAAATAAATAGTAACTTTATTATTGCCTCTAGGGCATATTTCCTTCAGTCTCCCACTTGCACTAGAGTCAGTAATCTAGATTACACAGTAATGATTCTAACACCCATGGAGCCTTGGTGCTGATCATGTTTTGCTCGTGGAAGAGGCTTAGTCAACGGGTCTGCAACATTCATATCCGTGTGTATCTTGCAAATCTCTATGTCTCCCACCTGGACTTGATCCCGGATGGAGTTGAAGCGTCTCTTGATGTGCTTGGTTCTCTTGTGAAATATGGATTCCTTTGCCAAAGCAATTGCACCAGTATTGTCACAAAAGATTTTCATTGGACCCGATGCACTAGGTATGACACCTAGATTGGATATGAACTCCTTCATCCAGACTCCTTCATTTGCTGCTTCCGAAGCAGCTATGTACTCCGCTTCACATGTAGATCCTGCTACAACGCTTTGTTTAGAACTGCACCAACTGATAGCCCCATCGTTTAATAAAAACACGTATCTTGTTTGTGATTTAGAATCGTCCGGATCAGTGTCAAAGCTTGCATCAACGTAACCATTTACGATGAGTTCTTTGTCACCTCCATAAATGAGAAACATATCCTTTGTCCTTTTCAGGTATTTCAGGATGTTCTTGACCACTGTCTAGGGATCCACTCCTAGATTACATTGGTACCTCCCTGCTAAACTAATAATAAGGAACACATCAGGTCTGGTACACAACATTGCATACATGATAGAGCCTATGGCTGAAGCATAGTGAACATCTTTCATTTTCTCTCTATCTTCTGCAGTGGTCGGGCATTGAGTCTTACTCAACTTCACACCTTGTAACACAGGCAAGAACCCTTTCTTTGCTTGATCCATTTTGAACTTCTTCAAAACTTTGTCAAGGTATGTGCTTTGTGAAAGTCCAATTAAGCGTCTCGATTTATCTCTATAGATCTTGATGCCCAATATATAAGCAGCTTCTCCGAGATCTTTCATTAAAAAACTCTTATTCAGATATCCTCTTATGCTACCCAGAAATTCTATATCATTTCGAATCAACAATGTGTCATCCACATATAATATCAGAAATGCTACAGAGCTCCCACTCACTTTCTTGTAAATACAGGCTTCTCCAAAAGTCTATAAAACCATAAGCTTTGATCACACTATCAAAACATTTATTCCAACTCCGAGAGGCTTGCACCAGTCCATAAATGGATCGCTGGAGCTTGCACACTTTGTTAGCTCCCTCTGGATCGACAAAACCTTCTGGTTGCATCAAATACAACTCTTCTTCCAGAAATCCATTCAGGAATGCAGTTTTGACATCCATTTGCCAAATTTCATAATCATAAAATGCAGCAATTGCTAACATGATTCGGACAGACTTAAGCATCGCTACGGGTGAGAAAGTCTCATCGTAGTCAATCCCTTGAACTTGTCGAAAACCTTTTGCAACAAGTCGAGCTTTATAGACAGTAACATTACCGTCAGCGTCAGTCTTCTTTTAGAAGATCCATTTATTTTCAATGGCTTGCCAATCATCGGGCAAGTCAACCAAAGTCCACACTTTGTTCTCATGGCCTCAAGCTATTTTGCGGAATCTAGGCTCACCATCGCTTCTTCATAGTTCGTAGGTTCGTCATGGTCTAGCAACATAACCTTCAGAACAGGATTACCGTACCACTCTGGTGCGGATCTTACTCTGGTTGACCTACGAGGTTCAGTAACAACTTGATCTGAAGTTTCATGATCATCATCATTAACTTCCTCACTAATTGGTGTAGGTGTCATAGGAACCGGTTTCTGTGATGAACTACTTTCCAATAAGGTAGCAGGTACAGTTACCTCATCAAGTTCTACTTTCCTCCCACTCACTTCTTTCGAGAGAAACTCCTTCTCTAGAAAGATTCCAAATTTAGCAACAAAAGTCTTGCCTTCGGATCTGTGATAGAAGTTGTACCCAACAGTCTCTTTTGGGTATCCTATGGAGACAAATTTCTCCGATTTGGGTTCGAGCTTATCAGGTTGAAGCTTTTTCATATAAGCATCACAACCCCAAACTTTAAGAAACGAGAACTTTGGTTTATTGCGAAACCACAGTTCATAAGGCGTCGTTTCAACGGATTTCGATGGTGCCTTATTTAACGTGAATGCAGACGTCTCTAAAGCATAACCCCAAAATGATAGCGGTAAATCAGTAAAGTACGATTACGATGTTCGGACACACCATTACGTGGTGGTGTTCCGGGTGGCGTGAGTTGTGAAACTATTCCGCATTGTTTCAAATGAAGACCAAACTCGTAATTCAAATATTCTCCTCCACGATCAGATCGTAGAAACTTTATTTTCTTGTTACGATGATTTTCAACTTCACTCTAAAATTCTTTGAACTTTTCAAATGATTCAGACTTATGTTTCATTAAGTAGATATACCCATATCTGCTTAAATCATGTGTGAAGGTGAGAAAATAACGATACCCGCCGCGATCCTCAATATTCATCGGACCACACACATCTGTATGGATGATTTCCAACAAATCTGTTGCTCGCTCCATAGTTCTGGAGAACGGCGTTTTAGTCATCTTGCCCATGAGGCACGGTTCGCAAGTGCCGAGTGATTCATAATCAAGTGGTTCTAAAATTCCATCAGTATGGAGTTTCTTCATGCGCTTTACATCGATATGACCTAAACGGCAGTGCAACAAATAAGTTGCACTATCATTATCAACTCTGCATCTTTTGGCTTCAATATTATGAATATGTGTATCACTACTATCAAGATTCAACAAAAATAGACCACTCTTCTAGGGTGCATGACCATAAAAGATATTACTCATATAAATAGAACAACCATTATTCTCTGATTTAAATGAATAACCATCTCACATCAAACAAGATCCAGATATAATGTTCATGCTCAACACTGGCACCAAATAACAATTATTTAGGTCTAAAACTAATCCCGAAGGTAGATGTAGAGGTAGCGTGCCGACCGCGATCACATCGACTTTGGAACCATTTCCCACGCGCATCGTCACCTCGTCCTTAGCCAATCTTCGCTTAATCCGTAGCCCCTGTTTCGAGTTGCAAATGTTAGCAACAGAACCAGTATCAAATACCCAGGTGCTACTGTGAGCATTAGTAAGGTACACATCAATAACATGTATATCACATATACCTTTGTTCACCTTGCCATCCTTCTTATCCGCCAAATACTTGGGGCAGTTCCGCTTCCAGTGACCAGTCTGCTTGCAGTAGAAGCACTCAGCCTCAGGCTTAGGTCCAGACTTGGGTTTCTTCTCTTGAGCAGCAACTTGTTTGTCTTTCTTCTTGAAGTTCCCCTTCTTCTTACCTTTTCCCTTTTTCTTGAAACCGGTGGTCTTATTGACCATCAACACTTGATGCTCCTTCTTGATTTCTACCTCCGTAGCCTTTAGCATCGCGAAGAGCTCGAGAATTGTCTTATTCACCCCTTGCATATTATAGTTCATCACGAAGCTTTTGTAGCTTGGTGGCAATGATTGAAGAACTCTGTCAATGACACTATCAATAGGAAGATTAACTCCCAGTTGAGTCAAGTGATTATGATACCCAGACATTTTGAGTATATGTTCACTGACATAACTATTCTCCTCCATCTTGCAACTATAGAACTTATTGGAGACTTCATATCTCTCAATCCGGGCATTTGCTTGAAATATTAACTTCAATTCCTAGAACATCTCATATGCTCCATGACGTTCAAAACGTTGTTGAAGTCCTGGTTCTAAGCTGTAAAGCATGGCACACTGAACTATCGAGTAGTCATCAGCTTTACTCCGCCAAACGTTCTTAACGTTGTCAGCAGCATCTGCAGCAGGCCTGGTACCCAGCGGTGGTTCTAGGACGTAATTCTTTTGTGCAGCAATGAGGATAATCCTCAAGTTACGGACCCAATTCGTGTAATTGCTACCATCATCTTTCAGCTTTGCTTTCTCAAGGAACGCATTAAAATTCAACGGAACAACAGCACGAGCCATCTACCTACAATCAACATAGACAAGCAAGAAACTATCAGGTACTAAGTTCATGATAAATTTAAGTTCAGTTAATCATATTACTTAAGAACTCCCACTTAGATAGACATCCCTCTAATCCTCTAAGTGATCACGTGATCCAAATCAACTAAACCATGTCCGATCATCATGTGAGATGGAGTAGTTTCAATGGTGAACATCACTATGTTGATCATATCTACTATATGATTCACGCTCGACCTTTCGGTCTCAGTGTTCCGAGGCCATATCTGTTATATGCTAGGCTCGTCAAGTTTAACCTGAGTATTCCGCGTGTGCAACTGTTTTGCACCCGTTGTATTTGAACGTAGAGCCTATCACACCCGATCATCACGTGGTGTCTCGGCACGAAGAACTTTCACAATGGTGCAAAGTCAGGGAGAACACTTATATCTTGATAATTTAGTGAGAGATCATCTTATAATGCTACCGTCAATCAAAGCAAGATAAGATGCATAAAAGATAAACATCACATGCAATCAATATAAGTGATATGATATGGCCATCATCATCTTGTGCTTGTGATCTCCATCTCCGAAGCACCGTCATGATCACCATCGTCACCGGCGCGACACCTTGGTCTCCATCATAGCATCGTTGTCGTCTCGCCAACTTATGCTTCTATGACTATCGCTACCGCTTAGTGATAAAGTAAAGCATTACAGGGCGATTGCATTGCATACAATAAAGCGACAACCATATGGCTCCTGCCAGTTGCCGATAACTCGGTTACAAAAACATGATCATCTCATACAATAAAATATAGCATCATGCCTTGACCATATCACATCACAACATGCACTGCAAAAACAAGGTAGACGTCCTCTACTTTGTTGTTGCAAAGTTTTACGTGGCTGCTATGGGATGAGCAAGAACCGTTCTTACCTACGCATCAAAACCACAACGATAGTTCGTCAAGTAAGTGCTGTTTTAACCTTCTCAAGGACAGGGCGTAGCCACACTTGGTTCAACTAAAGTTGGAGAAACTGACACCTGCCAGCCACCTGTGTGCAAAGCACGTCAGTAGAACCGGTCTCGTGTAAGCGTACGCGTAATGTCGGTCCGGGCCGCTTCATCCAACAATACCGCCGAACCAAAGTATGACATGCTGGTAAGCAGTATGACTTGTATAACCCACAACTCATTTGTGTTCTACTCGTGCATATGACATCTACGCATAAAACCTAGCTCGGATGCCACTGTTGGGGAACGTAGTAATTTCAAAAAAATTCCTACGCACACGCAAGATCATGGTGATGCATAGCAACGAGAGGGGAGAGTGTGTCCACGTACCCTCGTAGACCAAACGCAGAAGCGTTAGCACAACGTGGTTGATGTAGTCGTACGTCTTCACGATCCGACCGATCCCGTACCGAACACACGGCACCTCCGAGTTCTGCACACGTTCAACTCGATGACGTCCCTCGAACTCCGATCCAGCCGAGTGTTGAGGGAGAGTTTCGTCAGCACGACGGCGTGGTGATGATGATGATGTTGTACCGATGCAGGGCTTCGCCTAAGCACGGCTACGATATGATCGAGGTGGATTATGGTGGAGGGGGGCACTACACACTATGGGGTGCCCCCCTCCTCCGTATATAAAGGGGGGAGGAGGAGAGGGCCGGCCAAGGGGGTGGCGCGCCCTAGGAGGGGGAAACCTACTCCAAGTAGGTTTGCCCCTCCCTTTCCTAATCCAAGAAGGAGGGGGAAGGAAGGAGTGGGAGAGGGGAAAGGCAAGGGGGGCGCCGCCCCCCTTTCCTTGTCCTATTCAGACTCAAGGGTAGGGGGCGCGCCTCTTGCCCTGGCCGGCCCCTCTCTCTCCACTATGGCCCAACAAGGCCCATTAGTTTCCGGGGGGGGGGGGGGGTTCCGGTAACCCCCGGTACTCCGATAAATGTCTGGAACCTTTCCGGTGTCCAAACATAGTTGTCCAATATATCGATCTTTACGTCTCGACCATTTCGAGACTCCTCGTCATGTCCATGATCACATCCGGGACTCCGAACTACCTTTGGTACATCAAAACATATATACTCATAATATAAGCGTCATCTAACTTTAAGCGTGCGGACCCTACAGGTTCGAGAACTATGTAGACATGACCGAGACACGTCTCCGGTCAATAACCAATAGCGGAACCTGGATGCTCATATTGGCTCCTACATATTCTACGAAGATCTTTATCGGCCAAACCGCATAACAACATATGTTGTTCCCTTTGTCATCAGTATGTTACTTGCCCGAGATTCGATCGTCGGTATCTCAATACCTAGTTCAATCTCGTTACCGGCAAGTCTCTTTACTCGTTCCGTAATACATCATCCTCCAACTAACTCATTAGTTGCATTGCTTGCAAGGCTTATAGTGATGTGCATTACCGAGTGGGTGATGAAGCTATGTACCTAGGGTAGGGTCATGGATCTGTCCAACATACCCTCCCCAAGGACATCTCTACAAAGAATTAGAAGCAGTCGAAGAGAAACCATCATCCACTCCACCATGAAGATGTGTTCACTCGACCACCTTGAAGACACTCGACCACCAGAAGATGAGAAGCCCTTCACTCCGCAATGGTCGAGGTTTAAACCATAGCTCTATGGACATTCATAGCACTTTACTTCGGACGTTACCAGTAACGCTCCTCCTTTATGAACATTGAACCCAGTGTAACGGAGGGGAGCTGGGGTCCTGGCGCACACTATATAAGCCACCCCCTCCTCTGGGACAAGGGTTCACACTTTCTGTAATTCACACGCATATATCCAGTCGACCACCTCTGGGCTCCGAGACGTAGGGCTGTTACTTACTCAGAGAAGGGCCTGAACTCGTAAAACTCGCGTGTACAACTTCTCCATAGCTAGGATCTTGCCTCTACATTCCTACCCCCTATTCTACTGTCAGGCTTAGAACCACGACAGTTGGCGCCCACCATGGGGCAGGTGTCTTAGCGGCTTGTTGGAGAAGTTGCAATTTTTCCGATCCCCTTCATCATGGTTTCAGGCGGAGGTTTGGCTGAGGGCCGTGAGATCCGTCTCAGCGCGCTCGTGTTTGTCGTCGACGACTCCGCTTGGCTTCAGGAGGATCCACTCGACGTCGACGCGCTCCCCGCCCGTGAGGCGACGCACTTTTGCGCGTGCGTCGGCGGCGTCCTCCTGCGGCAGCCATCGACCCAGTATCAGTCGACTCCAGCAGCTTCCCCCTCCCTGCGGCCCACCGGAGCAAACGCTCTGGTCGGTTGAGGCTTCAGTGGTGGGTGAGGCATGCGGTGGCCCGCCGGTCGGCCACCCCTCAAGTCACGGCGATCGAGCCCGACTAAACTCTCTACGGCCTGTTTGATCTGTCGACTGGCTCCATAGAGACCGCATCCGAGTGCGACAACAGCGACCCAGTGGCTGAAGTTCTGATGGTCAATGGACCATGCAGCCCTCTTGGCTTCACCCATGAAGGCGGAGGCGATGGGAACGGCGATCCGTCGCGCGTTCATGAAGAGTACCGCCCCGAACCCCTCTCTTCGCAGCAGAGGGAGGAACTTCGCCGCCGGAACATGGATGCACTGCATACTCCTATAGTTGGAGAAACCCCTGAGGCCCAGGCCTTGGAGCAGGCGCGCTTGGCCAAATTGGCTGAGCGCACTTGACTGGAGAACCTCCAGCGCGCACTCGACGATCGCGCTCGACAGCACACTCCCGAATCCAGTCGGCGCCAACTTTTTCCTCCTCCGACTCAGGTATACCGAACCCCGATCCAGAATCTAGCAGCTGCTACCTGGATAGCGGAGTCGAACCAACCCTCCCAGTCAGAAGCTGGCCAAGGTCTGGTGCAGATCCGGGCCTTGCTCCGGGCCACGGGAGAACAGAATACGATTGTATCTCAGTTGCAGAATAGGATCCATAGCAGATCCGTGGTTGCAGACACCGTTCAGTTGGCCAATAGCCCAAGATCGCCCCCGAGGAGTGAGTGACGTGGAGATCGACGAGATCAGTACAAAAACCGAGAGCAGTATGATCACCGAGTCAATCACGATGATCGTCGTCGAGTGCCCATGCCTCCCCCAAGGAGTGGGTCGTACGTGCCTCAGCAACATGAAGACAAATGCCCTCACAGTGTTGGGCAAGGTATTCCAGTCAACCCCAGGGAGCCAGGCTTTGATGTGAGATCTATTCTCGTTTAGGGCTTGGTCGACAGAAACAGAGCTTGCCGAGGGGGCCAGGACAGGGATCCGCAAACCAGCAACAGAGCGCATGTCTCAGGACCAGAGTGCTTCAGCAGAGCTATGAGAGCTGCAGTGATTCCCCCCAACTTCAGGTTGGCGACTGGAGTCAGTAAGTTCACTGGTGAGTCCAAGCCGGACACTTGGCTTGAAGACTACCGAGTGGCTGTCCAGATTGGTGGCGGCAATGATGAAGTGGCCATGAAATACCTTCCTCTGATGTTGGAGGGCTCGGCTAGAGCATGGCTAAATCAGTTGACACCTAGCAGTATTTATACTTGGGAAGATCTCACCCGAGTGTTTATCAGAACATTTGAGGGCACTTGCAAACGGCCGGCAAGTTTGACAGAATTACAGTGTTGTGTTCAGAAACCGAATGAAACTTTGAGGGATTATATCCAGAGATGGATCACCCTACACCACACGGTAGAGGACGTGTCAGATCATCAGGCAATTTGTGCCTTTAAGGAAGGTGTCAGGTATCGGGAGTTGAATATGAAATTCGGACGGATAGGAAATATGACTCTGGCTCGGATGATGGAGATTGCCACCAAGTATGCTAATGGTGAAGAAGAAGAACGACTCCGGAGTGGCAAGCACAAAGCAGTCGCCAACGAAGCCGGAGGAGGAAACTCCGGTCGGAAACAGAAGCGCAAGGCCGAGCCAGCTGCTCCTGGTGAAGCCTTGGCTGTGGTTCAAGGAAAGTTCAAGGGGAAGCCCAAAGGGCTATGGAACCACAAGAAAGTAAAAGATCAAGATGGAAATGACGTGTTGGATCTGCCGTGCCACATCCACACCAAAAAAGATGAAGAGGGTAATTTCATTTACCCGAAGCACACCACTCGGCAGTGTCGGCTCCTAATCCAGCAATTCCGAGAGAAACAACCCAAGGAAAAAGGAGAAGGAAGTAGACAAGGCTGAGGATGAGGAAGGGGATGATGATGGTTATCCCCACGTGAATTCCACTCTGATGATTTTTGCTGACGTTGAGAGCAAAAGTCGATTGAAAGTCATCAATAGAGAAGTGAACATGGTCGCTCCGGTGACACCCAGTTATTTGAAGTGGTCACAGACTGCCATTACATTCGACCAGTCTGATCATTCGGCGCACATAGCCACCCCTAGGAGGCAAGCACTGGTGGTCGACCCGATGGTCGAAGGCACTCGACTGACAAAAGTCCTGATGGACGGTGGCAGTGGCCTGAACATACTGTATGCAGAGACGTTGAAGGGAATGGGCGTTCCGATGTCCAGACTCAGCGAGAGCAATATGAGTTTCCATGGGGTCATTCCAGGCAAGAAGGCTGCATCACTCGGCCAGATTGCTCTCGACGTGGTTTTCAGTGATTCCAAGAATTACCGCAAAGGAAAGTTGACATTTGAAGTTGTGGATTTCCAGAGTGCTTATCATGCTATTCTGGGCAGGCCAGCTTATGCACGTTTTATGGCTCGACCATGTTACGTGTATCTCAAATTGAAGATGCCTGGTCCCAAAGGGGTGATCACTATCTCTGGTAATCCGAAGAAGGCAGAAGAGTGCTTCCAGAAGGGCTCAAAGATCGCCGATGCTCAGATGGCCGTGGTAGAATTGCAAGAATACCAAAAAAACGCAGATCCGAGTGATTTGTTGCGAGCCAAGAAGCCAGCCATAGATTCAGCATTCCAGTCGTCTGGTGAAATGAAGTCGATTCACATTCACCCGACAGACCCCAATGCTGCTCCGACTCACATTTCAACCACGCTCGACTCCAAGTAGGAAGAAGCGCTCATCCAGTTCCTCTGTGAGAACTGGGACATCTTTGCATGGAAGCCTTCTGACATGCCGGGTGTTCCCAGGGGACTGGCTGAGCATCGTTTGCGAGTCGACCCAAAAGTGAAACCAGTCAAAGAACATCTTCGACGGTCCGCCGTACAGAAGAGAAAGGAAATCGGTGAAGAGGTGGCTCGGCTTTTGGCAGCTGAGTTTATCCGAGAGATTTACCACTCCGAGTGGTTAGCCAATGTTGTCATGGTCCCAAAGAAGGACGACTCACTTCGCATGTGCATTGATTTCAAGCATATCAATCGGGCCTTCCCTAAAGATCACTTTCCTCTCCCTCACATTGACCAGATAGTCGACTCGACTGCTGGGTGCGAGCGTTTGTCCTTTTTGGACGCCTACTACGGGTACCACCAGATCCGTCTGTATGAACGCGACGAGATAAAGACAACTTTTATCACCCCATTTGGGTGCTTCTATTATGTCACAATGTCATTCGGTTTGAAGAACACTAGAGCCACATTCATGCGGATTATTCAAAAGTGCCTGCTCACTCCGATCAGTCGGAATGTGGAAGCATACATGGATGACATTGTGGTCAAGTCACGTAAAGGTTCCGACCTACTGACTGACCATGCTGAAACGTTTGGCAGCCTCAGAAGGTATGATATCAAGCTCAATCCATCAAAGTGCATGTTTGGAGTTCCGGGCGGAAAATTACTCGGATTCCTCGTTTCCAAATGAGGGATCGATGCTAACCCAGAGAAAGTGGGTGCTATACTCCGAAAGAAACGCCTTGTGCGTGTGCATGATGTCTAGAAGCTTACTAGTTGCTTGGCCACCCTAAGTCGATTCATTTCTCGCCTCAGTGAAAAGGCGCTGCCTCTTTATCGACTGATGAAGAAATCAGATAAGTTCGAGTGGACCCCAGAAGCTAATGTAGCATTTGCAAAGCTAAAAGCCCTGCTTTCCACCCAGCCGGTGCTTGCTGCTCCAATCAGCAAAGAGCATTTACTGCTTTATATAGCAGCCACGGGACAAGTCGTCAGTACAGTACTTACGATCGAGTGGGAAGAAGAAGGAAAAGCTTATAAAGTTCAGCGCCCAGTTTATTATATTTCTGAAGTCCTGAGTCCGTCAAAGCAGAGATATCCGCACTATCAGAAGCTCGTCTATGGGATTTACATGACCACAAAGAAGGTTGCACACTATTTCTCTGATCACTCTATTACTGTCGTCAGTGACGCTCCATTGTCAGAGATTCTGCACAACAAAGATGCAACTGGTCGAGTGGCAATGGGCGATTGAACTCCTTCCCTTGGCTATCAAGTTTGAGGCAAAGAAAGCTATCCAGTCCCAAGCAATAGTAGATTTCCTTGCCGAGTGGATCGAACAACAACTGCCGACTCTGCCAGTGTTCTGGGAACGGGGATCCCCAGACTTGCCTGCCTGCGGCCTGCGGCGTGGCTCAAAGGGGGGCCCAGCACGACCCATCTTCATCAACACAGACCCAAGACCCTCGCGAGGGGCCAAGCCTCGCGGGGCGGACGACACGGAGCTTCCTCAGGCACGGCCTCACCAGGCTGGCTCGCGAGGACGCGGAGAGATCAAGGCGGGGCACCTCACGAGGTGCCCGTGACGTAAGCCATGACGACCAAGGGCCCCAGGCGGGCGCCAGCCCGCGTAGTGTCCTCCTTTCCCCTTTGGTCCAAAGGGGGCAAGCGCAGCCGCGGAGTACCGAGGCATCAGGCAAAGGTTGCCATTTCGGTGCAACAAGACCAAGACCAGGAGGACTGCAAGATGGAAGTCACTGTGGAGCCCAAGCCAGCGTCACCACCAGAGCCTTTGGCAGGCGAGGACCAACTTTAGTCAGGATAAGTGTACCCGATGTTCCCCTTCAAAATGGCCAATTGTTGGCGCCCTTCCCGCTCAATATTTGGGAAGAGGCCTAGGGCCTTTGCCTATAAATAGGACTAGCCATCCACAGGGTGAAGGAGGGAAAATCAGAGAGAGGATCGAAAATCAGAGAGAGAATCGAGAAGAGAGAGAGAGAGAAGGGTGACTGAACTCCTCCTAGCAGTTCATCCCCACAGCCAAGAACAGACCCTCGCGAGGCTGTTCTTCCTTGTATTGCTCATCATCATCAGCCCAAGAGGCAATCCACCACACCACACACTGGAGTAGGGTATTACACCACAACGGTGGCCCGAACCAGTATAAACCCTGTGTCTCTTGTGTTGTTCTTTCCATAGCTTAGATCTTAGCGAGGTGGAGGGGTGCAGGTAGGTAGAAGGCGAAATATCTGCGCGCACCCCAGTGTTCGAACCTCAAGGGTCTGCCGGAACCCGAAATCCGACATTTGGCGCGCCAGGTAGGGGTGCACCGGAATTCGTCTCCCACCACCCTGTTCTCCTCCGACCATCGTGTCCATGTCTGACGCTCGTCGGGCCCGCGCCGAGCGCCGGGCCGCTCTCGCTTCCCACGTCACCCAGACGGCTCCTGTCGGCGGGCGTCCTCGCTGTTCCCCGTCACCTGCCGTCAACGCCGCCACCGGCCCGGCGGGGGACGAGCAGTAAGCGTCGTCTCAGCATCCGTCAGTGCGGCAAGACGGCCGCACCGCTACTCCCTCGCTCACCCCAGATGGTTCTTCGTCCCGCGCGCTCCGCGCACCAATGGAGGCTCGAGCTAAGCTCATCGCGACAAACGAGCTCCTGCGCTACCGTCCCGTCGATGATGTCTACGAAGAATGGCTCGACCGCGTCGCCGAGCTCGTCCGCGCCGCAGGGGGCTCTCCTGCACCGTCCGTCCCGCTGCACCGCACCCTGCCCCACGCGGGCGACAAGGCTCCGGTGGCGCCCCGGCCGCCTCCTCCTCAAGAAGGCGCGATGGCTCCAAGGCGCGTGGCCCCTGGGCGGAACCCGCTCCGTCAGGTGCCAGCGCGGCAAGAGCAGAGCTGCCAAGAAGTCCCTCGCCCGCAAGAAGCTGCCCGGGCGCTCCCTGCTCCAGCACGCCGCGACCATGCTCCTGCCCCCGCATGTCAAGACCCCGCGCTGCTCCCAGCTGCAGCGCGTGGGGACATGCAAGACCAAGCTCTCCGTCACCCAAGGCCTCCCGTGGCCACAGCAGGCTGCTGTGCCTTCACCACCGAGCTATGCAGCGTCGCGTGGCCCGGCAAGTTCAAGCCAGACCTGCCTCCTCGTTACGACGGCACGACCGACCCTACGGAGTTCCTCCAGCTCTATGAGCTGGGCATCGAAGCTGCCAACGGAGACGAGAAGGTCATGGCGAACTGGTTTCCCATGGCGCTCAAGGACAGGGCCCGCACCTGGCTCCTGAACCTGGCTCCAGGCACGATCTCCTCCTGGGATGAGATGCGCACCCGCTTCATCGCCAACTTCCAAGGTACTCGCGACCGGCCACCCGCCGTGAGCGACATGCGCCGCATCAAGCAACAACCCGGGGAGACCCTGCAGAAGTACATCTAGTGCTTCAACAACGCACGCCTCAAGATTCCCAAGGTGACTGAGGAGGCCATCATCTCGGCCTTCTCCGACGGCGTGCGCGATGTCAAGATGAAGGAGGAGATGACGATGCATGAAGACCTGTGCACTTCCTTGGAGCTGTTCAACTTGGCAACCAAGTGCGCCAGGGCTGAGGAAGGGCGTCTCTCCCTCCTCGAGCTGCCTGCCGCAGACCCAGAAGAGAAGAAGCCCAAGGCCAAGGATGTGAAGCGCAAGGGGGCTGCCGTGCTCGCGGCAGAACTAGACACCAAGCGGGGCAGAGATCAGCCCGAACCTTCCAAGGGCAGTCGATACTGTGTGTACCACGACCTCCACACCCACAACACCAACGAATGTCAAGAGCTCCGAGCCGTGCGAGAAGGAAGGATCGGCCGTCGCCCCGACCGCGGTGACCGGGGCTACGATCGAGGAGGAGGAAGGAACGCAGGGCGCTGGGAAGACCGCAGCCCGCGCCAAGAGTGGCGCGATCAACCTCGCGAGGATCGCTGGCAAGACCCGCCTCGTGAGGGAGACTGGAGGGATCAGCCTCGTGAGGATCGCCCGCAAGGCAACGCAGGCCTCCCTCCGCTGCCGCCGCAGCCAAGGAGAAACGAGGACCGCCATCAGGACAAGGGGGCTGGGGGCTTCCAGGAGCCGCGCGCAGTCGCCTGCATCCTGGGCGGGGATCAAGCCCCAGCCTCTCAATGCATCTTCAAGCAGTTCGCCCGCGAAGTGAATGCAGTCCTCCCCAAGCTGGAAGCCACGCGCCCTCTCAGGTGGTCGGCGTGCGCCATCACGTTCAGCTCAGCAGATCAGCTCAAGTGTGCAGCTACAGCCGGAGTCCTCCCGATGCTTTGTTCCCCAATCATCAGCAACGTGGTGGTCACCAGGACCCTCATCGATGGCGGGGCAGGGCTCAACGTCCTGTCCGTGGAAACATTCAACAATCTCCAAGTGCCCTACAGCCAGCTTCAGCCAACCAAGCCTTTCTCCGGAGTCACCGACGGCTCCACGGTCCTGATTGGGCAGGTCCGCCTCCCTGTCACCTTCAGGGCACGCGACAACTACCGCACTGAGCTCATCGACTTCGACGTCGCTCACATTCGCCTGCCGTACAACGCCATCCTCGGGTACCCAGCGCTGGCCAAGTTCATGGCCGTAACTCACCACGGCTACAACGTCCTCAAGATGCCAGGAAGTGGCGGAGTCATCACGGTGCCCTGTGAAGAGAAGGATGCGGTGTGTTCCCTGGAGCGAGCCTTTCAGGCCGCGTCACTGGAAGACCCGGATCGCGGAAGCAGGAGGCTTCCCGAGACCGCCCCCAAGAAGAAGAAGACATCGTCCGGCCCGGCCCCTCAGGAGGCAGGCCCCTCTGGGCCCGCGCCTGCCCAGGGGGAACCTCCTTCCATCGCATAGGAAAGCGCGCCCGGCGCCCTCCTCAGGCAGGGCTCGGGGGCTCTCCCCTGGAGGGCCACCGACTTGGCTAAGGTCACGAGGGAGGCGCTTGGGCACCACATGGAGGCGTGTTCCGAAGCATGTTTCCCTCAGGAAGGAGTAAAGCAAGGAGAGCCAGACCCTCAGGAGTTTGTCAGCAAGGCCATTCAGGAGCTACAGGAGTCAAGAGTCATGAGAGGCGGCCGCCGCCTACCAGCTGTGGCTCCCCATCCAGGCGAGGATGGTGGGCTGCGCGTCTGCATCGACATACCGGGGCTCAATCGAGTCGCCTCTCTGGAGCGCCTCTGGCCCTCGCGAGTGGGGCGCTGCGAAGGTCCACCCCACAGCTACATTCGCATGCCTTACGGCTTGCCGAACGCGGCTGCCACGTACCAGCGCCTCACGAGGGGCATCATGGAGGCTCAAGAGGCTAGGCGTTCCACAGCCCTGGCGGAGATGGAGATGGTCCGCAAGGAACCACCAGCGCCTCCGGAGCCTCCCGAGGCCCCTGGGCCTGGGGGCTCGTGAGGATCGGCTTCCGCAACCCACCGAGTCTGCTACACCAACACTCCTTCGTCCTCAACATCATCAGGTGACATCTTTCAAGTTTCACTTCCACCTGGGAGCGCCCCCCAGGGCTGCATTATTCCCAGGCCGCGTGGGTTCGTCCCTACGACATGTATCCCTTTTATTCCATGTTGTTAGCTTACCTTATTGGGGGCGCCCCTCGGGCTGCATCATCCCCCAAGTCGCTCGGGCCAGACCGAGCGGCATGTACCCCTTTTGCGTTTATTTCCGGCTATGCGTTCGACCCACCATGCTTGATTATTTGATGCCTGTCCACGACACCTCTTCTTCTCCATGCCGACCACTTGCATGTTAAAGGGGGGGTACCTGAGCATCGCGACTCAGTGCTCTTACTGGCTCTCCAGCCCTCACCCTCTGGCCTTGTCCACGGCATCGCGACTTGGCATACCAGCGACGGCTGAGACCAGCTCGAGGGCCGGGACCCGAGGACGTAGAGTGCCGACATCTAACCAAATTTGCAGGGACACATCACAAGATAAGGCCCAGTGCCAGGCGCAACCCGTCTAGAGGTAGGGCCCCGCGAGTCCCACGCTGGCTCACGGGTGCCCAGATACACCTCGCCAGGCCCTACCGTGCCAGCCACGTGTCAGGGCGGGGCTGTACACGCCCCGGGGGCTCCTCCCGGAGGGGAGCCCCCTCCCACGTACCAATGGAAGCACCATGCTCCGCGCTGGCTGACGACACTGCCGAGGAGCGGCTATGCCCGTACACATACGGAAGCACTATGCTCCGCGCTGGTGATAAACAACTAAGGGCGGCCCCCGGGCCGCATCAACCTCAGGGAGCCCAGAGCTCAGTGTCTAGCCTCATTGTAACGCCTCCCCTCAGGAGTGCCGCGCGAGGGGGCTGGGCACGGGGGCTGCGCCTGGGTCACGCCCAGATGCAAGCCACCCAGCTAGGCCCCCCGGGCCTGGTTCGTCGCGCGTCTCTCCCCGAGCGGAGCGAAGGTACGAAGGCCGTTTGAGCATCAAGGGGGACTCCTGAGCATCACGACTCAGGAGCCTAACTGGTCACGTAGCCCCTCACTCCTTAGTTCCGAAAGGCGAACGGCGGATGAGGTATGCGCGCGGCCGGGCTCTGCAGACGTAGAACGGTAGATCCACCCACATCATACCTCCCTACTTGCAGTTCGTGTGCCAAGGAGGACTCCTGAGCATCGCGACTCAGGAGCCTAACTTGTCACGTAGCCCCTCACTCCTTGGCCCCGTCCTGGTTTCCGGTCGGGACTAACACTGGGTGAGGTATGCGCGGGGCCGGGCTCTGCCGGCGTAGAACATAAGCAAGTAGGAAGGAAAAGCGCAAATTTCAAGGAATTCAAAAGCAAATATTACAGTCCACACTGTTATCTCAATGCCAAACGCAAGTTTAACCGCCTCCCCGAGGCATGATACATGTGCAGGAATTAAAGGCAGGACAGGAGCCACAACGGAGTCACTTGTCGGCGGTGGAGCAGCGCGGAGTGGGTTCGCCTCATGGAGCAGTGGGGTCGGCAGCGCCTTGCTTCGGCTTGGTGCTGAAGGCCCGGAACTTCCCCAGCAGAGCCTCCGCGCGACCCTTCACGGCCTCGGCAGCGGCACGCTCGCCGCTTACTGGCTCTAGCAGGCTGTCGAGGTCGACGCCGGGATCGCGAAGGTAGATGTGGGTGAGGACCTGCGTCAGTGCTGCAGAAGACAGGACACGCGCCTCGGCCTCGGCCGTGGGGCCAAGGCCAAGGGCGACATCTTTAAGAGCGCGAACCAGGAAGGGAAGCAGCTTGGCGGGGCCATCCTCGGCGCCAGCCAGTGGGCTCTCCAGGCCACTGTCGTAAAGCATCCTCAGCAAGGAGCGAGCCTTAGCCTCCATGTCCGCAAAGGCCACGCGGTCCTCGGCAAGAACCTGGGCCTTGTCGTCTAGCTCGACCTTCCTCGCCCCCAACTCCTGCTCCAGCGCGCCTAGGCGGTCGCGGCGCTTCCTGAGCTTGGCCTCCCGGCCCTCGACGGCCGCCTCGCGAGCCTTCACGCCTTCTTCCTGCTCTTGGCGAAGGCGGACCTCTTTCGCGAGCTGGTCCCGCAGTCCTTGCAGCTCGTCCTCTAGCGCCTTGCAGCGACCACGGACGTCGACCACCTCCCCCAGGGCTGCATCACATGCAGCCTTCGCCTCAAGGACGGCCTGCCTCTCCTCATCGCAAGCCGTCGAGGCCTAGACCAGCGCCGCCCGAATCGAAGCATCGGAGCGAATCCATCCTGAAGCCAGCTCCAAGCGCCCGGCCACCAAGCAAGGGTCGGCGCCAAGAAGATCCTACCGCAGCCGGTCTAGCTCAGCGGCAGCACGATCCAGAACGGCAGGAGGAGTCGGAGAGACAGCAGTCGGTGGAGTAGGAGGAGAAGGTGGCAGCGCGACCACAGCATCCTGAGGCGAAGCTTGCTGCGCCGCAACGGCTGAAGTGGCGGCAGCAGGCAAAGGCACCTCAGGAGTCACTTGGGCCATGGGAGCTGAGCCCGCCCCAGCCGGCTCAGCCGGGCCTCGCGAGGACGACCGGGCAGGAGAAGCCCGTGCGTCGCGGTCACCTTCCTTCGCGGGCAGAGGCGGTGCCACGGATGGAACCTCAGGAGCTCCCTCCGGCTTCTTTGCGGCAGGCACCAGCCTATCCAAGAGATGCGGACGTCAAGCCTCAGAAGCAAAACAAGAAATAAAGACAAGAATCAAGCGCTTACGGGTCGTCGCCAGTGAGCTCAAGCGGCCTGCGGCCAAATTTGAAGCCCGAAAGCCGGCTGGACGGGTCAACCTCGGGAAGCTTGGAAGCGGAAGGCGCGTCTGCGGTCCGCCTCGGGGTCGGGGCACACCCGTGGGAGATCAACCCGTTCCTGTCCTTCTTCGGGATCGAGGGCAAGCTTCCGCCGTCCTGCTCGTCATCATCCTCGTCGTCATCGCTCGGAGAGAGGCGGAGAACACGGGACCTGCGCCGGGGGAGGGGAGCCCTCGACTCTCCGTCAGTCGCCTCGGAGTCAGGCCCTTTTTCCCGCTCCCCTCCTTCCTCCTCTTCGCTGGAGTTGTCGGAGGACACGTCCACCGATTCCCCGGGAGTTTCTATGGGCACGGGCCCGTCCCCATTGAAGACGGGCATGGACTCCACTACCTGCTCCCAGTCGTCGCGGAGGAACAAGGGCATAGGGGCGCCCTCCAACCTCGCCACATCGCCCCCGACCAGAGATTGGAGGACCGCAGCCAGATCTCCGTCGGCCAAGGCCGCGGGGCTCGGATGGGGCCTCCACATCGGAAGTGAGTACCGCTGAAGCGGAGCCAGCTGGTGCTACAGGAATTCCCTCAGCAGCGACGCGCCGGTCAGCTTCACCGCCGCCATGTTGGCCGGCCTCAGATCCGCGTCCATCTTCTCCAACACCAGCTTCGCACGGGGGTCCGCGAGCTCCGCTCGACCCCAATCACTGGAGCTCGTGGGTTGCTCCGTGGGCAAGATCAGCCGAGGGTGGATGCGCCCAGCATCCGCCAAGACCCACTTGCTCCTGAAGCCCTCAATCCTTTTCCCGGGGTTCGAAATGGCAATGGCACCACCGTACGCGATGAAGCTCGCGCACGCGGAAGCAGGACCGCGAGAGGTCCGGAGGTAGAAGTAGTGGCGCAGCAAGGCCACTGAGGGCTGCACCCCTACATGAGCCTCGTAGTAATAGGCGAAGATTGCCAGGAGAAGGACGGAGTTGGGGTGGAGATGCAGAGCCTGTAGCTTATAATGGCAGAGGACAGAGAAGAAGAACTCGGAGAAGGGAGGCACCAGGCCAGCAGCATTGGCGCTTACAAAGAATGGATAGAAGGTGCTCCCTTGGCCCTCAGGGGTGGAAGAGCCGGCCTTGAACACCTTCGCCCTGTCGATGCCCTGCGCCGCCACCATCCGGCGCAACCGGGCAAGGCTCGCCTCCGACACATTCGGCGAGTCCAGGGCAGACGAGTACCAAGCTCCGGCCGGGGACTGACGAGGCGCCATGGCTTCCTAGGTCACGCGGTCGGAGTAGATCTGAAAATTTTGGAGAAAGGAAGGAGAGGCACAAGAAAGGGGATCTAAGCAGCAACCGGAGAAAGCAAAAGGCAAAGCCTGGGTAGATGCCACTCCTTTATCAACTCGCGCGGTTGCTGAGGCGCCCACGTCCAATCAACTGCCACGCGGCGCCCAAGACCGCAGGCTGATAGGGCCCGCAGCGCTTCGCCCTTGCCCTTCCGCCTCCCTGCACGGCCAAGTCCTGGCGCGCCTTGGGCCCGGGGGCTACTGTCGGCGTTCTGGGAATGGGGGTCCCCAGACTTGCCTGCCTGCGGCCTGCGGCGTGGCTCAAAGGGGGGTCCAGCACGACCCATCTTCATCAACACAGACCCAAGACCCTCGCGAGGGGCCAAGCCTCGCGGGGCGGACGACACGGAGCTTCCTCAGGCACGGCCTCACCAGGTTGGCTCGCGAGGAGGCAGAGAGATCAAGGCGGGGTACCTCACGAGGTGCCCATGACGCAAGCCATGACGACCAAGGGCGCCAGGCGGGCGCCAGCCCGCGCAGTGTCCTCCTTTCCCCTTTGGTGCAAAGGGGGCAAGCGCAGCCGCGAAGTACCGAGGCATCAGGCAAAGGTTGCCATTTCGGTGCAACAAGACCAAGACCAGGAGGACTGCAAGACGGAAGTCATTATGGAGCCCAAGCCAGCGTCACCACCAGAGCCTTTGGCAGGCGAGGACCAACTTTAGTCAGGATAAGTGTACCCGATGTTCCTCTTCAAAATGGCCAATTGTTGGCGCCCTTCCCGCTCAATATTTGGGAAGAGGCCCAGGGCCTTTGCCTATAAATAGGACTAGCCACCCACATGGTGAAGGGGGGGAAATCAGAGAGAGGATCAAAAATCAGAGAGAGAATCGAGAAGAGAGAGAGAGAGAGAAGGGTGACTGAACTCCTCCTAGCAGTTCATCCCCATAGCCAAGAACAGACCCTCACGAGGCTGTTCTTCCTTGTATTGCTCATCATCATCAGCCCAAGAGGCAATCCACCACACCACACACTGGAGTAGGGTATTACACCACAACGGTGGCCCGAACCAGTATAAACCCTGTGTCTCTTGTGTTGTTCTTTCCATAGCTTAGATCTTAGCGAGGCAGAGGGGTGCAGGTAGGTAGAAGGCGAAATCTCCGCGCGCACCCCAGTGTTCGAACCTCAAGGGTCTGCCGGAACCCGAAATCCGACAGACTCAAGTTCACTCGGAGCACTGGACCATGTTCTTTGACGGATCCAAAATGCTGAATGGTTCTGTTGCTGGGGTAGTACCTGGTATCCCCCCGAGGAGACAGGCTCAGATATGTCCTCCAGATTCACTTTGATTCCTCCAACAATGAAGCTGAATATGAAGCACTCCTGTATGGGTTGCGCATGGCCATTTCACTCGGCGTCCGTTGCCTCATGGTCTACAGCGACTCAGATTTGGTAATCAATCAAGTGATGAAGGAGTGGGACGTCAGAAGCCCAGCCATGACTGGTTACTGCAACACGGTGAGGAAGCTGGAAAAGAAGTTTGAGGGGTTAGAGCTCCATCACATACCCCGACTGAAAAATCAAGCAGCCGATGACTTGGCAAAGATAGGTTCCAAGAGAGAAGCCATTCCCAGCAATGTGTTTTTGGAGCATATTCACACGCCGACAGTTCAGGAAGATCCTTTTATTGAAGAGCCCTCGCAGCCTAAGAGCGCCACAGACCCGACTGAAGTCGAGGTCCCAGCCGTGGTCGACCTGATCATGGAGGTTCTGGCCATTACTCCCGACTGGACAGTGCCCTACATTACGTACATCCTCATGAAAGAACTCCCAGAGGATGAGGAAGAGGCTTGATAGATCGTCCATCGATCCAAGGCCTTTACTATGATAAGAGGACAACTGTTCAGGGAAAGCATGGCTAGAGTCGGTCAGAAATGCATAACACCAGAAGAACGTCGAATGATCCTCAATGACATCCACTCGGGAACCTGTGGTCACCATGCGTCCTCTCGGGCCATCATGGCTAAAGCATACCGAGCTGGATTCTATTGGCCATGGGCAAATGAAATGGTGAAAGATATAGTCGACAGATGTGAAGGCTGCCAGTTTTACTCCGACATGTCTCACAACCCAGCGTCAGCCTTGAAGACCATCCCCCTCATCTGGCCCTTTGTTGTTTGGGGACTGGATATGGTTGGACCACTGAGAACTGGCAGGAGCGGCTTCACTCATGTGCTCGTTGCAGTCGACAAGTTTACCAAATGGATCGAAGCTAAACCTATCAAGAACCTTGAGGCCAGCACCGCTGTCAGTTTTATCAGAGAATTGACATTCAGATATGGAGTTCCACATAGCATCATCACGGACAACGGGTCAAACTTCGATTCTGATGAGTTTAGAGCTTTCTACGCTTCTCAAGGCACACGAGTAAACTATGCTTCAGTCGCTCACCCGCAGTCGAACGGACAAGCAGAAAGAGCCAATGGCCTAATTCTCAAAGGACTGAAACCCCGACTGATGCGTGATCTCAAACACGCAGCAGGCACTTGGGTTGATGAACTTCCGTCAGTTCTATGGGGTTTAAGGACAACTCCTAATCAGTCGACCAGATGAACTCCTTTCTTCTTAGTCTATGGAGCCGAAGCTGTTCTGCCAAGTGACCTACTGCACAACACACCCCGAGTCGAGCTCTTCTCCGAAGAGGAAGCAAAGCAGGCCCGGCAAGATTCAGTCGATCTCTTAGATGAGGAAAGAGAGATGGCCTTTATCCGGTCGACCATTTATTAGCAAGACTTGCGTCGATTCCACGCCAGAAATGTGAGGGGTCGAGCCTTTCAAGAAGGAGACCTGGTTCTTCGACTGGATCAACAGAAACCACACAAGCTCGCCCCAGCTTGGGAAGGCCCCTTCATCATCAACATAGTTCTCCACAATGGAGCATACCATCTTTACAGTGTTGAGCATCAGAAAGACGAGCCACGGGCTTGGAACGTGGAGCTGCTCCGCCCCTTTTATACTTAAGCACTCGTTCGAATAAAATGTAATAAGAAACACCTTTGTAATTTCTTTATCAAAGACAAGAGCTTACGGTCCTCTCATACGATTGTTGTTGTTCTTATTTACTTCTGAAATCCCCCAGTGGGTGGGCTTAGTCCCGAATCCATTTCGCCTAAGTTCGAAAGAAAATCCTACCGAGTGGAGAGCAATCCTCCCACTCGGGGGCTTAGCTGCAGTCCAGCACTCGCCTAAGTTCTCTCACTCGGAGGCTTAGCTGCAGTCGATTACTCGCCTAAGTTCTCTCACTCGAAGGCTTAGCTGCAGTCTAGTACTCGCCCAAGTTTGAAAAAATCCTACCGAGTGGAGAGTAATCCTCCCACTCGGGGGCTTAGCTGCAGTCTAGTACACACCTAAGTTCTCTCACTCGGAGGCTTAGCTGCAGTCCAGTACTCGCCTAAGTTTGAAAAAATC
>NC_041386.1:465892471-465893077 GCF_002162155.2 Triticum dicoccoides
CACTCGGAGACTTAGCTGCAGTCTGGTACTCGCCTAAGTTTGAAAAAATCCTACCGAGTGGAGAGCAATCCTCCCACTCGGGGGCTTAGCTGCAGTCCAGCACTCGCCTAAGTTCTCTCACTCGGAGGCTTAGCTGCAGTCCAATACTCGCCTAAGTTTGAAAAATCCTACCGAGTGGAGAGCAATCCTCCCACTCGGGGGCTTAGCTTCAATCCAGTACTCGCCTAAGTTCTCTCACTCAGAGGCTTAGCTGCAGTCCAATACTCGCCTAAGTTTGAAAAAATCCTACCGAGTGGGGAGCAATCCTCCCACTCGGGGGCTTAGCTGCAGTCCAGTACTCGCCTAAGTTCGAAACATATCCCTATCCGCAAGGACGACGAGGTGCAGGTCGACTGCAACCTTCTCCTTTGGAGCTACAGCACAAGTACAACATACGCTCCATCCCTATCCGCAAGGACGACGAGGTGCAGGTCGACTGCAACCTTCTCCTTCGGAGCTACGGCACAAGTACAACGTACGCTCCATCCCTATCCACAAGGACGACGAGGTGCAGGTCGACTGCAACCTTCTCCTTCGGAGCTATGACACAAGTACAACATACGCTCC
>NC_041386.1:465893087-465970821 GCF_002162155.2 Triticum dicoccoides
AATCCTCCCACTCGGGGGCTTAGCTGCAGTCCAATACTCCCCTAAGTTCTCTCACTCGGAGGCTTAGCGGCAGTCCAATACTCGCCTAAGTTTGAAAAAATCCTACAGAGTGGAGAGCAATCCTCCCACTCGGGGGCTTAGCTACAGTCTAGTACTCGCCTAAGTTCAAAAAAATCCTACCGAGCAGAGAGCAATCCTCCCACTCGGGGGCTTAGCTGCAGTCCAGTACTCACCTAAGTACGAAACATACCCCTATCCGCAAGGACGACGAGGTGCAGGTCGACTGCAACCTTCTCCTTCGGAGCTACGACAAAAGTACAACGTGCGCTCCATCCCTATTCGCAAGGACGACAAGGTGCAGGTCGACTGCAACCTTCTCCTTTGGAGCTACGTCACAAGTACAACGTGCGCTCCATCCATATCTGCAAGGACGATGAGGTGCAGGTCGACTACAACCTTCTCCTTCGGAGCTGCGGCACAAGTACAACGTGCGCTCCATCCCTATCCGCAAGGACGACGAAGCGCAGGTCAACTGGAGCCACCACTTCAGAGCTGCATCTCCAGCGCAAAGACTATTCTGAGCAGTGAACAAAGTCCATTCGAAGGCAAAACGCAAGCACATTCGGAGATAAACCAAATTCGGATAAATCCTAAAGTTCCATGCAGCAAATCAAAAGTATTCGGACATCAAGCCCGAAGGAGTTTAACGGTTACAGCAATCACTCGACATTCCAAGGCAAATTTAAAGCAGATTCAAGTCTCATAAGTTTGTTCACTCGGCAGGAGGAGGGCTGGCAGGCTCCATGAATGAGTCCAGGTCAATCCCATCAGCGATCCGAGTAGCGGCAACAATGAAAGTCTCCATGAAGGACTGGAAGTCATGCTTTTTGGTGTTAGCGACTTTGATCGCAGCCAGCTTGTCTTCATGAGCCTCCTTGCAATGGACTCGCACCAAGGACAGCGCCACGTCAGCACCACACCGGGTGGAGGACTTCTTCCATTCTTGCACTCGGTCAGGGATCTCGTTCAGTCGAGCCATCAGAGATTCCAGGTCATTTTGAAGCGTCGCCCTCGGCCAAAGAGATGAGTCGATTACGGAGACTACCTCCTTCAGGCG
This sequence comes from Triticum dicoccoides, assembly GCF_002162155.2. Lineage (NCBI taxonomy): Eukaryota > Viridiplantae > Streptophyta > Magnoliopsida > Poales > Poaceae > Triticum > Triticum dicoccoides. Next base: position 465,894,205 of record NC_041386.1, read on the forward strand.
CACGAGGTAGCTTGTGGCACTGGCGATACGGGACTCTGGTCGGAGCATGTTCATTGCAGTTTCTTCGCAAACTGGAGAAGCGATAGGGTCCAGACCCATCTCGACCTTTCCAGTTTCCTTGTCGAAGTCTTGGCAGAATTATGCAGCCAAAAATTAGTGAGTCGACCGAGCAAGATCCGATTGCAAGCATCAACACAGTCAGTTTAAAAGAAATACCTTCCAGCATGAGATAGAGCTTCTTGGCAAGAGTCCTCAGATAAGCTTCCGTGTCATTCCTCTTGCGGATCGCGGACTCCGGCTTTTCATTCAGGGCAACCTTGTCCTTTTTCAGACTAGTCACTTCACGGTTAACTTCATTGAGGCAAGATTTCAGTTTGTTCACCTCCCCTTCCAGCGTTCCGACTGAAGCAAGCTTCTGGTCTGCGAGAGCAGTTTTATCTTGGGCTGCTTTTTGCGCGGTGGCGAGGTCCGAGTCCTTCTTCTCCAGAGCCAACTCCATTTTCTCTGCAAAACAAGCAATCGAATCAAACAAGAGATCAAAGAAATATATCGAAAGTCAGTCGACAGCCAGTTACCTTCCATACCAGCAGCTTCATCTTGAGCTTTCTTCAGATTCTGCGAGGCCAATTCCAAGTCGAGGTTGAGTTGCCTCTGCTTCTCCTCGAGTTCAGAAAACTTGAAAATAAGAGTACAAGACTTCTGTAGAAGGCAAAAGACGGGTCAGTCGATAAGATCAAAGGTTGTTTACTTCTGAGTGAATAAAACCTAAAGAAGTTCGCTTAGACCCCAGCCGACTGCACACAGTCGACTGCGGTCTCGGGGGCTACACCCAGCGGGTGCACTTGGCGTGCCCCCGCTGATTAAGACCCAACTCGATCGGTCCGCCCGGACCAAGTAAAAAAAAGCTGTTCAGACCACAGTCAACTGCCAGCAGTCGACTGCGGTCTCGGGGACTACACCCAGTGGGTGCACTTGACGTGTCCCCACCGGTTCAGATCCTACTCGACCGGTCCGCCTGAGTCGAGTGTAAGAAAAGAAAAGGAAAGGAAGGTAGAACTCAGACCCCAGTCGACTGCCAGCTGTCGACCGCGGTCTCGGGGACTACACCCAGTGGGTGCACTTAGCGTGCCCCCACCGGTTCAGATCCCACTCGCCCAGACCGAGTGGAAGAACGCAACTACCAAAGACAACAAAACACCTAGTGGGTGCTCTGATTCGACGCAAACAACAGGAGATTGTGTAGAAGAAAATTTTTCGGGTAGCATATCCTCATAGAACAAGAGCAGTCGGAAAGTCTACTCACCTGGACATTGGCCCGAAGAGAAGCGCTGGCGTCGTAGGCAGCCTGGCTATTCTCATGCACCGTCTTCACCCACTCCATCATCACGTCAGCCTGTCGGATGGCTTCCGCAGCCGCTTCTGACTGGTTGTCCGGGACGGGGTAGCTGGTGAAAAAGAGAGCAGACGACCCAGGTGTGGCAGCTTGGAGCTTCGTGGCGAGGAGTTGGACGACTGAAGGAATCACAGGTGCAGTCGACGGTGCGGGGTGCTCACTCGACAAGGGTGCAGCGAAGGTTATAGAGGCCCTGCCCGCTTCTTCAGGTTGACGGACGGGTGGTGTTGTTGTTGGCCCTTGCCGAGACATCTTGCCAGCTTCTACCTTCTTGCTCTTCCTGGGCTTAAGAGCCACATCTTCATCATCATCTGGAAGATCGATGACGTTGGGTGGAGCTGCAAGACAGATCATTCGACCCCAAGTGAACCACTAGAATGCAATCGACCAAGGAATCAAGAACAAGATCATAAGAGTTTCTACCTGGGTTAGAGGTAACCGCGTCTTCCATCTCCTCATCTCGGTACTGGAGAGAAGAGGTTCCTGACATAGCAGCACTGCAAAGACCCACATCCAGTCGGTTACGTCATGTTACTCGAGTCGACGAAGAGAACAAGTCAGATGATTACCCGGAGATAGTAGGGACGGTCACTTTGATCCTAGGCAAAGCCTTTGGCAGTTTGGAGGAGGTAGCTTTCGGCGCTGGAGGCGGCACAACTTTGGGCTACTTCGGAGCCTTCTCAATCGGCGTTGGGGAAGATGTCCTGGGACACTTTGAAGACTGCCCAATCGGCATGGCCACCAGGCCCGGAGCGCTCGCCGGGCCGTGAGCGTGTTTGGATCTCCTCTCCCTGCGAGGAGGCGAGTCGACCTCTTCATCATCAGTCGATTCGTCGCTCTCCTCGTCCTCCTCGGCATCCGAGTACCCTTCGCCGCTCTCGCCCCCGCTCGCTCCTTCCTCGACGTCTTGCTCCTGCACTCCGTTGGGCATTGAGTACATGTCGATGAGGGCCTGAAAAGATAACGATCAAAAGAAAATTAGGTGACCATCAACAAGATGTCACACAGTGAATCGGAAAGATACTTGATAAAACAGAATCATACCTGCTCCGGCCGACGCGAGTGGTCGAATGGAATCACCCTCCTAGACCCCCAAGGGTTGTCTTTGTTGCTGGTGATCCCCATCAGCCACTTCTCCAAGGTGTCCTCGCTGACGTCCTCCGGGTGGATCCGAGTGGAATCCTCGAGCCCAGAGTACATCCACATTGGATGATCACGTGCCTGAAGCGGTTGGATGCGTCGACCGAGAAAGACCTCCAGCAGGTCCATCCCGGTCACCCCGTCACGGACGAGTTGGACGACCCACTCGACCAGCACCTTGACCCGCGCCTTCTCTTCTGGAACCACCTTCAGGGGGGCGGGCTTCTCCACTCGAGCCAAATAAAAGGGAGGAAGTCCGGTCGACTGACCCGGGGCCGGCTAGTCCTTGCAGTAAAACCAAGTTGACTGCCAGCCCTAGACCGAGTCGGGAAGGATCATTGCTGGGAAGGTGCTCTTGCTCCTCATCTGGATCCCCAGGCCCCCGCACATATGGATCACTTGCGTCCTCTCATCACTCAGATTGGCCTTTTTGACCGACTGGGAGTGGCAGGTGAAGATGTGTTTGAAAAGACCCAGTGCGGCCGACAGCCCAAGAAATTTCCACACATCCGCACAAAAGGAGCCAGATAGACTATGGTGTTTGGAGTGAAATGGTGGAGCTGAGCCCCAAAGAAGTTCAAAAAGCCCCGGAAGAAAGGATGGGGAGGCAGTGAGAATCCGCGATCTACGTGGGTGGCGAGGAGAACACACTCACCCTCCCTTGGCTGCGGCTCGGTCTCGTTCCCTGGGAGCCATGCCGACTTGTGGGGGATCAGTCCCCCCTCCACCAGGTCGTCGAGGTCGTCCTGGCTGATCGTCGAGCAGATCCAGTCGCCCTGGATCCAGCCCAACAGCAGCCCGGATCTCGACGAGGATCCGCCCCGGCTGGTCCGCTTGCCCTTCGCCTTCCCGGTCGCCTTCTTCGCGCGCTCGAGCGCCACCATATTCTCTTTCCCCATGGCGACAGATCGAGTTCGAGCGAGGGTCCAGTGACAAGAGCAGAAGCGAGCATGGTGGAGAGGTCGGAGGAAGAAGAAAAGAGAATGGGAGCGCACGGAGCAGAGGCCTGGTCTGGTGCCTTTTATAAGGCCGTTCCCCGAGTGACTGACTGGTGGACCCAGACGATCTAAACAAATCCCGCAATAGTCGCGCGCGCAGTACATGGTGAAAAAGGTGGTGCGGAGATCGAGGAGACTTGCCTAATCCGTCCCGATTACCACGGTCTCGCCCGTCTGGCGCGCTTCCCAAAATTCGAATCCCGCGAAATCCGCCGAGAGCAGAGAAACTTGCCAGACCGAAGAAAAACGCCCTCTACATTATCATTCGGAATTCTACCATGAAAATTCACTCGACAAAAACCAAGAATGGACCAAGGCGACTGAAAAAGGAGTCGACGTCGTCTCCTCAATTCATTGTTCCAGAACAAGATATACTCATAGCACAAAGAATGAGTCGGAAGTGTTCCCAACTCCTTCCTCACTCAAAGCCTGATCCATTCGGGGGCTAATAATGAAGCTATGTACCTAGGGTAGGGTCATGGATCTGTCCAACATACCCTCCCCAAGGACATCTCTACAAAGAATCAGAAGCAGTCGAAGAGAAACCATCATCCACTCGACCATGAAGATGTGTTCACTCGACCACCTTGAAGACACTCGACCACCAGAAGATGAGAAGCCCTTCACTCCGCAACAGTCGGGGTTTAAACCATAGCTTTATGGACATTTATAGCACCTAACTTCGGACGGTACCAGTAACGCTCCTCCTTTATGAACATTGAACCCTGTGTAACGGAGGGGAGCTGGGGTCCTGGCGCACTCTATATAAGCCACCCCCCTCCTCTGGGACAAGGGTTTGCACTTTCTGTAATTCACACGCATATATCCAGTCGACCGCCTCCGGGCTCCGAGATGTAGGGCTGTTACTTCCTCAGAGAAGGGCCTGAACTCGTAAAACTCGCGTGTACAACTTCTCCATAGCTAGGATCTTGCCTCTACATTCCTACCCCCCTATTCTACTGTCAGGCTTAGAACCACGATAGTGGGCCCACAGAGATACCTCTCCGACAATCAGAGTGACAAATCCTAACCTCGAAATACGCCAACCCAACAAGTACCTTTGGAGACACCTGTAGAGCACCTTTATAATCACCCAATTACGTTGTGACGTTTGGTAGCACACAAAGTGTTCCTCTGGTAAACGGGAGTTGCATAATATCATAGTCATAGGAACATGTATAAGTCATGAAGAAAGCAATAGCAACAAACTGAACGATCAAGTGCTAAGCTAACGGAATGGGTCAAGTCAATCACATCATTCTCCTAATGATGTGACCCCATTAATCAAATGACAACTCTTTGTCTATGGCTAGGAAACATAACCATCTTTGATTAACGAGCTAGTCAAGTAGAGGCATACTAGTGACACTCTGTTTGTCTATGTATTCACACATGTATCATGTTTCCGGTTAATACAATTCTAGCATGAATAATAAACATTTATCATGATATAAGGAAATAAATAATAACTTTATTATTGCCTCTAGGGCATATTTCCTTCAAAAGAAACTCTAATGGTGTGAGCACAACAATGCTTTATGTAAAAGTGGCAACCCCACTTGTGCTTAAACAATGAGTATGACCTACAATCAAATGATCTCATTTGACTCCTAAGTCAATATACTCATATATAGATGACCTAGTCATCGCCAAATTGCTTGATAGATGCTAGAATGATTGTGCATGCTTTGTCACATATTTCATTTGTCATTTTATTGGGTGAGCATGTTGGATGCATATTTTACTCATTCGAGGACATCCATTTGTTGTTTTGATTGCTTGGATTTTCTCTTTTGCCAAATGGATGGACAAGAATGCCTAAGAACTTCCTCCAGCTATCTATGCTTTTCTCGTCTCAAACTCTATTCATGCTACATCACAAAGTTTGATCAAGTCAGATTTGAACCACCCTGTGTGAGGAGCACTTGGAGTCCCCGATTCGTCATAGACTTAAACTTCCAAAACCTCTTTGTGCATTTCGATATGACCGAGTCATCCATTTCAGTCACGCTGAGATCACTAACTTGATCTAGGTTTTCAATCTCCGTGCAACCGATTTGAACTTTTCGGTCACACCGAGTTGCAGCAACCGCTTGCGATTCTGCATCTCGGTGCCACCGAGTTGTTCCACTTGGTCACACAGACAGGGTCGGGATATATATACCCACGGGTGAAATTTTGGAAATTTCTTCAAAACCTCTCAGCCCGCGCGTGTCCTGCTCTACCGCCTCGGGTCTCCGGATCGTCCCCTCGCCGCCAGTGACCTCCCGCCACTGGTTTTCGGCACCATCAACGGATTTCTGCCCCTCCGTTGCCGCCGTAGCGAACTCCACTGAATTAGGGTATGTGTTCAATCTTTTGTGCCATTTCTTTAACTCCGATTCGTAGCACATTACTTTGCCATGATCATGACCACGTATGCAATCAATCTATCCACTGAAAACATCCCTTGGGTTAGGTTTGATTGGAAAATTTAGGGTTAGGTCTCCGCTAGACTCATCTCGGACCGATCGAATTGTAGAAATCGGTCTCACCGATTTGGCTTAGGCCATTGCAGTTGCACTTTTGGTCTGCCCGAAAACTGCAAATCGGTGTGACCGAGTTCGATTCTTTGTGAACCCCTAGCAGTCTCTGTCCCACCGAACGGTGACTCGGTCTGACCGAGTTCACTAGTTTAGGTTCCAAAAGCTGCTTCGGTATCACCGAGTTTACAAATTGGTAGCTCCAAAATGCTTTCTGTGAAGAACTAAAACTGAGTTTTTAAGTTGTTCGTTTTGCTAAAACTCTGCACTTTGTGATGCTCATCCATTCTACCTCATCCATATCTATTCACAGGGTCTGCTGTCAGTAAGTGTGCAAAAATGTCTGACCAGAGCGACAACCAGAACAAGTCAGAGGAATAGGTGCAGTTGAGTAAGGGCACTTGTCCCTCCAGTACTTCTGATGATGGCAGCAGGAGCACACCAAGGAACTTGCCCAAGGCAGACACCAGGACTAGGAAGAAGAAATCCTCAGATTCTGAAGATGAAGGCTATGTGGCTGTTGAGGAGGAAGTCAGCTCCAAGAGGAAGGTTCTGAAGAAAGAGTATGGCTCAGCTGCTACAACAAAGCCAGAGATGCACAAGAAGGCTCCAGCAAAGAGGAATCCCATGTCTAAGGCCAGAGCCTCCACTCAAGAAACAATGGAGTTCACCCTTGAACCCAAAGAGGGTGGAGAAGGAAACAAGAGGAAACAAAGGATCAAGAATACCACTGCAAGAGTGCTTGGGAGATCATCCATTATGAGAGGGCCAGAAGAAGAGGAAGAGGAAGAGGATGCTGCACCAGCTCCTAAGGCTTGGAAACTCATGGGATATGCAATCAAGTCAGGGGCTGCTCCATCTAAGCCCAAATCTGCTCCCAAGGTTGCTGCTCAGAAACACCCAAAGCCCAAGAGGAACACCAGGAGTATACCTGCTGAGGAGAAGAACAAGGCCCCAGTGCCTGAAGCTGAAGAAGAAGAAGATGACTCTCATGTTTTGAGGAAGTTGAAGCCCAAAATTCCTGACCACAATGATGCTCATCTAGTCGTTGAGGACATGCACACCAGGAAAGATGCAGGATTGAGGTTATGGAGACAATCTGATCCCTATGCTGTTAGGAGGAGGACTGCAGTTGACTATAGGTTCCATACAAAGGAACAACAAGATTTCTATGAAACCATTCTGCTTGACAAGAAGCCCATAGTGTGTGGCATGGAATGGGTGGACTGGGAATCCATCCAGGAAACTGAAGATCACTTCCCAGGAGTGTATGACAGCTTTAAGGCTTGTGGAGTAGATGACTTCGTTGGACAAAAGCTCACAAAATGGAATGATGAGTTGATCATGCAGTTCTACTCCACTGCCCACTTCTATCCAGATGGGAGGATAGTTTGGATGTCTGAGGGTATCATGTACCAGTCCACAGTTGATGAATGGGCCAAGCTAATCAATGCCCCCAAAGAACATGAAGACGACTTGGATGTGTATGACACCAATAAGAAAGACCACAACTCCATGGCAAACATGTACAAGGAGATCCCTGATAAGGCTTTCGAAACACATAAGCTTGGATCTATACACTTTCAGTTGTCTGGTCTGCCCACTATCAACTGGATCTTAAGGTACACATTGCTACCCAAGTCAGGAGATCACAAGATGATCAGAGGACATTCCATCAACATGCTGCAATTTTTTGATGTTACCCAGAAGTTCAAAGTTATTGAGCTTGATTGTAGAAACGATCAAAAGGACTGTTGCTGATCAAAAGAGGAGTTGTGGGTATGCTCCACATATTCAAGAGCTCATCAACTCGAAGATGAGCATAGGAACTTATTTGCTGGACAAGGAGCATCTACCCTTATATCCTGAGTTCGAAGACAACACGGTTGCTTGTGAATGAGGAGGAACCATCATCAGCTCAAGTCCAGGAGAAGAGAGCCAAGGAAAAGGCTGAGAAAGCCGCCCAGATGCCAAGTGTTGAAGAAGCATCTCGAGTCTTCCTGAAGAGCAAGCAAGATCAGTTAGTCTATCTGATTCAAGCTACACTGGGGATTGAGAAGGGCTTGGCCACCCTGACTCAGAATCAGGAGAGCCTGGAGAGGATTGTGGAGACAAAATTCTATGATCTTGATCTGAAGGTGACTGAGATTTAGACTGTAGTTGAGCAGCTTCAGGAGGAAGCAGATGAGAGGAGTGGAAAAGCAACCACTGATGCTTTTAAGCATGTGCCACGAGGTCCAAGGTCTGCTACTGTGCCAGTCTTAGATGCCAGAGCTTCAGTGTCAGCACCAGCAGCTACAGCTCCAGTGCCACCTCCAGCACCCACTCCACCAGCTCCCACTACATCATCAGAAGCTTTCGTCCTTGGAGTTCTATCTACACCACCTCCCGAAGACCAAGCCCGAGAGACGTATAGCACTATGCATTTTCAAACTTTTGGTAACTTGTTGCCAAAGGAGAGAAATACATATAGATCATAGGCTTCGAGAGAGAGAGTGTCTTGCTTTTTATCTCTCTTGCTTTTGGTTGAACTTTTTGTGTGCTTGTGTGAGCTACTTTATGTCCTTGTGAGATACTCATGCGATCATGTGGTTGATCATTTTCTACCTTAATGTTTGGTTGAATGATGCTATCTTTTATATCTCATATATGATCATTCACTTGCTTGGTGATGAGTGCATACTTTTAATTTCTAACATTTTTAGCGCTCCACCAAGATGTATGTGACATGGAAGAGTAACCCATGATCCTAATCGATTGTGCATCTGCATTCAAAAGCAAATTTTAAATAATGCACAAATTTAGGGGGAGGTCTTTCTTATCACATATTTCTTAAAGCGAAGATGTTTTTTTAATCTTATTGTCGTTTGTTGAAGCTTTGATCTATATGTTGTCATCAATTACCAAAAAGGGGGAGATTGAAAGTGCAACTATCCCTGGGTGGTTTTGGTAATTCCTAACAACATATAGCTCATTGAGCTAATGCTATTTGAAGATAAATATTTCAGGAAAGCTCAATGATTGGCATGGCCTGGATTAGAAAGTGGACCCCTCAAAATGCTAAGGACAAAAGATTGGCTCAAGCTCAAAGCACAAGACTCTACATTTTACTTTTAGTGATCCAAGATCACATTGAGTCCATAGGAAAAGCCAATACTATTAAAAGGGGATGAGGTGTTGCTTAATGAGTTACTTGCTCAAAATGCTTAGTGATATGCTCCAAAAATCCTCAACTACTTTCTCATATCCACATATGTCCCAAACCAAAAGTCAAACTCGGCCCCACCGAAATTTCCTATCCGGCGCCACCGAGTTCACTTGACATAGCCACTGCCAGAAATCCTAGTCACTTCGGTCTCACCGATAGGGATCTCGGTCTCACCGAGATGGGATTGCAAACTCTCTGTTTCCCTTCATAATGTTTCGTTCCAACCGAGATGAGTGATCGGTCCCACCGAGATTGCAATACAAATTCTCTGTTTCCCCTTCGTAATGTTTCGGTCTAACCAAGATGAGCGAATCGGTCCCACCGAGTTTGCCTGACCTACTCTCTGTTTGCCTATTACCAAAATCGGTCCCACCGAGTTTGTGTAATCGGTCTCACCGAGATTACGTTATGCCCTAATCCTAATGGAATCGGTCCCACCGAGTTGACATATCGGTCCCACCGAAAATCCTAACGTTCACATTTTGAACTAAATCGGTCTGACCGAGTTATATGATTCGGTCCCACCGAGTTTGGTGATTTGTGTGTAACGGTTAGATTTTGTGTGGAGGCTATATATACCCCTCCACCCACTCTTCATTCATGGAGAGAGCCATCAGAATATGCCTATACTTCCAACATACATTTTCTGAGAGAGAACCACCTACACTTGTGTTGAGGTCAAGATATTCCAATCCAACCACATAAATCTTGATCTCTAGCCTTCCTCAAGTTGCTTTCCACTCAAATCATCTTTCTACCAAATCAAATCCTATGAGAGAGAGTTGAGTGTTGAGGAGACTATCATTTGAAGCACAAGAGCAAGGAGTTCATCATCAACACACCATCTATTACCTTTTGGAGAGTGGTGTCTTCTAGATTGGCTAGGTGTCACTTGGGAGCCTCCGTCAAGATTGTGGAGTCGAACCAAGGAGTTTGTACGGGCAAGGAGATCGCCTACTTCGTGAAGATCTACCCTAGTGAGGGAAGTCCTTCATGGGTGATGGCCATGGTGGGATAGACAAGGTTGCTTCTTCGTGGACCCTTCGTGGGTGGAGCCCTCCGTGGACTCGCGCAACCGTTACCCTTCGTGGGTTGAAGTCTCCATCAACGTGGATGTACGATAGCACCACCTATCGGAACCACGCCAAAAATCTCCGTGTCTACATTGCGTTTGCTCCCTCCAAACTCCTCCTTTTACCTTCATATGCAATTGTTTTACATTCCGCTGCTATAGTCCTAGAATTGCATGTGTAGGTTGATTACTTGTTTGTGCTAAGTTGCTAAAATCTGCCAAGACTTAAAATTGGGAAAAGGTTAGATTTTTATTTGGTCAAGTAGTCTAATCACCCCCCTCTAGACATACTTTCGATCCTACAACCAATGTCATGTCTTTTAAAGTAGGAATTGAAATGTGATATCGCGAGCTTGTGAGCCCCTGAGCAGGGTTGTTGCTGAGACTTATCTTGATTTTAGTAGGCCTTGAGTGGGTCCTGAGGTCACAGACGTGCCTTCCTTCTGAGGCGAGCTCTTTGGGGCTCACAAGGTTTTAGGTCTCCTGAGGGGCCAACTGGCTCTCCCAAGAGAGCCTCGCGAGGAACGAATGCCGGACTACGGCTGGGTATGTGCGCGGTGATCCTGCGGTGATTGCAAACTTGGCCTGGGGGCCTTGCCGTCGGCCAAGCCAACCCGAGCGTGCTTGGCGCGGCATACCACGCCCAGGTGTGAGTCCCTCAGAAAAATATGCAACCAAAAGTTGAGAAACCGACACAAATCAAGAGAAAATCCCCCCGTTTCTGATAACACAAAGAGAACTTCAAATCTCAATCCAAAAGGCGGCGAATCGGGTTATAGAAAAGGGGGCGAAAGCAAACAGACGCGTCCGGCACCTAGCTAGTCTTCTTGTCTTCTTACCAGCACGGAGCTAAGTGCTTTCACTGGGTGTGAGCATAGTCATTGGGGGACAGTGTCGACAACCAACACGGAGCATGGTGCTTCCACTTGGACATGGGTGGGAGCCCCCGTGAGGCCCGAGGGCAGCACTCACGAGACTCCGGGGCGTGTATAGCCCCACTCATTATTACGTGAGAGTGTCACGAGCGGAGACCTTCACAGGCGCGAGCCTTACTTCATATCGCCAGATATGGGCCCCGCCCTGCGCCTCCCCCGACCATCGTTGGGGCGTCTGGAAACCAGGACGAGACCAAGGGGAAAGGGGGCGTTGGCGGCACCCTCGGAGACCACGGGCCCTCTGCCGGGGGGAAGGGCTCGGCAATGCCTTCCCCGATATAGGACCTACCTCCATGCAGCGCCTTGCTCCATGCGGCGCGGGGGAGGCCCTGGCTCCGGGCCCCTCCCGCGCAGCCCGCAATGCACCTCTCCCGACTGGAGTGGAGCCGTCACCCGGGGGTCTCTGGCCACTGTTGTGGCCTGGTTCACCTACGGTCCATGGTTAGCGTAAGGATGCTCGTGAGATACTGGCTATATCCAACAGTTATTGTCGTTGAATGGGTCGGCGTAGCTTCTTGGCACCTCGTGGAAAGCCTCAGCCTCTAGCATCCCTTCTGCCCAGCCTTGCTCGAGGAATGAGCCGAGGCCTCCCCTGGTGTGTACTCCAGGTCCATCATGCGGGGCACGTAGGCTTCTGGGGTTACTGTGCCGGGGCCATCGCGTGGGTGCCCCGCGCCATGGGCCACCAGGCCTGGCGCCTGGCCCTGTTGTCCATGGGGTGACATCCCGCTGCGGCCCCGTAAGGGACCGCCAGAGCTTGCCTTGCCTGGAGGCAGCACCGTTGTGGTAGGGCGAGCGGTGCCGCGAGCCATGTTGATGTTGTCGGGTCCCCAGGCGCTCCGGGGGGCGCGCAGGCACGCCGAGGTCCGGTGCGCCCCCCTGCCACAACCTGCGACATGGGCAGGGTGTAGAAGGGTGCCACACCCCTGCATGCGGTGTCAAGGAGCTCGGCGACCCGCTCCAGCAGGGCGTCGCGACCACCCTCCTCCAACCTGCAGCACAGTGGCTCTCGTGCCACGATGAGCGCAACCCGCATGTTCGCCTGCTCCCGACGAGTGTGCGGTGCTGTCGTCGCGTCGTAGCCCGAAGATCGTGTGGTGGCGTGCGTATGCCATGGTGCCAGGGCGGACGGCACTGGCCCGCGCCGCCCTCATCCAGTGGTGTTGGGCGGTGCGCGGGCCGCCTAGAGCGCGGAGTGGAGGTCTTCTTGGGCGGACAGCACTGCCCGGATGGGCCAAGCAGCCCAGTGCTTGGCATGAGCCCTCAGATCATCGGCCATCGGAGCTGTGGTGCGATGGCGGGCTGACTGGAAGAAGAGAAGCTCTGACGCACCCCTACCTGGCACTTCAAAAGTCGGATTCGGGGTTCCTCAGACCCTTGAGAGGTTAGAACATTAGGGTACGTGTGAAGAAATAATCCTCCCCAACCTGCCTGCTCGCTAATCCTACGGCCTAGGTCGACGAACCCAATGAACAAGAGACACGACACTTTACCCAGGTTCGGGCCACCTTGCGGTGTAAAACCCTACTCCTACTTTGTGGTGGATTGGCCTCGAGGGGCTGGGGATGAACTTGTACAGTGGAGAACAACCTCAGGAGGAGAGGTGTTCTTGCGCTCGATGAGCTGGCGGGTTTGAGGATGGACTGAATGATCCGTCCTCCTCTAAGACGTTGGCTAAATCCTATTTATAGTGGCCTTGGTCCTTTTCCCAAATGTTAGGCGGGAAGAGATCCCACAACGGCCAAATTTGAGGAAGACAACTAGTACATGCTATCCTGACAAAAGTAGTCTTCGCCTACCAAAATCCCCTAGTCATGACGCCGCGGTGGGCTCCACAATAACCTCTGTCCTGCCATCCTGGTGCTCTTGGTCTTGTTGCACCGGAATGGAAACCATTAGATGATCCCTTGGGACTCCGCGCCTGCACTTGCCTCCTTAGCACCAAAGGGGAAACTGGTACACTGCGCCCGCTGGCGCCCACCTGGCCTTGGTCGTCATGGCTCACGTCATATGAACCTCGTGAGGTGCACCTTGCATTGATATCTCCACTCCTCAGGAGCCTGCCTGGTGAGGCTGCCCCCTAGGGACGTCTTGGAGTCGTCCCCCTCACGGGGCTTGGCTCCTCGCGAGGGTCTTGGGTTGTTGTTGTTGAAGCTGGGCTATACCAGGCCTTCGATGGAGCCATGTCATGGGCTACAGGCAAGCAAGTCTGGTACCCCTGGTCCCAGGGCGCTGACAACCATTAAGAAAAGCACTCTTCACATCCATTTGTTGCAACTTGAAGTTATGATGAGAAGCATAAGCAATCAACAAACAAATAGATTCAAGGTGAGCAATGGAAGCAAAGGTTTCACCGTAGTTGACACCCTCGACTTGGGAGTAGCCTTGTGCCACCAAACGAGCCTTGCTACGAATGATAATCCCGTCAGCATCTTGCTTGTTCTTGAATATCCATTTGGTTCCAATGACATTATGGTTCTCCTTTGGCCTTGACACCAATCTCCACACCTTGTTGTGCTCGAAGTTGTTGGGTTCTTCATGCATGGCATTAAGCCAATCCGGATCCTCGAGCACCTCATAGACCTTTTGGGGTTCAACACAAGAAACAAACACATGATGTTCATAATAGTTTGCTAATTGTCTACGAGTCCTTACCCCCTTTCCTAAGCTTCCAAGCACATTCTTCATGAGATGATCTTTGGTAGTGAGCTTGGACACAATCTTGGCGGCATGACGCTCCAATTGCTCCTCAAGAGAGAGTTGAGGAGCGGTGACTTGATCATCATGAGTGTCGTCTTGAGCTTGTTCTTGATCTTGAGCTTGCTCTTCATCTTGAACTTGCTCGGTGGCAAGAACTTCACCTTGTGCATCACTTGGTGGATCACCACCATCTTGAGGTTGATCTTGCCCTTGATCTTGTTCATTTGGATGAGGGTCTTCACTTTGTTCTTCGGAAGCGTGTGGGTCTTGGGTTGGTGATGGTTCCACTTGAGTGGAACATTGTCCTTCTCTTTTGGACACAAGGGGTTCCTCAATGGGTAGGATATAGCCAACACCCATTCTTCTTATGGCTTGGGGAGGAATTTCATCACCTACATTACAAGTACCACTTTGCTCCACTTGGGAGCCGTTATTCTCATCAAACTCCGCGTTACATGTCTCCTTGATGAGTCCCGTGGACTTGTTGAGGACACGGTAAGCATGAGAGTTTGTAGCATAACCAACAAATATGCCCTCATGAGTTCTAGCCTCAAATTTAGACAAATGAACACCTTTCTTGAGAATGAAACACTTACAACCGAACACCCAAAAGTACTTGAGGTTGGGCTTATTACCGGTGAGTATCTCATATGGAGTATTGTTCAAGCCTTTGCGGAGATAGAGCCGATTGGATGCGTGACAAGCGGTGTTGATGGCTTCGGCCCAAAAGTTGTATGGAGACTTGAACTCCGCCATCATGGTTCTTGCCACGTCCATCAATGTCCGGTTCTTCCTCTCCGCTACACCATTTTGTTGAGGGGTGTAAGGTGCGGAATATTGATACTTGATCCCCTCATCACTAAGAAACTCATCCAAGGTGTAGTTCTTGAACTCGGTGCCGTTGTCACTTCTTATCATCAAAATCTTTGCATTGTGTTGACGCCGAGCTTCATTTGCAAAGTCGATGACAGTTTGTTGGTTATCACTCTTCATCTTGAAGAAATATACCCAAGTGTATCTTGAATAATCATCCACAATCACCAAGCAATACTTTCTACCCCCAAGACTATCAAAGGATGGAGGCCCAAAGAGATCCATGTGAAGGAGCTCCAAGGGCATCTTCGAGTAGATGATAGTCGTGGGAGGGTGAGCCTTCTCATTTAGCTTTCCTTCGATACAAGCACTACAAGCATGATCTTTGGCAAAACTAACATTTGTTAGTCCACGGACGTGGTCCCCTTGAGAGACTTTGCAAAGATCTCATATTGACGTGGGCTAAACGGTGATGCCAAAGCCATCCCACGTCAACTTTAGCCATTAGGCATGTCGCGGTCTTAGTGGGTCGCTCCGAAAGTTAATCACATAAAGACCATTCTCGACATGCCCAACAAAGGCTACTTTAAGAGTCTTGCTCCACAAGAGGGCCACGGTATCAATATCAAAGAAAGTGGCAAAGCCAATGAGTGCAATTTGATGAATGGAGAGTAAGTTGTATGCAAGGGACTCAACAAGCATGACTTTCTCGATCGTGAGATCATGAGAAATGAGAACCTTGCCAAGACCCAATACCTTAGAAGATGAGGCATCACCCCATTTGACATTGGTGGGCATAGATGAAACCTTGTGCACGTCCACCACCAAGTCCTTGCTTCCGGTCATATGATTTGTGGCTCCACTATTGAGCAACCATGATCCCCCACTGGAAGCAAATACCTACAAGAGATTAATGCTTGGTTTTAGGTACCCATTTTGTAATGGGTCCTTTGATGTTAGCAACAAGTCTTGGGAACCCAAATAGACCATTCAATGTACTCATAAGAAGAACCAACAAATTTGGCAAAAACATGCCCATCACTAGCACGACATAACACATAAGAAGGGTTAAAGTTGTCGGCTTTGTTGGAAGTAGTAGCATTGCCCTTCTTGACACCACCACCCTTCGCATTGTTCTTCTTCTCCCTCCTTCACAAACATTTTCTTGAGAGGAGGAGGTCATTTGGTCTTGTCATTCGTGTTCTTCTTCTTCTTCTTCTTCTTCTTCTTCTTCTTCTTCTTCTTCTTCTTCTTCTTCTTCTTGGACTTGGGTGCAAATCCAATCCCGTCCTTGCCCACAACTTCCTTTTGATTGCTCAAAAGGTCGTTGAGGTTCTTCTCACCTTGTATGCAAGACACAAGGCCTTTCTCAAGTTACTCCTTCAACTTGGCATTCTCCTCCACAAGATGCACATGCTCACAACACGGGTTAGTAGCATTTGCATTATCAATTAAAACCATATGAGGAAATGTGGCTTTCTACTTGGTTATCTTCACTTGGAGTTGATCATGAGACTCTTTGAGGCTAGCATGAGCACTCGTCAAGGCCTTGTGAGCCTTGTCAAGTAGATCAATCTCCTCCTTGAGTCTAGCATGGTCAACCTCAAGTTTGGCCTTCTCGGAATTGAGCACACAAGAGACAATAAGAGCATGATCAAGATATTTCTTTAATTTAGCATGATCATTGTTGTGTGACTCCTCAAGAGCCGAACGATGACCACACTCTTCCTCAAGCGCATTAGAGAGATCTGATATCTCATCGGCATAGTCATGACTATGCCCTTCCATCTTAGAGATGGTTTCTTTGTGAGCCTCGATCATGTCATTGGCTTCACCAAGTTGTTCCAAGAGAGCAACAAAGTGTTTCTTGGATTTACCCTTGAGGTTACTCATGAAAGACTCAAACTCATTCTCCTCCTCCTTCGTCCCCTCACTTTCATCTATGCAATCCGTCAAGGAAGGATTAGTAGTGATGGTAGTTTTGATGTTGGGGGTTACCTTGTTGGTGGCTCTAGCCATGAGGCACTTGGCGGTGATGTTCTCGTTGGATGAATCAAAGAGGGACACCCGTGGAGTTTTTGCAATGGCAACAGAAGACATGGCAACCGTCTCATCATTATCATCCTCATTGTACTCTTCTTGTGCCACCAACCCCTTGGGAGGAGTCTTCTTGGTGAAGTTGTTCTTGTTGGGGAAGGACTTGGCCTTGTCTTTTCGAATAAGCTTGCCACCATTGTCTTCCCTCTTCTTGTGCGGGCAATCCACTACAAAGTGACTCACATTGCCGCAATTATAGCACGTCCTCACATGTTGCTTGCCCTTAGTGCCACTTGAGTTGTTCTTGTTGAAGTTGGGCCTTGTGTTCTCCTTGTTGCCCCAAAATTGCTGTGAAGCAAGAGCCACGTGCTCATGATAGGCATATTTGGTGTCTTCGGGGCAACTCTCATCTTCTTCCTCTTCATCCTCTTCTTCCACACTAGCCTTGGTGAGGGAGTCCTGGGTTAGGGGGTCTCCGGACAGCCGGACTATATCCTTTGGCCGGACTATTGGACTATGAAGATACAAGATTGAAGACTTCGTCTCATGTCCGGATGGGACTCTCCTTGGCGTGGAAGGCAAGCTAGGCAATACAGATATGTAGATCTCCTCCCTTGTAACCGATTCTGTGTAACCCTAGCCCGCTCCGGTGTCTATATAAACCGAAGGGTTTAGTCCGTAGGACAACATATACAATCATACCATAGGCTAGCTTCTAGGGTTTAGCCTCTACGATCTCGTGGTAGATCAACTCTTGTAATACTCATATCATCAAGAACAATCAAGCAGGACGTAGGGTATTACCTCCATCAAGAGGGCCCGAACCTGGGTAAACATCGTGTCCCCTGCTTCCTGTTACCATCCGCCTTAGACGCATAGTTCGGGACCCCCTACCCGAGATCCGCCGGTTTTGACACCGACACTTGGCCTTCAAAGCAAGGTTTGGCTTCTTTGATCATAGAGAACACAACACTGCATTGTCGGCGGTCTTGTCCAAGATCCTCATTGCAACAAACTCATCCAACACTTCACTTGAGGACAAGGTGTGAAAGTCCGGCCTTTGACGAATGACGGAGGACATGGCCTTGAGAAACTTGCGCTTGATCCAATTGTCATCTGTATCCTTGCTCCCATGATCTTGGAGTGAGACTGTGAGAGTAGTTAATCTTCGGTGAAGCTCTCAAGGTTCTTCCTCTTCAATCATTGCAAACTCGTTGGCTTCATCTTGCACCACTTCAAGTTTGAGCGTTGAATGCTTGCGCTTCCCTTGTATATGGAAACAACATGATCCCATTCTTCCTTGGACACGGTGAAAGGTCGAAGGTGAGCAATATCTTCGGGAGGAATGGCTTCTTGGAGAATGAAGAGAGCGGACTCGTTGAATGGATGATCTGCGGCTTCTCTCGGAGTGAAGTTTCTTGGATCGTGTGGGTAGAAACCTTGCTCAATAATTCTCCAAAGATTAGTAGAACTATGATTTAAATGACGTTTAAAGTGATACACCCATGAGGCAAAATCCTCACATTTCACAAGCTTAGGAGGAGGACCAACATGATTCATATGCGTGGAGGGAACCGATCCTCCATATGTAAGAGGTGGTTCAACATGGGCAAAGATGCCACTCCCATTTCCACCACTTTGCGAAGGAACTTGATCACTACTAGCTTCCCCCTTTTTGGCGTTAGCATCCGCCACCTTGTTAGTGGGATCAACCACTTCCAATGGTGCGGTGGACAATTTAAGGCCTTTGAGAAACTCCTTAAACATGCATGTCCATAGCCGCATTGAACTCCTCACGAGAGACCGAGGATCCCCCATCGGCCGCAGACAAGGAAGGACTCGCACCGGAGTGCTCCTCCACCTCGTCTGTGGTGCCAACCATACTGTTCGGATGGCAAAGTCCTTAATAAAGAGACGAGGCTCTGATACCAATTGAAAGGATCGATATGGTTGACTAGAGGGGGGTGAATAGGCAACTTACAATTTTTACCTTTTCTTGACCAAATTAAACTTAGCATCAAAATAGGTTGTCTAGATGTGCAACTAGGTGAGCAACCTATATGATGCAGCAACAACAAGCAAACAAGCAAGAAAGGGATACAACACAATAAAAGCTTGCACAAGTAAAGGTAGGAGATAACCAAGAGTGGAGCCGTTGGAGACGAGGATGTGTTACCGAAGTTCCTTCCCTTTGAAAGGAAGTACGTCTCCGTTGGAGTGGTGTGGAGCCACAATGCTCCCCAAGAAGCCACTAGGGCCACCATATTCTCCTCACTCCCTCACACAAATGCAAGATGTCGTGATTCCACTATTGGTGCCCTTGAAGGCAGTGACCGAACCTTTACAAACAAGGTTGGGGCTATCTCCAAAACTTAATTGGAATATGACTCTGTGGTGACCTCAACCGTCTAGGGTGCTCAAACACCCAAGAGTAACAAGATCCCCAAGGTATTAGTGGGGGGAATCAAATTTCTCTTGGTGGAAATGTAGATTGGGGCCTTCTTAACCAATCCCTAGAAAATCAACAAGTTTGATTGGCTAGGGAGAGAGATCGGGCAAGAATGATCTTTTGAATGGCAATGGAGCTTGGGAGGAAGAGGTCAACCTTAGGAAGAAGAAGACCCCCCCTTTATATAGAGAGACAAAAATCCAACCGTTTTCTGCCCTATGCCCGCAGCTAAGCGGTACTACTGCTCCTAGGAGCGGTACTACCCCGCACAGGCCTAAAATACACTGGATGTACCTACAGTAGTGTTGCCGGAGCGGTACTACCGCTTAGGGATTTTAGACCTGGAGAGGCAGCAGTAGTAGAGGGTGTCAGGGCGGCAGTACCATGCGAAGCGGTACTACCGTCCTAGTGCCACTCTACTACTACTTAGCACAAAGTGAGAACAGAAGCTTGCACAAAGGAAAACTCCACGAGCGGTAGTGGCGGTGGTAGTACGGGATGTAGTACCGCCAGAGCAGTACTACTGTGCTACTACCGCCCTGCTACCGTTAAATGCAGATCGGCAACAGAATGTTGCACGCTCGAGGAAACCCTAAGCAGTAGTGCCACGGAAGTACCCAGCGGTACAAGCGCATAAGCAGCTACTGTGGACACTAGCGGTGCTACCGCTCGCAAGTCACTGAAACACCACAAAAAACATATGGAAGTTGTGGGTGCATATGTGGCTGTGTACATGTCGATTCCACCCATACCTTTCCAACGCGGACCCCCTGTTAATAGTACGGATCTCCTATGACTCAAATCCACTAAAAATAAATCATCGGAAAATAACCGTCTTCACTCTTTACCATCGAGGGGAGAGAAATCGTCTCGTGCCTATTAATATAGTCTCTGAAAAGGTCAATGTACACAATTAGTCCCCAAAACGTATTGTCATCAATCACCTAAACTACTAGGGTAAAATATGCCTTAACACATGGGCCTATATTCGACCCAAAGTTTAGTTGTGCCTTTAGTGGACCCAACGCTTAGTTGGGCCCATGTAGCTTTGGGCCATTTACAGGCTGAATATTCTGCTAGCCTGTTACGGCCCAGAAGAAACCATGGGCCTTTAGCATGCCGAAATGCATGTTGGTCCTCAATTTTCACTAGTCGTCGACGGAGCTTCAGCGGGCTGAAATGTAGACCGGGCCTTTTTTGGCCCAGTTATATGACGGGCCATTACCAGGCCGAAACATATCTCGGGCCTTAGTTGGCCCACTGATATCATGGGCCTTTAAGAGGCCGAGAACTTAGTAAAGGCATCAATGGGACGAATTATACGACAGGTCTTTAACATGACCAAAGTCATGTTGGGATGAACTGTTGCCACCTTTATCACAGGCCGTTAGAGGGCCGGATGTCGCATTGAACCTATATGGGCCATGGGCAACACGGGACATTCCCAGGCCGAAAGACACACCAGGCTGAAATGGGCCCATGTCTACATCAGGCCTCTAACAGGCCAAAATGCCACCGAGACGTAATTGGGCCCAAATATTCGGCGAACAATTAACGGGCCAGATCTGGCTTCGGGCCGTAAATGGGCCATGTTTAAACAGGTCGTTATTGGGCTGGCCCACTAGTACCTGAGAAAATACAACGGGCCTTTGACTTGGCCGGCCTTTTAACCTATATGGGCCTCTGTTGGGCCATGCCATGGGTTGACGTATCATAGGCATGTCTCCTCCATTGGACGGATGACATCTGGCCCACCGAGGTGCTAACATGTGTTTCCTCCAGTCAATGATGATTTTACACATGGAAAATCCGTCCGGGCTGTTAACGGGTTATCAGATCCAAACCGGAACCTGATAGCTTAACGATGACCCGTTACGGTGGATGCCATGTGTCGGTTACCCTTGATGAAAGCACTTCCATGACGTGCCATTTATTGTCATGGAAGTGGACACTTCCGTGATGATAATTTTGGTACTATCATGGAACACTTCTATGACAACACAGGTATGCCTATCTTGATTCTATCATAAAATCGTCATGGATGTACATGCATGACAAAAACGTGACCTACTATGACAAACGCATATCATCATGGAAGTGTATTTTTTTGTAGTGACTCCTTGGGTACCCTGTGCACACAGGGCCTTCTGACCCCCATGCGCACGGGGTGCATATCTTCCTGGGTACCCCGTGCGCATGGGGTCCAACGGGCAGAAACGGCTACCCGGCTAAGAACACTATAAAAGAACTTCTTCCTCCTCCATCCCTAACCCTAATGTCTTGTTGATATCCACCATTGCTACACCTCATTTTGCTCAATACTCTCAATCCCTCCACCCAAACTTGTTGAAACTTTGGGGATTGGGAGAGAAAGACCCGATCTACACTTTTACCAACCAAATCGCGTTCCCCGCAATATTCATCCACCATTGACTTGTTGCTCTTAGAGCTTGGGCTCCTAGGCGGTTAGAGGTTCCTTTGGAAGCTTCATTGCTTATGTGTGTTTCGGAGAAATTTGTAAAGGTGTGGTGGTCGCCTTCAAGACCAACCCCGAGTGATTCAAGGCTCATTCGTTGGGGGTGAGTCAATAGAGATTATGGTAAGACTTTGGTGGCGTTCCGCAAGCTTTGGCACCGCACCGCTCTAAACAGAGAGTATCTCTTCCCCAAGGAAGAGTGAACTTCAGGATAAAATCCGCGTCCTCGCCTCACTTGTGGTTAATCCTTTCCTGCTCTTTACTTTGCTTTGTATGCTTGTGACCTTGCTAATTAGTTTGTTTCCTAGCATATTTAGCTTTAAGCTTGCTTGTCATATAGGTTGTGTTCACCTAGTTGCATATCTAGTTAATCCTATTTATCCGCCAAACCCTAAAATTGACAAGAAAGACTAAAATTTGTAGCCTCCTATTCAACCCATCCCGTCTAGTCGAGCATATCGATCCTTTCACAAAGGAAGCAGAATAAGGAGGGGGGCTCTCCCCCTTTCTCTTGGTGGCGCCGGAACACCGCTGGGGGAACCATCATGATGGCGATCTACTCCAACAACTTCACCACCATCAACACCAACTCTCCTCGCTCTATGCAGCGGTGTAGCACCTCTTCTACCCGATGTAATCTCTACTTAAACATGGTGCATCATGCTATATATTATTACCCAATGATGCATGGCCATCCTATGATGTTTGAGTAGATTCGTTTTGTCCTATGGGTTGATTGATGATCGTGATTGGTTTGAGTTGTATGTTTTATTTTGGTGTTGTCCTATGATGCCCTCCATGTCGCGCAAGCATGTGGGATTACCGCTATAGGGTGTTGTAATATGTTTATAATTCGCTTATAGTGGGTTGCGTGAGTGACGAAAATACAAACCCGAGTAAGCAGGTTGTTGCATATGGGAGTAAAGAGGACTTGTTAGCTAATGCTATGGTTGGGTTTTACCTTAATGATCTTTAGTAGTTGTGGATGCTTGCCAGACTTCCAATAATAGGTGCATATGATCCAATTATGGAAAGTATGTTAGATGATGCCTCTCCTCATATAAAATTGTAATAATGACCGGTCTAGTTATCAATTGCCTAGGGAAAAATCCTTCTCTTGTGTTACAAAAAGGTTTCTACTAAACAACTAACTTTTATGATCTCGCAAAGTACTCCTAGTTTTATTCTTGCAAAGTATTTCTAGCATTACACCTACAAAGTACTTCTAGTTTATTCATGTTTGGGGTAAATCGAACGTTAAGTATGCATAGAGTTGTATCAGTGGTCGATAGAAGTTGAACGGAATATTAGTTCCACCTTTAGCTCGTCGTTGAGTTCGACACTCTTACTTATCGAAAGAGGCTACAATTGACCCCATATACTTGTGGGTTATCAAGAGTGGTGGTAGCTGAGCTCCTGCTTGCTGCGTGGTGGGCTGCGCTGGGACGGGGTGCGTCCGACATGCGCTGGCAGATGCTGACGCGGTTATGGCTGGAACTGGTGGGCGGCGCGGCCTGGGGCGTGTTGCAGGCATCTTGGGCCGTGGTCGACCGTCTTTGCAGTGGTCGGTGGAGGTGGCGGTGTGGTGGAGGTGGAGTTCGCTTGATGGGCGTGTGATGTCCGCTTAGTTGCTCCGGAGGCTGGTGGACGAGCGGCGCGAGGAGGCATCTCCAGTGAGCTCCCTTTGTTGCCGCTGTGGGTCGACTTAGTATCCCTCGTCAGTGGGCGCATGATTCTTGGTGGCCTCGCGGGGATGTGTGCCGTCTGTCATAGTGGGGTGACACGGGGGTGTGTTCGGTGGGGAGCTCAGTAGGAGGGATGGGCGGCCTCTATGTGGTCGCGTCACCTGTCACCGGCATAGGGGTGTGCCGGTACGGATACGTTCGCTCCTCCTTCTCCCTCTTTCCTCAACTACGGGCGGGTTGGCGCAGGTCTGCCGATGTTCGGAGCGGAGCAACTACTGGTGGCTCTGTCGGTCAAAGGCTGCCGATTGGGCCAAAGTCGGGGCCTTTGTGAGGTCTCAGGGTTGTTCGATTGCA
This sequence comes from Triticum dicoccoides, assembly GCF_002162155.2. Classification (NCBI taxonomy): domain Eukaryota; kingdom Viridiplantae; phylum Streptophyta; class Magnoliopsida; order Poales; family Poaceae; genus Triticum; species Triticum dicoccoides. The sequence continues at coordinate 465,917,987 of NC_041386.1, forward strand.
GGGAGGCGGCCCTAGCGAAGGAGGCGCGGTGTTCGTGGGTGGAGTGTGCATCTTGGGTGCGTGTGAGCAGCCATGGCCACACGGGTGGCATTGCTGTTGAGGGTCGTTGTACGACATGGTGGTTTGGTGAAGATGGATGAGCGTCGGGGTGCATTACCTGCGTGGTTATTTGGCCAGCCGATGGTGGGGCCATCCGTGGATGTGTTTCCCTTATGGAAGGCTCCATCGCGGCTGCTCCCGTCTCCTTCAGTTTATTCCAGGTGAAAACTTGATCTTGTGGATCAGACGGTGGCGACACTCTAATGTCATGTCCTTCTTGGAGGCACCATCCTAGAGTCTCTGCTATGTCATGGGTCGGCCTCACTTCTTCACGGTGGCTACTCATAGTGATGGTCGCCAGCGTCTCCAAGTGGTCTTGTTGTTTATCTTTAGTGTGCTTAGTGGCGTTAGGGTGATGTGGTGTTATGCGGTACCCTTCTATCTCGCCTTGGATGTGCGTGTTGGGTGTGTCGGTGTCGTGTGTGGGGTGGTTGGTTGTATGCATGATCATTGCTTTATATATAAAACAGGGAGAATGCCTTTTTCGGTATAAGTAAAACATTTCATTAGGATGCTAGAGAGGTATAAAATCTGGGATACTCTTCGAGGGATAGCAGAAACACAAAACAGGTCATGTGCAATTTTGGGCGATTTCAATGAAGTGTTGCACATCCATGAACATGATGGAATCGGGAACCGAAGTCAAGCCCATATAGATGCGTTCCAAGATGCGATTGACACTTGCGGACTATCTGACATAGGGTACTCAGGTACGGACTGGACGTTTGAGAAAAAAGTTGCAGGGGGCACTTATACCCGGGTGAGGCTGGACAAATGTCTAGTTAATCCGGAGTGGTCCATGTCATTGCCATTTGCAGCTCTAAGTCACAAGATGTCGGGGGAAATCGACACCTATGGGATCATCGGGATCCCTTCCACGGTTGGCGGGCGCGGGGTTGTGGAAAGAGCGGGTTTGACAGGAAGCACACGGATCGTTTACTCAGGTTCGGGGCGCGAGGATGCGTAAAACCCTAGTCCTGCTTTGGTGGATGTATAGAGACTGTTCTTGTGTTCTTGAGCTATCTACGGGGTGCGGCTTTGCCCAAAAGATCCGAATCCTCCTCCTGGTCGCCTCGGGCCTCCTTTTATAGGTGAAAAGGGGTTGCCACAGTGGCACACAGGAGGTGGAAAGGTCTACAGTAGACGAGTCTATCCTCTAGCACCGTCGGACAAATGCATTTAATGCGCTGCCAACGTGCCCCTCTCACTTTATCGAGGACAGCAAGGAAGCATGTCCCAGCTGTCGCCGCCACGCCTAGCTTCGACACGCGTCCGAGCTGACGAGGCGTCATGGCACCACATTGGCTGGCTGCTGGGCTGGCGCGGTGGTGGAGCCTTCAGGAAGACTTTCATGCCACCACGCAGGTGCTTGCTGGGTCGGTGTAGAGGCTGCTCATCGCCACGCAGGTGCCTGCCCAGCTGGTTGAGCTAGCAGCTGCTTGAGGACGGCGGTGGAGCTTTGGCAGATGCGGGCCTGGCTGCGGCCCTGTTGGTGTCCTCGGCAAGGGTCTTGCAGGGCCCCCGACAAGGGTCTTGCCGTGGCGTCGTGGTCGTCCCTGGCAAGGATCTTGCTGGGGGTCGTCATCTTCTGGTCCTCATCTGATCTTGCGTGTTCATGATCTCGACAAAGATCTGCATGCCACCACGGAGGTGCCTCCCGAGCCTTGGTTCCAGTGTAGTTGTTTGGCGGTGTTTGGAACTCCTAGGCTCAAGGGTGGCTCACTCTGCTGGTGTTGGGCAAGTTGCCCCGGCAAGGCTCTTGCCGGGGCCGCGGAGGTCGCCCCGGCAAGTGTCTTGTCGGGGGATTCCACCTCACCCTTTTGCTCTTTGTGTCTTTGGTCTTGGTGTTGACTTGCTTGTCTTATGCTTCGGTTTCCCTCCGGCTTCCCTCCTCTACCTTGCTTAGTGTGGCCGTGGGTGCGGCTCTGACTGCCCGTGCACAACTTAAGGGGTGCAAAAGGAGAGCCCCTACTTTTCTACACCGACAAGAGCCCCCAGGCCTGGGCCACATGTAAGCGTGACGGATTGTTGGGCTAGGCCCAGAACGGTGCGCGGGCAGGTGGGGCGGATTTTTTACCGCAGTAACTTCTCGTCCGATGCGCTTCCCCATGACCTGCGTTGAACGCGCGACATGGAGGGTCGTGCGTGACGTGGAGGTCATGCGTGGGGTTGTTCCCGCACGCACGCATCACATTGTGGTAAAGAGGCGGCTCGCGCCTTCCCCATAAAAAGAGGGAGGCGCAGAGGCGCGACTCATTTACTTGGGCGGACTCGGGTCATGGTCTTCAAGGCGTCAGTCCCCCATGATCACGGGGTGGGGAACGGTCGCCTTACCCATCCCCTCGATTCTGCTTGCTCGCCACGTGTCCCCCATGCAGGTGGCAGGCGGTGGAGGCGGGAAACTGGGCCGTCGTTGATTGGGGCAGCGGGTCGGTCCCGATCCCCTGCACCCCCGATGGCCGGATTGGCTGAGTGGGGCGGCCGAGCCCCGACCCCGCCCCTTTATAAGAAGGGGAAGGGGGATGGCATCCCACATCCTTTCATCATCCATCTCTATTCACTTCAGCTCCTTTCTTCCATCTGTCATGGTGAGAGGAGGCGCCAGCCCTTCAACGGTGGCGGCGAGGGTTGCTGGTCGACAGCGCGTCCCTCCTTCCCAAGAGCTTGTGGCGGCGGAGCCGGCCACGTGATGAAGGGGGAGGGGGCGAGGCCAAGGTCGCCGCGACACTCGGGGAGAGGGGGACGGGGCGGTGCACCAGCCTCGCCTCCGCCAGCGATGCCTCCCCCGATGGAGGGCCACATTGGGGACTGATACGTCTCCAACGTATCTATAATTTTTTATTGTTCCATGCTATTATATATTCTGTTTTGGATGTTTAATGGGCTTATTTATACGCTTTTATATTATTTTTGGGACTAACCTATTAACCGGAGGCCCAGCCCAAATTGCTGCTTTTTTACCTATTTCAGTGTTTTGCAGAAAAAGAATATCAAACAGAGTCCAAACAGAAATGAAACCTTCGGGAACGTGATTTTTGTAACAAACGTGATCCAGGGGACTTGGAGTGGACGTCAAGAAACAATGAGGAGGCCATGAGGCAGGGGGCGCGCCTACCCCCCTGGGCGCGCCCTCCATCCTCGTGGGCCCCTCGTTGCTCCACCGACCTACTTCTTCCTCCTATATATATCTACGTACCCTGAAAACATCCTGGAGCACCATGAAAACCTAATTCCACTGCCGCAACCTTCTGTACCCAAGATATCCCATCTTGGGGCCTTTTTCGGAGCTCCGTCGGAGGGGGCATCGATCACGGAGGGCCTCTATATCAACTCCATGGCCTCTCCGGTGATGTGATTAGTTTACTTCAGACCTTCGGGTCCATAGTTATTAGCTATATGGCTTCTTCTCTCTCTTTGGATCTCAATAAAAAGTTCTCCTCGATTCTGTTGGAGATCTATTTGATGTAATCTTCTTTTGCGGTGTGTTTGTCGAGATCCGATGAATTGTGGGTTTATGATCAAGTTTATCTATGAACAATATTTGAATCTTCTCTGAATTCTTTTATGCATGATTGGTTATCTTTGCAAGTCTCTTCGAATTATTAGCTTGGTTTGGCCTACTAGATTGATCTTTCTTGCAATGGGAGAAGTGCTTAGCTTTGGGTTCAATCTTGCGGTGCTCGATCCCAGTGACAGAAAGGGAAACGACACGTATTGTATTGTTTCCATCGAGGATAAAAAGATGGGGTTTATATCATATTGCATGAGTTTATCCCTCTACATGATGTCATCTTGCTTAAAGCGTTACTCCATTCTTATGAACTTAATACTCTAGATGCATGCTGGATAGCGGTCGATGTGTAGAGTAATAGTAGTAGATGCAGGTAGGAGTCGGTCTACTTATCACGGATGTGATGCCTATATACATGATCATGCCTAGATATTCTCATAATTATTCGCTTTTCTGTCAATTGCTCGACAGTAATTTGTTCACCCACCGTAATACTTATGCTATCTTGAGAGAAGCCACTAGTGAAACCTATGGCCCCCGGGTCTATCTTCCATCATATTAATCTTCCATCAACAAGATATTTCTATTACCTTTTATTTTGCAATCTTTACTTTTTATCTATATTATAAAAATACCAAAAATATTATCTTATCATATCTATCAGATCTCACTCTCGTAAGTGACCGCGAAGGGATTGACAACCCCTTTATCGCGTTGGTTGCGAGGTTCTTATTTGTTTGTGTAGGTGCGAGGGACTTGAGCGTGGCCTCCTACTAGATTGATACCTTGGTTCTCAAAAACTGAGGGAAATACTTATGCTACATTGCTGCATCACCCTTTCCTCTTCGAGGGAAAACCAACGCAGTGCTCAAGAGGTAGCAGGGACCAGCTCCGCGAGTTCTTCATTAGGCTGCGCTGGCCACTGCATCGCCGCCTCCATCTCCCTACCCCATTTGCTCGGGAGATGGAGCTCGATCCACCCCAAACCCTCAGGTTGCACATGAGGGGCTGCGGGTATGGCGGCACGCGGGTCAACATCGACTTTCCCGCTCCTCACGTCATGTACCTACATCGCGGATGGAATACGTTCGCTCGTGTCCACAGCCTAATGGAGGGGCTTGTCCTCTACTTCAAGTTAATGGAGGGCGGCCTGCTCTCCATCAAGGCCTTTGGAGATCATGGAACTCGCCTGAAGTGTTGTGTGGAGAGCTCCTCCAACGATGAAGATTCCTCTTCAAGCGGGAGTGATCAGGAGGGTAGCGACAGCGACGATGAGAACGTCAAGCGAGGTCACGTCGACCTCGTCTCCGACTGACCGCGTCACCCCTTCCTACATCGTGCAGCCTGCTGAGGGCCTTCCTTGTCAAGCTCTCCGTCGGTGCATCCCCCATCGCTTCCTTGGGTGGCTGGCGTAGGAGGGTTGGAGAAGGCGAAGAAGGCGGGTGGCGGCCGTCAAGTCGGAGTACGCGGGCACCGATGCCTTCGTCGCGTATTGCTGGCCCGCTGCCTCATCTTCTAGCTCCCCTCCCGGCACTGGGACGTTCTCTTGGTGCCTTCTGCTCCTCTCACCTCACCTAGGCGCTCTTTTTGCCCTCCTGCTATCTTGTTCCACCTTCTGAGGAGACGGACAAGAAAGGGAGTAAGGGCATCTTATCTTTTTTTTGGTTTGTAAGCCTGCGGGCACTTGTTAGATTTAAAATTTGCAATCCCCTTGCTCATATTTTTCATCTCGTATGAACTGTATCTGTATGGGACATTTTTAATGAAAAGGGGTGTATAACACCCCAAGACCGTTGTGCCAGGTGTCTTCCAGTTATTCACTGTCGTTTGCTTGCGTGTCGCATCTTTGCCATGTCATCATGTGCATTGCATCATCATGTTTTCAAAACTTGCATCCGTCCGGTTTCCCCCAGTTCTCTCTGTTGTCCGTTCTGAGCCCAGACACACTTGCACGCGCCCGCGACACGTCCGAAATATTATTTTGTAAGTGGCCGAAAAATGTTCTCGGAATGGGTTGAAAGTTGGCATGCTGTGTTGTTATGTTGTCAGTAGGTCGCCTGCGAAGTTTCATCGCATTCGGAGTCCGTTTGACGCCCCAACGGTTAACTATAGCGGCAGTATAGTCGGTCAGACGTCGGACGGTCTTCGGAAATAGTTGCCGGGCTGCACTCCTTCCCTCTCATCTCAGCCCAACCTCCTATCCACAGCACACCAAACTCCCCCTCCGACCGAAGCCATTGGATCGCAATCGGAGGGTCCGAAAACCCCCCTAAATTCCCCTAACCTAGTCCCTGTGTCTATATATAGACCTCTCCTTCAATTTTTCGGCAGCTACCTACCCCTCCTCCTAAATTTCCACACCCCTAATCATGAGCTGCCGCCACCTCCCACCTTCTCCTCCATTTCCGTGCCCAGCCACCTCCACTCCGCCACTTGGCGCGCCGCCGTTCGCCAGCCACCGCCAGCGTCCCGGCCAACCAGACACCGCCACATCGCCCCTCAGCCTCCTCCACCCGCGAGGCCCGCCCGAGCCCGCAACTGGCCCGCCCTGGGCTGGATCTGGGCCCGAGCGCTTCTGCCCCAGTGCCCCGTCTTCCTCCCCATGGGAAAGAGCCCGAGCGCCTCCGCCCCGCTGCCTCGTCGACCTCGCCGCCCGACCTCGCTGTCCCGCCGCGCTCAGCCACCGGGGCTCCCAACCTTGACGAGCCTTGCCGCCACCCTACCTCCAGGCCAGTGCTCTGCCATTCCCTGCCCTTCACCTCTCTTGTCTGCTCTGTTCCCTCCTTCCAGTAACCTCTCTCTCCCTCTCCAGGATCTTCCCCACCGCGCCATGGCCGTCGTCGTTGCCTCCCGCCTCACCGTAGATCCGGCTAGATCTGGACGGCGTGATGATCCTTCGCCCTTTTCCGGTCCCCGGCGCCGACGTGGAGCCGTGCCAAGACACCGCCATTGCCTCTGCTCCCCGCCGCTGCATCGCGCTGCTTCGATCCATTGACCGCGCGCGTGGGCCGCATCCCGCGCCAAGGCCCACACCAGCGCGCCTCCTCCCTGCCGGATTCGCCATCTCCACCCACTGGGTCGTGGCCCATGGTGAGCAGCGCTCCCATACCCCTCCTTCTCTGTTGGGCCAGCCTGCCAGATTCGGCCCGTATAGGTTTTTTTAGGCTCTGCGAATTTCTGTATTTATCCACAGAAAACCTATTTTATAGTTTAGTCCCTCTAGTTCATGCATTTAATAACTCTACAACCATGCATTGGATTCAATCAAACTTTATATGTAAAATGCTTAGAATTTTGTGTAGATTAATAATTTGCAACTTTCATCCATGTTAAAAATGTTTATACTTGCTGTTTGCATTGTTTTGCTATAATGCCATGTTAAAATGATTTATTTCATAACTAATATACCGTAGCTCCATTTTAAATAAACTTTATATGTAAATGGGATACAAAAATGCATAGGTTAACATGATGGCAGCACTTTGCATGTTAAACAACTCTAAAATATGGTTTAGGGCAGAACAGTACCAAATTCATAATAGGCATATGAGGATTTTCCGGACTTGTTGCTTGTTGTTCCGGCCTCATTTAAACTTGCCTAGATAGATAGTTTTATTATGCTTCACCCCTTGCCATGCTAACCAACATCTGATATTATTGAGTACATAAACGGGAGAGAACTAAATAAGTCATGTGGTGTTTCATAAATATGCAACTCGTTGCATATTGAGCTCCACTTAACTTGTAGTATTGTTTGTGCACTTTGCCATGCCATGCATATTTAAACCGGACATGCATCATACTTGATTGTGCATCATGCCATGTTTATGTGATGGTTGTTTACTATGTTGCTTGCTTCTTTCCGGGTTACTTCTCGCGTTAGCTTCGGTTTCGTTCCGGAGTTGTGAGGATTCGTTCGACTACGTCTGCATGTCTTCTTCATGGACTCGTTCTTCTTCCTTGCAGGATCTCAGGCAAGATGACCATAACCTCAAAATCACTTCTATATTTGCTTGCTAGTTGTTCACTCTATCGCTATGTCGCGCTACCTACCACTTGTTTATCAGGCCTCCCAAATTTCCATGATAGCCTCTAACCTTTTTGAACCATCCTAGCAAACCGTTGTTTGGCTATGTTATCGCTTTTGCTCAGCCCCTCTTATAGCGTTGTTAGTTGCAGGTGAAGCTGAAGTTTGTTCCAGGTTGGAACATGGATATGTTGGGATATCACAATATCTCTTATTTAATTAATGCATCTATATACTTGGTAAAGGGTGGAAGGCTCGGCCTTATGCCTGGTGTTTTATTCCACTCTTGCCGCCCTAGTTTCCATCATACCGGTGTTATGTTCCTTGATTTTTGCGTCCCTTACGCGGTTGGGTGTTATGGGAACCCCTTGACAGTTCGCTTTGAATAAAACTCCTCCAGCAAGGCCCAACCTTGGTTTTACATTTGCCGAACAACCTATTACCCTTCCCTTGGGTTGGCCAACCCGAGGGTCATCTTTATTTTAACCCTTCCCGAGCCAGTGCTTCTCTAAGTGTTGGTCCGAACCAGGCAGCCTGCGGGGCCACCTCGGGGAAACTTGAGGGTTGGTTTTACTCGTAGCTTGACCTATCCGGTGTTGCCCTGAGAACGAGATATGTGCAGCTCCTATCGGGATTGTCGGCACATCAGGTGGCTTTGCTGGTCTTGTTTTACCATTGTCGAAATGTCTTGTAACCAGGATTTCGAGACTGACCGGGTCTTCCCAGGAGAAGGAATATCCTTCGTTGACCGTGAGAGCTTGTGATGGGCTAAGTTGGGACAACCCTGCAGGGTTTAAACTTTCGAGAACCGTGCCCGCGGTTATGTGGCAGATGGGAATTTGTTAATATCCGGTTGTAGAGAACTTGACACTTGACTTAATTAAAATGCATCAACCGCGTGTGTAGCCATGATGGTCTCTTTCCGGCGGAGTCCGGGAAGTGAACACGGTATTGTGTTATGCTTGTACGTAAGTAGTTCCAGGATCACTTCTTGATCACTTCTAGTTTCTCGACCGTTGTGTTGCTTCTCTTCTCTCTCTCATTTGCGTATGTTAGCCACCATATATGCTTAGTGCTTGCTGCAGCTCCACCTCATTACCCTTTCCTACCCATAAGCTTAAATAGTCTTGATCTCGCGGGTGTGAGATTGCTGAGTCCTCGTGACTCATAGATACATCCAAACAGTTGCAGGTGCCGATGATACCAGTGCAGGTGGCGCAACCGAGCTCAAGTGGGAGCTCGATGAAGAACTTGATCGTTATTTTGTGTCTTTTCTGGTTGATCAGTAGTGGCGCCCAGTTGGGACGATCAGGGATCTAGCATTTGGGGTTGTCTTCTTTTATTTTGGTTCCATAGTCGGACCTTGATTGTACTCTGGATGATGTATGTTTAACTTGTATTTGTGTGAAGTGGCGATTGTAAGCCAACTCTTTATCCCTTTCTTATTCAGTACATGGGATTGTGTGAAGATTACCCCTCTTGCGACAAACCTACCATGCGGCCATGCCTCTAAGTCGTGCCCCGGCATGTGGGAGATATAGCCGCATTGTGGGTGTTACAAGTTGGTAATCAGAGCCATCCCCGACTTAGGAGCCCCCTGCTTGATCGAATCGCTGACGTTGTTGAGTCTAGAACAAAATGTTTTGAGTCTTAGGATTATATATGTCGGAGAGTGGGATTCTTTTTACTCCCATGTCCCTTCATCGCTCTAGTGAGGCCTCCTGATGTAGAAGTTTTGACTCTCCTCTCCGCAAATTTCACTAACAAAAATTTAGGATCACGCGGGTATCTTAGAATCATTCTGATAGTCTTGTGACAAGAACATTGTTCTTGGTGCCTCCTGACATTTAGGGGTTGTGGCAGTGTCCCGGGGAGTTGAGCTCCGAGGTGTTGTCGTCACAATTTTATCGTTGCAGTTCCGGAATACCTGAGTTCGCCAACATCGAAAATCTCTTTTATGTAGTTGTTGTTGAGATAACCTTGATGCCACCCAGTACTGGGGTGGGAGTTCGGGAGTATTGCCATACCTCCTATAATGGATGCTTTTCGAAGGTTGAGGTACATGATTTCCGAAGGTTTCTTGGTTATGTGTTGAAGGATGGATACAACTGGATGTAGGGATTGTTAGTTTGGGTGAGATATTATATTTCCCCTGTATCCCTAACACCTGGTTGCATAATCAGAAAGTTTCGGGAGTTTATAAGTGGGAATTCAAGTAGCTCCTAGAATATATTTCCTACAGACACATGATACGATATGGGGTCTATCATATGTTTGTTTCCGGCTTATTTTGCAAGCCAATCTTTATTTTGTTTTGAGTTGTGGTATTCGAGTTGCTTCAAGGTCAAATGTTGATTCCATGCTTCTTTCTAAGTGGTATTATCATATTTCTATGTGAATACTAATCCTTCTTGATAGTCGAGATTGTCTTGTCAATCCTTTTCAACCGACGTGCTTCCCTTCAAGTGGATCTGATCATTTTCAACATCCGCAAGATCAACTGTAAGTGTTCTCAACGGTGTTTGTTTCATCTGCCCCAAGTTGCTTTTGTTTTCCCGCCCTCCCACCCTTTTTCTTCAAGGAATCAGATGTCTTAATCAAGTATCCATTTTATTCATGTGAAGTCTCTTCATTCTTTTCAATCAATGTTCTTATCTGTTGATTCTCAGGAACATACTAAGGAAGCTTCAAGTTCATCATTCATCATTCTTTTCTTCTCCGGTGGATTCAATTCAAGATTTGTTGATCATATTCCTTTCCTCGTTTTAAATGTTTTCTCATGCCGGTGGACTTCTTAATCATCCACCTCTTGCTATTCATGTTTATCTGGAGTGCTGAAGATATCCGCAGAAGATTCAAGTTTATATTCGTAATCCTTTCAAGCTATTTCGAGGTCTTACTTTATTCAAGCCATTTAACTCAGTCGGTGCAAACTCTCATTTAAAATCGGTCAACGGTGTATCTTTTGAGTGGGCCCTAACCCACCGGTCTTTTCCCAGGATCTTACCTGACTCTTCTAATTTTTTCGGAATTATTCTCAAATTCTTTTCCAAGTTTGAAGTAAGAATGAATTATCATCAGTCATATGCCTTTCTCTAAGATCTTTCAAATTCTTTTCATTGTTGATTCAACCTTTATATTCTTCATTATTCCAGAGTATCTCAACAATTTTGGTGGTGTTTCTCGTCGACTTTTTTGGATTATGAAGATCGAAGAAGAGTTCCTCTTAAATTCTTACCCGTCCTTCTAAAGATTCATGGTTCTAGCGTTATGCCATCCTCTCATAATTGTTTTTGATTGTGAGAATTCTTTTCAACCATCCGGAGAAATTTAGGAGTCTTTTCAGTTTGATTCTCTGGAGCCCATCATCTCAGAACTTTTCATTCCAGCTTTCATCTCTCGTTCTCCAAATCTTACTGGTGCATCATTCAAGTATTCTCTAATCAGCTCGTGATCTCTTCGTTCTCTTGTATCAAATTCTCTCAAGTATTTTCTTCCGTTCCAAATTCTTCCCAGTGTTTCTTTATCCTTTCTTTGTTCATTTTTCAATTCTTATGGTGGTTCGTCCAACATTCCTCTTCCGTTGTTATCGTATCACTTTATTCGTTGTTTCCAAATCCTATCGGTGGTTCATTGAAGACCTTTATCAAGTTTGCGCTATATCTATCTTAATCTTTTTTACGAGTATAAGTAGTATGACAAATCCGTTGCTTGTCATCAATCTAAATTGGTGAAGGATACTCATAACGTAATTCTTATTATTGTTTCATCCAGGTGATCTAGTTTCTTCTTTCCAGAGTGTTCATCATGTCACATGTTGCGGTTCAAGATGCTTCATCTTTTCTTTCCGGAGTTTCAAGTTTTTCTCGGTTATATCATCGCAAAGCTCCATCTAATCAATGCAATGATTCATATTATTCTTTTCAAGCTTCTTTTCCTTGCGACCTTCTTTCATCTATCCGGAGTTCTTCGAGAGTTTCTTCATGGTGGTCCGTCAAGGATTCCTTTCATTCTTCAATTGTCCTCAAGGTTTCTCTCGAAGTTAAGATCCGCCAAGCTGTACTCTGAAATAAACATGTTGTTCAACACATGTCTTGTTTTGAGGAGTTCAAGCATTCTTCATCTTGCATTTCGAAATGCAATTCATTCTACCTTATCTTTTGAGATGGTGTTATGTCACTCTTGACAATTTCCCTTCGTGTGTCATGATTCAACAGTTGTCAAGAATGAGATAGTTAAAACCATCAATTTCTTCGAGCATGAGCTCTTCTCAATCCATCAATCTCTTCGTTGGAGTTATCTTGTGTCATATTTCACCTAAAGCCTTCCCTAAGGAATGTTGCAATTGTGGTGCTTATCAATGATTCAAGTTTTCTCTCCATCATCTTGGTGGAAGAAGTTTTTCATCTCTTCTTTGTTCCCAATCAATCATTGCTTTCGGTGGCAAAATTTCACCTCAGTTTTGAGATGTTTTCCATAAGCCCACTACAAGCATTTTCGTTTTATTGTTGGTTTTCCAACAACTCCGTTTTAACCTTCTTCGTCCTAGTTCATTGGTGGTAGAAGCTGACTTTTCTTCTCCATTCTGTTATTCCAATGATCTATCTTCTATTCCTTCTTTCGGAGGCTTTGTGATGTTGCTCTCTTCACTCATCATCTCGAATTGTGAGGACCGTGTTCTTTTCGTGCTTATCCATTCAACCGGAGTGTCGTGTCCTTCATTCAAGTTCTCTCATCTTATCAAGTTTTCCATCCCTTCTCAACCGGAGTGCTGTCTGAAATCATTCTTACCCCTTGTGCCATTCTTTCAACTATTCCGGAGGCAGTGTGCTGTTGATTTCATCAAGTATCTTCTCATCTTGTCAAGTTCATGATTCTAATTCCTTCCATTTACAGTCAGAGTGCTGTCCAAATTATATCATTCATTTTCCTCCTCTATCTTGTGTTAACCGGAGTGTTGTGGCTATCATTCCTCGTCTAACCACTACAAAAAAAAGACACATCCGTGACATTTTGGGCCGAATGAATTTTTTTCTGTCATACATATGACACTTCTATGACGATAATTGTGACAAAACCCGATATCATCATAGATGTGGTGGGCTCCTACTTCTATGACAAAAAATCATGACAGAAAATGGGCTTTTCCTCCTGCGAGGGCCGGAGACGCAACTGCATGACATTATTTGGACCATCCATGACGGAAAAAACCGTGGTAGAAGCGAGGGGGAGGAAAATTTCGGGGAGTTCCCGGTTACGGTGGGAGGTCGGGGGCCGAGCGATGCGCGTTTCTCTCATACACGTACGCGCATGTGTGCGAGGCGTTGGCTCTAACTGAACCCGAGCGATTACACTGCAGGCTACGTGTTACTGAACCCGGGCGATTGATCGATGGCTGTTAACTAAACCCGATCGAGCGATTCCTTCGCTACTGCTACTAACTGAAGCCGATCGATGCTGCCTCTGGGATGAACAGTGAGCGTTGTGGGGTGTTTGGATGAACAGTGAGCGGTGGCGTTGCCTCTGGATGAACATGACGCGTTGCCTCTGGATGAACATGACCCCGTGGTGTGGTGGAGGGCTGGATGAACAGTAGACGGTGGAGGGGTGCCCGTGGAGGGGTGGTTGAATAGGACCCTGTGGTGTGGAGGGCTGGATGACAAGTAGACGATGGAGGGGTGCCCGTGGAGGGGTGGGTGAACAGGACCCCGTGGTGTGGAGGGCGATGGAGGCTGGATGAACAGGAGCCCGTGGAGGCTGGAGGAGGTCGATAGTAGCCCATGGAGGCTGGAGGAGGTCGACGGTGGAGATGAACAGTATCCCGTGGAGTCCCGTTTTGCGGTACGCCACACCCCTCCCGATGAACACGACCCCCGTTTCGACCATAGCGCTCCAACACAAGTCCATTTCGTCCGTTTTACAGTACGCCACACCCCTCCCGATCAACATGACCCCCGTTTCGACCATAGGAGGTCTGTTTCCTCTGTTTTGCGGTACGCCAGACCCCTCCCGATGAACAGGATCCCGTTTCAAACGTGGCCGGTCGAACACAAGGTCGTTTCCTCCGTTTTGCGGTACGCCATGCCTCGTTTCCATCACATGTTCCGTCTAAGCCCTCCCGATGAACACGACCACACATTCCGTTCTGACCCAGCTGGTTGGCTCCCATGCGTTTTGTTGCCTCCCGATGAACACGACGCATTCCGTTGCCTCCCCATGAACACGACGCATTCCGTTGCCTCCCCATGAACACGACAACGACGTTGTTTCTCCGTTTCGACCCAGCCATGTACACGAGCCCTGGCCGTACGTATGCGCGAGTAGGCGTTCGAGACCCCGCCCATATGTACACATATGTGGCCGTATTTTCTTTCTTGCACCCTGGCCGCTGTACGTACGTGTACATGCTACGTGCGCGCCTCTACTACGACATGTACGCGCCTCTACTAAGACACGTGTGCGCCTCTACATCCACCAGTATATATGTACGTACACGTTCGCGACCAGAATGACAACTCTACGTACGCTTCGACCAGGTGGGTCCCGACTGTCAGGCACTTCCTTGCCTATGAAGATGTAGCTGGTGGGTCCCAGCAGTCAGGGGGGCGACTTGTTTTTTTGCCCGGACGCACTTCCTTGCGTGCGAGATGTAGCTGGTGGGTCCCAGCAGTCAGGGGGAAACGTTTTTTTCACGAAATACAGTGGCCCATCCGGTGGGTCCCAGCTGTCAGGTGGAGGAATCATTATTTTCCGCGTAATAAGGAGGCACTTCCTTGCTGCAGCCGTGGACCCAGCTGTCAGCCTCTCCACGTACAGTCCACGTCCGATGGAAGTCGTTCCTTGACCACGTTGACCACGGCGCGCCGAGAGCACCAAGGCGGTGGAGGACGGCGAGGCCTGGGAAGGGGACGACGGGGAGCCGGGGAAGACGCGGCAGTGGAAGCCCGCGCAGAGAGGAGTGCGAGGGTTCACTGGTTCGGCTGCGGTGTGAGGCTGCTGTCTGGAGGAACAAACATACTTACGCGCTCGCCTCCAAGGTTTGGAAGTCTACCTTGAAGACTTACCAGAGTGATTGAGCGAGGACTGGGTGTCCTTAGCTCAAGGGGAATAAGGTGAAGACGAGGTCTTCTGAGTTGAATCTCAGCCTCCCTAACCAGATGTACAGTTGTCACAACAACTGGAACTGGTCCAACAAATCATTGTCTTCAACGAGTCACTGGTTTCATCCTTCCCTTCCTTTTGCTTACTATTGGTCCTTGTGAAGTCATTTTATGATTGCATTATCTTTTGTCTTCACTAAGTGACTACTTGTTCTGATTGGCTTCACAATATCTTCCTACCTGATCTTTACTGCCTAGTTGCTATTAGTCATTGTGCTTTCACTTCATTGAATACTTGACTATGGTTTGCCTAGTGTAGTCTACCTTCCGCTGCATGGTAATAGGTTTATTTCTATTGTTTGTCTTCGAAACTTCCATGTTTTGAAGACTTTCATAAAAAGCGCCTATTCACCCCCCCTCTAGTCGATCACTAGCACTTTCAATTGGTATCAGAGCAAGGTACTCCCTTGTTCTGTGTGACTCGGTTTAACCACCTGGAGTTTTAGCTATGTCGACTGCAGGGATAATCAAGGTCTCCGCTGCTTGCCTCATCTTTGATGGAACTGAATATCCCTACTAGAAGAATAAGATGCGCATGCATCTTGAAGCCATTGATGTCGACCTATGGTATGTCATCAAGAATGGCGTTCCCAAGGCTGGTGAAGGTGTCACCGCTACTGATGTCAAGAAGTTCGTTCAACTGGACTCCACTGCCAAGAACATCATCTGTGGTCATCTGACCAAAGGACAGTATGGCCGCGTGAGTGCTTTGGAAACATCTAAGCTAGTCTGGGACTGACTCTCCAAGGTCAATGAAGGCGTCTCAACCCAGAGAGATCAGAGAATCAGTGTCCTTCGCAACCTCTTCAACCTCTTCAAGAGAAATGACAATGAGAACGTCCAGCTCACGTTTGATCGACTCACTGACATCACAAATGAGCTTCAAGCTCTCGGCGCCACTAAGATCACCAAGCATGAAGTCGTCAAGACACTCCTGAGATCACTTGGCAGCTCATTTGACACCCTAGCCCTGATGATTCAAGAACGTCCTGATTTCAAGACACTCGATCCGTCTGACATACTTGAGAGGCTCAACACACATGAGTTTCAGCTTTCTGAGAAAAGAGACATCTACGGTCCCAACTATGGGCGAACTCGTGCCTTGAAGGCAAAAGTTGTCTCCTCATCTAAAGAAGAATCTGACAGCAGTTTTGATGATCCTGAAGACATTGGAAAGGAGCTTGCTATGCTTGTGAAGAAGTTCCAAAAATTCACCAAGAAGAAAGGCTTCAGAAAGTCTTCACGATCAAGCTCAAGGAATGATGAAGCTTCTGCTCATGACTACAACAAGAGAACATGCCACAAGTGCAAGAAACCTGGCCACTACATCTCTGAGTGTCCGCAGTGGGACAATGAGAACAACAAGAAGAAGAAGAGCAAGGAATATGACTCTGATGACAAGAAGAAGAAGAAATACTCAAAGTCTTCTTACAAGTCTTCCTCTAAGTCTTCATCACACAAGAAGAGCTCATCTGGCAAGGCACGTGCATTTGTTGGCAAGGAAATGGATTCAGAGGAGGAGTCCGCTTCTGAGGAGGCGAAGGTGGAGTCTGAGGAGGAGTCCGATTCTAGCGTTGCGAGTCTGGCTACAGCATACGTTGCCAAGTCCATCTTCAACACTGAATACAATGACTTCATCACTGACACCGATGCAAAAGACAAGGACTACTCCGCTCCTACCTACTACTTCATGGCACATAGTGCCAAGGTAAACACACGCACTACTCACTATCAAACATCTAGTGAAGATGACTCTGATTGTGGTTCCAAACCCAGCTACAAAACACTTGCTAAAATTGCAACTGAACAACAAAAAGCTATGGAACATATTCAAAAACTGTTAGACAAAAGCGATGATCTGTTAGACGCTGAAATGACTCAATCTCAGTCCTTAATTGAAGACATAAAAAATCTTCATGTTAAGTATGAGGAACTTGAAAGTCGTCATGAAACGCTCTCAACAACTCATGAAAAGCTTTCCTATGATTATCTTCAAAGGAAGCAAGATCTTGAGAAATTGAGAGTGGCTCATGAAGATCTTCAAAAGGAAAACGAGTCACTTCGCACCAAACGGATCAGTTCCGCTCAGGAAGGATTTGAACCACCATGTCTTAGATGCATCGAGCGTGACAACGCTACCTCTGTTGTTGAGTGTTCTACCGCTGCTACTGTTGCAATATCTTCAACTATTGATGTGATAACTAACCCCTCTGTTGAGGATACCACTGCTATTGCTGATGAGAATGCTAGGTTGAAGACATTGCTTGAAACAGGGATGTACAAAAGTCTCAAAGGGCATCAAACACTATGTGATGTCCTCAAAAGGCAGATCCTGAACTGAAACCCTAGGAAAGAGGGTGTTGGGTTCGAAAGGAAAACGAATGCTGATGGCTCTTACTGGAAACCTGAACAGTACCCCAAAACCACATGGGTTGCTGCAAAGGAACCTTCAGCGGATCCATCCACCCTATCTGGCTTCACTTGTGCTAATCCCATTATTATTGATGAATCCTTTGATGCAAACTATAAACTGTTTAAGAATCAGAATGGTGAAGTGTTTGCCAGGTGTATTGGTACTAACTGCAGGAATGGACCGCCTATGAAGAAGGTTTGGGTGCCGAAAAGGTGTTTAGAGAATCTTCCTGTGAATGTCATCATGACACCACAGGTGAAGAAGACAAACCCCAGACCACAGGCTTCATACGATCCAAAGGCTTCATCCAGACAGAGGACTCACCTGAGTCGCACTAACGCAAATGTTTTGCAGGGAAACTATACTCAGGCCTGTGAATATGCACACGTTTCATCAAACCACCATGTTCATAAGACCAAGAACTATTCTGCTTATTCTTATGAGTACTATTGTCCACCTGCAAGACTTTTTGCTAGGGCTCCAAAGCCAAAGTTCTCAGATGCTGCACTTAGACTCATTGCTTCGAAGCCACCCTTGAAGATGTGGGTGGCTAAGAAAGCTTAACTCTCTTTTGCAGGGAAAGGTCTCCAGCCAAAAACCAAAATCGTCTGATGCTATTGCTGGGGACCTTAAACATCTTGTAGGGCGCAAGATCAAATGCCCGAATGGTCTTATTATGTACTTCGCTCCCGAATCGCTTGCTACTCTTCCTATCAGTCCTAATCTGGATCTAAGCTTTCATAACCCACTGGTTCGTCAAATGTTTTTGCTTCACAATTCTCTTCGTGAAGCCTATCCCCCTAACTGCACTATAGGGTACGACACCAGCGTCTTCAGAATGGATTATTGATAGTGGGTGTACCAATCACATGACTGGCAAAAGAAGCCTTCTTATGGACTCAACCTTACGTCCATCCGACAAGAGTTACATCACACTTGCTGACACTGGTAAAAGTAAGGTATTGGGTCTAGGTAGAGTTGCAATCTCAAAGGATCAACACATGGATAAAGTCATGCTTGTTGAATCCCTTGGTTTCAACTTAATGTCTGTCTCAATGCTTTGCGAGTTAAACATGATTGTGATGTTTGGAAAATATCGTTGCCTTGTTCTAATGGAATCTGACAAGTCTCTAGTGTTTGAAGGGTATCAAAAAGATGATTTGTACGTGGTAGATTTCTCAGCAGGACCACAACTTGCCGTATGTCTTCTAGCAAAAGCTTCTGAATGCTGGCTCTGGCATCGGAGGCTAGGGCATGCTGGCATGAGGAACCTCCACACCCTTGCAAGGAAGAAGCATGTCATAGGCATCGAGGGTGTCAAGTTCAAGAAGGATCACTTATGCGGTGCCTGTGAAGCAGGAAAGATGACGAGGGCCAAGCATCCCTCGAAGACAATCATGACAACGACTCAACCCTTTGAACTGCTCCACATGGATCTTTTCGGTCCCACTCATTACTCAACTCTTACTACTACTGCTTGTCTCTATGGCTTTGTCATTGTTGATGATTATTCAAGATATACTTGGGTGCATATAATCCTCTACAAGAGTGAAGTGCAGGATGTCTTCAGACGCTTTGCCAATCGAGCCATGAATAACTATGGCATCAAGATCAAGCACATCAAAAGTGACAATGGCACTGAATTCAAGAACACTGGTCTAGACACTTATCTTGATACATTGGGCATCACACATGAATTCTTAGCTCCGTACACACCACAGCAGAATGGCGTCGTGGAACGCAAGAACAGAACACTCATTGAGATGGCCCGGACAATGCTTGATGAATACAAGACTCCAAGAAAGTTTTGGCCTGAAGCCATTGATACTGCATGCCACATCATCAACCGTGTGTATCTTCACAAACTTCTCAACAAGACATCCTATGAGCTCCTTACTGGCAAGAAGCCAAATGTCAGTTACTTCAGAATATTTGGTGCCAGGTGCTGGATCAAGGATCCACATCACACTTCAAAGTTTGCACCAAAAGCACATGAAGGTTTTATGCTTGGATATGGAAAGGATTCGCACTCCTACAGAGTTTTCAACCTTTTTCACTATAAAGTGGTTGAAACAGTGGGTGTGCGGTTCGATGAGACCAACGGCTCACAAAGAGAGCACCTGCCAAATGTTCTAGATGAAGTTCCATCAAGTGAATCAATCAAACTTATGGGAACTGGAGAAATCATACCTTCTGAAGCTCAGCCTGAAGAGGAACTTATCATCTTTGCACCTAATCAACCTGAAGACAATGATCAACCTGAAGACAATGCTCAGCCTGAAGACAATCCTTGTAACAATGACAATGATCAGCAAGAGCAAAATCTTCGTCCTGTACATCCTCGTGTCGCAAATGAAATACAGATTGAGAGAATAATTGATAGCATCAATGCACAAGGTCCACTCACTCGTTCAAGGGCAACACAGCTAGCAAATTTCTGTGGGCACTTCGTTCGTCTCAATATCTGAACCCAAGAAAGTTGAAGAAGCCTTCATGGAACCTGAATGGATTCAAGCTATGCAAGAAGAGCTTCAACAGTTTGAGCTGAATAATGTATGGGAACTGGTTAAGCGTCCTGATCCTTGCAATCATAATATAATAGGCACCAAATGGATATATCGCAACAAGCAAGATGAGCATGGTCAAGTTGTCAAAAACAAAGCTCGTCTCGTTGCTCAAGGATACACTCAAGTTGAAGGGATTGACTTCGATGAAACATTTGCTCCTATGGCTAGACTTGAAGCCATATGCATACTGCTGGCCTATGCAAATCATCATAACATTCTTCTATATCAAATGGATGTGAAGAGCACTTTTCTCAATGGCAAGATTGAAGAAGAAGTGTATGTTGCACAGCCGCCTAGCTTTGAAGATCCAAAACATCCTGACATGGTGTACAAGCTCAACAAGGCACTGTATGGCCTCAAACAAGCCCCTCGGGCTTGGTATGACACACTCAAATACTTCCTGAAGAGCAAAGGCTTCAAACCCGGTTCCCTCGACCCCACTCTCTTCACGAATACATATGATGGTGAACTGTTTGTGTGCCAAATATATGTGGATGACATTATCTTCGGCTGCACCAATCAGAAATACACTGACGAGTTTGGATATATGATGCAAGAGCAATATCAGATGTCCATGATGGGAGAGCTGAAGTTCTTCCTTGGTCTTCAAATACGTCAGCAACGCAACGACATCTTCATATCTCAAGAAAAATACCTCAAAGATTGCCTGAAGAAATTTGGGATGCAAGACTGCAAAGGCTTCACGACTCCAATGCCAGCCAAACATCATCTGGGTCCCGACGACAATGGTAAAGAGTTCGATCAAAAGGTATACCACTCCATGATTGGTTCTTTACTGTATCTATGTGCATATAGGCTAGATATTATGCTTAGTGTTTGCATGTGTTCTCGATTCCAAGAGGCACCAAAGGAATCGCATCACTTAGCTGTGAAGCGAATTCTCAGATATTTGGCTCACACCCCAACATTAGGATTATGGTATCCAAAGGGCTCAGAGTTTGATCTAGTTGGATTCTCGGATGCTGATTATGCTGGTGACAAGGTGGATCACAAGTCTACATCAGGCACATGTCATTTTCTGGGACGATCACTTGTATGTTGGTCTTCAAAGAAGCAGAACTGTGTATCTCTCTCCACTGCTGAATCTGAATACATTGTTGCTGGATCTTGCTGCGCTCAGCTTCTATGGATGAAGAAAACACTCAAAGACTATGGCATTAATATGAAGCAAGTGCCACTCTACTGTGACAACGAAAGCGCCATCAAGATTGCCAACAACCCAGTTCAGCACTCGAAGACAAAGCACATTGAAATTCGTCATCACTTTCTCAGAGATCATGTTGTGAAGGAAGATATTGATATCATACACGTCGACACTGAAGAGAAATTGGCAGATATCTTCATCAAGCCCTTGGATGAGAAGAGGTTTTGCAAGTTACGGTGTGAGCTAAATATCTTGGAATCCTCAAATGTCCTGTGATCAGGCACACATCCTCACACTTATGCATACTGATGACTTAGATGTGCAACACACGAAGTAAAGTATATCTTCAATCAATGAAGACTTACATTCTAAGTGTGAATACATTAATGTGGAATTTGACTTCAGAGCGCCACGATATTTGTGCACCGTGTCTGGGTCTAATACTTCCTATACGATGGGTAACGCCACCACCAAATTTTTATGTTTGAAGTGTTTCACTCCTGGTGTTATGTTTGGTATGTCTTCACATTTGGTTTGGCTTCAATCTCAACTTGTCTTCATGATTATCTTCACTATGTTGATTTGATTGTCTTTCTTATATATATATATATATATATATATATATATATATATATATATATATACTAGTGTTCTGTCCTCTACAGCATTCACTTATAGCTATGTCTTCTTGTTGAATCTTTTGAACTGAGTGAATTTGATCGGACCCTAACCTCTCTATGCTTTCTATCTCAAACTCTATCTCTCCAAATCATATGCATTCTATTGAAACTGTCGAATATCTTCTCTGCATCCTTGTCAGCAGAAGATACAGAGACAAACATTAAGTCTGTTTTCAATGCTAATTCCTTCACCTGAAACCCGGAGAAGTGGGAACGACCACCCGACAATCCAGGCGTGCGTGGGAACGTGGAACAACCTCCGATATGTTGCATGATGGCCACGTGTCCTTCAGATGTGAATCGCCAGGGGCACCTGTGTAATAACACTGTGCCGTCCCTATCCCTATAAATACATGCCTCACCACAGTCATTATCCTTTCTTCCACTCTCGCACAAACCCTAGCGCCACCGCTAGCCCTCGACGACACCGGCAATGAAGCGCATAGCTGCCTCAACCTCACCGATGCCGTCTTCACGCTGGTCGCGGACATCGTCTTCTCCGCCGTCGCTGTAGGTGTCCTCCGTCGCCAAGTTAGGGCACGGACAATCGATCTGCTCGGCCTCCTCTCCCACTCCGTCTAGCAGTTCTTTGTGTGGTAAATAAAACTTCCTTTTTACAGCCCCTTTGATCCTATAGATTCATCACTTTCTACCGCAAGCAGTTTCTGTTCACACAAGTTGGGTCTATTTCATACTGCATCTCATAATATGCCTAGTATGTTCACTTATGCTTTACAAAGTAGTTAGATTCCTCACTTGTACTTATTCGTGGATTCGTACAAATCTGGAACCAACTCTCTAACTATGAGTGAATGTCTTCGCACTATGAGGTCAATGTCTTCTAAACTGATTTATCTTCAAAATCTTCGTAGAATGCATATGACCTCTTCCCCTTCCCTCGCACCTTAATGCTGTCACAGGTACATGTCCGTGGGAGAATCCCTTGGTTCTCATAGTCTGCATTCATTTGCAGAATTCTTACAGCATCATATAAATTCTCCCGAAGCCAGTTCCTGCTTGACCAGCAAGCGAAAGCCTTTGAAACCTTTGAACGTGTTGAAGCCATTCAGTTTGAAGGTCATGGCTAAGGAGAAATTAGCAAGGAAGGGTGGCAGACAGCGTCGAGGGGGAACATCAAGAGATCTGCCCGATGACCTCTCAAAGTTGTACAAGACAGATCCAGAAGAGGATTACAATCAGCGCAAGACACGAATCCAATGGATTCGATGATATTGGGCAGAACAATGGTTCAAGTACAGGTTTGTGACCAAGGAATATGTTGAGAAGAATGCCATCAAGCGACCATGGGGAGACATCCTATACAGAAATCTTCAACCTAGGTCCAGAGATGAAGCCATTGAAGAAGGCTTCTATCCCTGCATGGTCCGTGGACCACAGCCTGCGGATGCAGACCCATCGTCATTGCTATGGTGTCATGATGACAATCTGTTCAAGCGCAACTTCCAGTTTGCCAAGAATTCGGCGAAGCAAAACAAGAAGTCATTGGGACTAGATTTCAACCCCGGTCCCTCTGCTCCCCGTGCCGATGGCACCCGCGAAGCTGAACCCAATCTTGTTGGGCCCTTCTACAACCTGGAAGGTCTCATCACTCATATCATGGTTCAAGGGACAGTTGTGGATGAGCCTGCAGATGACGATGAATCTGATGAAGCGCCTGCACCGCCGAAGCCAAAGAAACTGAAGAAGCCTAAAGCTTCAAAGTCTACCTCAACACCAAAAATCTCACGTGCGAAGCCACTGGCTACTGCACCTCCTGAACACAGTGTGCAGTCTGAAGATCTATCACGCATCTCCAAGAAGACTGAGATGAGAAAGAGTACTGATCAGGCACTGACTGCTGCTACTATTCTGCGCAATGACGCCATTGATCTGTCCAGTGATGAAGATCTTGCAGATGACGCTCTTGAGCAACTGATCAAGAGCAAGGAAGAAGCAGAGATCTTCAATGATTTTCCTCTCTTTGATGTGGCAATCATCCATGACTTCACTAATGAGTGGTTTGACACGCCCAACCTTAGCTTTGAAGATCTGCAACTTCCAATTGGCCTCAGTGTCGCCTTCACTGGCGCCATTGCTTCTGAGCTAGCTCTAGCTCAGCGCATCGTTGAACTGAAGCAAAAGATCGACTATGAGAAAGCTCAGTTCAAGAAGCACATGGCCAAGCTCAGCGTGCAAGATGTGAAGAACTTCAAGATTATGTTGCACGAGCTCAAGGAAGCCTTTCTTAAGAAGCGTGAAGAAGCTCAAGGTTCTCGTGAGCGCATGAAGAGCCTGGCTGACAAGTGTGTGCAAGCCTACAATGAGGCTGAGAAGCGCAAGGATCTTGGTCATCCTGGCATCGACCCCAGAATGGCTGCAAAGAAGAAGAAGCCCTCAACTGATGAATTTGCACCTTCAAGGCAGGAAGAACCTCGCATAGTCTTCCCAAGCAGCATGACTGGCTCGAAGCCAAAGGTCAGGTCAACCACTTCAGAGCTGAAGAAGACGAGGACTGCCGAGGCTGAAGCCAGAAAAAGGAAAAATCCTAAAGCCTCTGATGTCGCTCCCTCTAAGAAGAAGCGCAAAACCAAGAAGGATCGGTCTGCTCCCACAGAGCCCTTAGTTGTTCAACCTATCTCAATGGTTCGCCCTGCATCTGAACACCACAAGCGCCAACTGATTGTTCATGAGCCTGGTTGCACAGAGGCTCATGAAGCTGAAGACATTCCAGCAATTGATCCCACCGCTACTGAAGACATTGGTCACCATGACAATGTTGAAGATGATGTAGTTCTTCCTTAGATCGGGAACCAACTGGTATCATCGCCCGTGCTCACGCACAGTGAACTCTCAGCATTGGTCGTCCTCTGACGCCAATTGCTCAGGATGCATCATGGGCTAATCACCCACAACAACAAGACACCCCAAGTACTCCCCAACAACAACAAGTAACACCACCTATGCCAGACGAAGAAAATGACTTTGAGGCCCAGCCAACTCCATCTCTACAGGCGTCGCCAGCGCTACGCATGCTTCACAAAGGACCAAGGCCTCAAGTCCCCCTTTCGAGCGTTCCAGAAGGAGAAGTGCCCCAATCTGTTGCACGTCAAGTGTTCCCAGAAGCCACTCCGACTGTGAATGTCTCCGTGTCTGAAGCCAAAGGTGCTGAAGACAATCCGGCTGCATCAGCCGATGACAAACAAGAAGAAGATCGTGTCCCTACACCCCCAATCTCTGATGAAGATGTTCCTGAAGTGAACGTGTCTGTGCCTGACCCTCCAGCTCATCAAGTGGGGGTTGAGAATCTTGAGGCTGCCACCACCAACACAAATGAAGCCAATGACGTAGTCATGGCTGAAGCAAATGTGGAGCCTGCACCAACCAATGTGCCAGAGGCCAATGAAGCCAATGATGCACCTGCACCAACCAATGTGCAGCCTGACGCCTCTGTTGATGCCACTGCTCCTGTTCCGCCACCAAGGCCACACACTATCGAGCAAGCATTCAACTATGGCCAACTTGTCACTATCAAATGGCCCATTCTGACTCCTCCGCCTGCTGCTGGTCCTCAGTTTGACTATCACGTTGAGCACAGGCCTCAGGTTCAGAAGCCAATACCAAGGTTGGCCAGGTTTCCAGGCACTGCATCTGCACCCGGATCATTCAATATCAATGGCTTCAAGGCACACAAAACCTTCTTTGGTAGCGCCAAGAACCCCTACACCAAGGCAAGAATATCTTCTGATCGGTTCTGGAGCTATCAGCAGTGCAGTTATTACTCATGCATTCTGTACAATCAAGGCCGCATTTTCCCACATATGCGTCTTGACAATGAAGCCATAACTGGACTGCCCTGTTTGGAAGAAGCTCTGGATTGCTTCAGAGAGTCTGGTTTGCTACAGTTCGTCACTGATAAGGAGCACTGGAATGAAGAATTGCTACTCCAATTCTATGCCACTCTTCATATCCGTGGCTACAACAGGGATCCGAAGACTTGGGTCCTTGAGTGGATGACAGGCAATGTTCATCATGAAGCTAAAGACTTTGATATCATTGAGCTTACTGGCCTCCCCACTCCAGGAGATCTGTATGAACCTAGTTGTCAGCTTCACAGTGCTGCTATGGAAAGCATCTTCCACAAGCCTGAGCCCAATATGAGTCAAATGCTTAGCATGATGAAGCCTTTGCCTCCAGATGCGGAATACCCTAAGGAGCTCTTTGTTGAAGACCTTGAGTATCTACCACGTACTATCTATCACATCATAAGGCGAACTCTCTGGCCCATCAAAGGACATTCTCCACATGCCAAGCTAGAAGGCGCAATGAAGACGTTGGTCTTTCATATTCTTCATGGAAAAAGCTTCAATGCACAAGACTTCTTTATTCGCCAGCTTGCTGCATCAGGATCTGACATTTTTGGCTTGAAGTTTTACGCTCCATGGATTATGCGGCTGATCAAACTACACTCAGCTGACACCTATCAGCCCTCCGCTCGCAATCATCGGATCTTTCTGCCTGACATCGATATGTCAGTTGAAGCCATCTATCCAGAGCCAGCCAAGGAGCCCCTTAGTCGTGAGAATGCTGAGAATCAAAGCTTCTCTCAAAACATTGAAGGAGTTCAAGCGGACACTCGTGTTTATCCTCTGGCTGGAACTACACGTGCACCTCATCGTGCCCTCACTAAAGCCACTGAAAGCACCATTGCCCAATGGCCCAAGCGCTCCCGTGTTCTCAATGACCGAGAGCTTCTGGTTGCCCTTCATCAGAAACAGGATAGGCATCATGACTAGCTGAAGCGCCAAATGCAAAGCCTCTTGGTGGACGTAAACAGGATTCGCAATCTTGCCACCAAGAATGCCTTCGTTGCCCATGAAACCTGTCAGTGTACATGGAAAGGGCTGACGCTTATGTGCTCTGAGGATGATCTTCAAGAGTATGGCTTCTCTGAACGCTTCAAATTTGACTCAACACCTCCAAGAAGGACTGTGTTGCGACGAACTCCGTCTCTTGAAGACTCCGAGTTCTCCTCCTCTGCTGCAATTGTGAATGCCCGAGTGATCGATGATGAAGATGATGCTACTTCACCGCCCCCAACTTCTGCACGCATCAACACTGCCCCGAGTTCGTCTGCACCGCCTAACAACACCGACGACCCTGCTGCTTCACCTACTCCTCATGGGAACAAGTAGATGCTCTATGTCTTCAAACCTTTTTGGTCCTTACTGACAAAAGGGGGAGAAGCATATGAGTTTGATAGTCTTCAAGCGGGTCCATATGGGCGGTGGTTTTATATTTTTCCTAGTGTTTACAACTCTTCGTTTTGATATATTTGGTTCTTTGAGTTGTAACACTCAAACTCGATGGTCGTCTGCTACTTATTTGCTTTACTGTGATGCGATGATAAATTCCGCATGTGCGACGATAAATTCCGCACTTAGATCATTTTGCAGACGTCCATTTTTCATTATGCATGTCATTATCTTCACATACTTTTCATGCATGATGAATTGTCATCATAAGTTGAAGAGGATCTCCATAAGTATAACCTGCCATGTGCATTTGCATTCCAAAAGCAAATTACGTATATGCACATCTTCAGGGGGAGCCCTTGCAACTTACGAAGACAATCCCCTATCCTTTACAATTTCACATATCACATTCCCCGTTGAAAACTTTTCAACTAGTTTGTCATCAATCACCAAAAAGGGGGAGATTGTAAGTGCATCTAGTGCCACCCCTAGTTGGTTTTGGAGTATTGACGACAAACCTAGTTGAGGGACTAATGTGTTTGTGAGAATTGCAGGATAACACAGGTAGAAGTCCCTCATTGATTCAGTTTTCCTACCAGAGATGACCCCTGAAAATGAATGAAGACATTGAAGTCAAAGGTGGTATGTGAAGACATTCACATTGAAGACTATGACAAGAGAAGACATCGCATGAAGACTATGGAGCGCGAAGACTTAGTTGTTTCGCCATTCTTTTTCTTCTTTGTTGAGTCATAGGAACCACCGAACTGTTAAGTGGGGTCCAAGTGAACCAGTCAGAATGACTGAAGTGATGCTTAACCAAAATCCTATGTCTTCGAGTGAAGACTATGAGAGCAAATCTTGTCCAGAGTTGGATAAGTCAGCGTTGCTTGTAGCCCAAGTAAAGTTTCCGCGTGTGTTTGAAATCTGACCGTTGGAACACGCGTCAGTTCCTGAGTGACCAAGGGTCATTTCGGACAAATCAGGTCGGGTTGCCTAGTGGCTATAAATAGCCCACCCCCTACAACCATAAACGGTTAGCTGCTCAGAGTTAGAGTACGGCTTTTGTCGTTTGAGAGCAACCCACCTCGAAGCCTTTGAGAGAGAATTCCTTGCGAGGATAAAGCCCTAAACACCCAGAGCCAAAGAGTGTTAGGCATCACTTAAGTCTTCCTGTCTGTGTGATCTGAAGACTTATTACACTTGAGGACTGTGAATCCTCCAGTCGGTTAGGCATCACATTCTGAGCATCCAAGAGTCATTGTGGATCGCCGGTGAACAAAGTCTGTGAAGGTTTGGAAGTCTACCTTGAAGACTTGCCAGAGTGATTGGGCGAGGACTGGGTGTCCTTAGCTCAAGGGGAATAAGGTGAAGACGAGGTCTTTTGAGTTGAATCTCAGCCTCCCTAACCAGACGTACAGTTGTCACAACAACTAGAACTGGTCCAACAAATCATTGTCTTCAACGAGTCACTGGTTTCATCCTTCCCTTCCCTTTGCTTACTGTTGGTTCTTGTGAAGTCATTGTATGATTGCATTGTCTTTTGTCTTCACTAAGTGACTACTTGTTCTGATTGGCTTCACAATATCTTCCTACCTGATCTTTACTGCCTAGTTGCTATTAGTCATTGTGCTTTCACTTCATTGAATACTTGACTATGGTTTGCCTAGTGTAGTCTACCTTCCGCTGCATGGTAATAGGTTTATTTCTATCGTTTGTCTTCGAAACTTTCATGTTTTGAAGACTTTCATAAAAATCGCCTATTCACCCCCCCTCTAGTCGATCACTAGCACTTTCAGCAGCCATCGAAGGGGACGAACATAAGCTGGAGTCGTACAACCTTGATTTGAAAAGCATCACTGACCTACAAACCAGAATCAAAATTCCTGTAGAAGATTGTGATAAACAGACACCATCCCTATTCGACGTAGCAAATTTTGTGCTCGGTACCAATCTTCAGAAGGGTGACGAGACAGCGGCATTAAGGTCGTCTAGATGGGATAATTATCCCTTGATGTACGAGCGGATAAAATATGCTGCCCTCGATGCCCGTGTGAGTTTCGAGATAGCTGCAAGGTCCAAAGAGCTTGTTGCGAAGCCGTCTCCCACAGAGAATGAGAACAAGAACAAGAACAACAACAACAACAACAACAAGAACAACAACAACAACAACAACAACAACAACAACAACAACAACAACAACAAGAAGAAGAAGAAGAAGAAGAAGAAGAAGAAAAGGTTGCACCAGCAGGAGGGCATTATGGATGGATGAACTATTTCCTCTCTTGTAAAAAGAATTATTCCCTCTCGGTGTATATTGATATAGATGGACTATTTCGATGGTGTGCATGTCTTTGGAACAGAGTAGTAGCGTGGGTCCGCTTGACTATAAGGAACTATTTATCCACATATATAGCTTTCTCTGCTACTCCTTCCAGTGATCGGTATGCAGTGCATGTGTCCGTAGACATGACATCTTGTCCATGGAAGTTCAACTACGGTGACCATCATGTTTCATCTCACGATTCCACGACGCCTCTCCAACCCACGACACCACGCCCCCTGACGTGCGCCTCACCCCTCTCGGCTGCACCGCCCCTCTGCCTTTGTGTGCATAACATGTGGGCCACCTAAAATGCGGCGAGTATCAAGTTTCTACCACAGCCACCCGCGATTCCCACGATGCCGCTCGAACCCATGAAACCACATGTCCCCCGACTTGCGGCTCACCCCTCTTGGCCCCACTGCCCCTCTGCCTACGGGGGCATTACATGTGGACCAGTCACCTATCGGGTCCACATGTTATTTACTCAAAGGTAGGTGTAGTAAGGCGCTGAAGCTCGGTCCCGACGGCCCTGAGAGAGAAATGTAACTCCTGCGCCAGGGCTTGTGGTGCTCCCGCAGCACGAACTCGTGCCAAACTCGAGATTTGTTTCTTTACTATACATGCACGCAATGATTTAATGGACATTGTAATCTCAACATGTGATGGGGAGCTCTAAATTTGAATTTGAAACTTATAAAACGAAAAGATTCAAAACAAATAAACTGGGAGAGAGGGAGTATATCGTAGGATGTGTCCCATACAAAATAAGTCACCTGGTTTGTCACCGCGAAGATGCGGTTAGAAAGGAGCACATCGTCTTCCTACTCGTACGGCAACAAATCGGCCACAGACAGCATGGTCCGCCTTTGACCGCCATGTGCAAGGTTCGTGCTATCTTATTCAATCTCACTGTGGTTCCATCGTACCAATTCATGCGGTGGCCCGTTGCATGGCTGATCCCAATGTTGGACAAAGGTTCTACGGGAACGGTGTCACCATTGTAAATGTTGTGCAAATTGATGTTGGTACCCTCCCGTACATGTGCAAGCCAATCTCCACTCGCACCGAGCCTAACCTGTGAAACAGTGGGTAGGGGGAGAATTAGGAAATGGACACGGAAGTAGTCTTTAGAATGCATTTACTACGTGATCAAACTCATCTTACCTGCTCATCGGAGGAAATCCGAGTGCCCCTCAACGTCGGCATCTCAAGGAGCGTCAACTTGCAACTACGGCCACGCCGCGCTGGAGAGACCCCCAAGGAAACATCCTCGTGCATTCCACGGAACATTAAGATGCATTTGTATGAGTAGTTTATCTTGTGAGAGAAAATGATGAACGAGGGAAGGCCTCTAGAGATAGGGATGGACACTACTACTACCAATGTGCTGGCCCGTGCGTTGCAATGGATCCAAAGTAGTAGAATAATACTTGTTCACGTGCTTGAAATATAAACAATCTAGTTTTGATATACATGTGTCGGCAGACATGACAGCTTGTCCATGGAAGTTGAACCACGACGACCATCACGTTTCTTGTTTCTACCACTGCCACACCCACACGCGATTCCCACGACGCCGCTCCAACCCACGGCACGACGTCCCCTAACGTGGACATGGATCCTCTGACGTGGCTATCACTGCCTTGCCCTGCCTTTCCTTTGATGACAGGTGGGACCCACGCTTATGGGTCCCACATGTCAGTGACAGAATGGTAGGATTGTTCGCGTCAGGGGATCCTCATCCCCCCGACGTGCCCCTCATCCCTCTCGGCCCCACCGCTCCTCTGCCTTTGTGTGCATGACATGCGGGCCAGCTGAACTGCGGCGACCATCAACTTTCTACCACAGACACACCCGATTGGACACAGTTTGCCTGCTCCGCTGCTATGCTCCGATCCGTACTCCCGCACCATCGAATTTTCATCCAGTGGCTGTGACACATTTCGTCCCGGGCATCAATCCTCAGCTGGAGTACTTATGTACTACAGGTAGTACCTGCCGGTGTGGCCATCTACGCCTCGTAATGCCCCGACGCCAAGCTGTGGCACCCTCTCCACGGCCACGCCACCACCGGCCGGTTCATCTCGAACGAGTGAGTCGCGAACCATGCCACCACCATGAGAATGACATGTGGGCCAGCCGCATTTAAGGTCTGCATGTCATTGACTCATAGGTCGGGCACTAAGCCACTGAAGTTCGGTCCCGTGGGCCCCGAGAGGGAAATGTAACTCCTGCGGCAGGCCTTGTGGTGCTCCCGCAGTATGAGCTCGTGCCAAAACTGGAATTTGTTTCTTACTACTACCAACTAGTACTAGTAAGGTACACGCGCATTGCACGCATGAGATTCTGGTGGTTTGTGCATTATGCTTCTACATGTGGAGTTTTCTGGATTCTAACATGTGGCAAAATCTGGTGCAATGTAAGGTTAGGAAAGTTCGATTAACTTAGGTGAGTGTTTGGTTCAAGCCACACCTTAGGCAAGCCACACTAAGGCCCCACATGACATACACACAAAAAATGTGGCAAGATTCCCTTAGGCTTGCCAACTTGTGGCTCTCATTTTGAAGAACTAATAACTTTGCCTAAGCTTAGTTGTGGCAAAGTTAGTCATGAATTAAGTTCAACCATGGAGTCTTCTAGATTATATGTGGAAGAATCTAGTGGATGATATCCAATGGCCATTAGTGCTTGGATTTGCCATCTTTGTACCGTCGGATTGGCTTCATCCAACGACCAACTTTCAAAGTTTTTCACACACTATATAGGGGGTATAGATATAGATGTGTTGGTTCGTTGTAATGGATCCAAACTATATCTATTTAGTGGAGTGCACTCTAAACACATTATCTATTTATTTTTTCTAACCTTCCATAGCCATGCAACCAAGCCACATAAGCTTCATGGGTGCCCCCCCATATCATATTATTCATACTATGTTGATTGAAAAAAAGGTAAATCACCCAAAACAAGATCTTCCCGTTTTTTGTTCCTACGATGTTGTGCCGGCACGTACCTACTAGTTGTATAGTGGTAGTACTAGTAATATAGTATTAGGAGTACAAACTTGGTACTAGTAGGAGTAGTACTAGTACGGAATGCTCCTACTCTATCAACGAGCCCCGTCTGACACCAAATTTCTTGGCTTCCGTGCTACAGCTAGATCTTCCCCTCGTTTCTGTTTTCCAACCTGGCGGCGGGCGGGGTGTCAGTTTGCTCAATGGTGGTCCCACATGAAAGTGAAAATGCTAGGCAACACGCCTTCCGTAAGCTATGTGTCGTGTCAGACGGGCCGTGTTGTACTCCCGATGCCTGGGCGTGTGGGGGTGCGATGCGAACGCGACAGGCCTTTTCCTTTTACCAGCAATGTGCCCGTGCGTTGCGACGGATCCAAAGTAGTAGAATAGTAGTATTTGTTCACAAACTTGAAAGAAATCACTATTGTTTTGATATACTCCTAATATATTACTCCCTCTGTACCTAAATATTTGTCTTTTTTGAGATTTCAAATGGACTATCACATACGGATTATATAGACATATTCTAGTGTTTCTAGCAAGATGCCCGCGCGTTGCACGAAGTTGATGGAAAAGGTAAGCACAACTTATAAATTGACGGATGGAGTACTAGTTACAGTGATGCATATAATTAAGCAAAGGGATCGCACATGTCGGTATTGACTGAAACGAGAATGCAACAACACAATAAGAATTAAGGCCACGATGATGCGATCGCAGTGGTGGTTACAGAAGGCAAGAAGAAAGATGGATCCACGAACGTACGACCTCCTCCTCCTCCTCAACTTAGTGCACCGGGCCACCGACCGGCGGCTAAGGAGCGGCGGATTTTGTGGCGAGGTCGAGGTGCTTCTCAGCAAAGGCATCCAAGGCTTCCAGCCGGTTGAGGAAGGTCAACGTCATAGCGTCCTCACTGGCCTTGTAGATACCTATGTACACGATTTGCTCGTACACATGGATGTGTAGGTCGACGAATTCTTGCAGGGCGAGGTGCCTCACGGCGAGCGCGACCTCCAGGTGGACATTCTTCATGGCGTCGGCGTGTAGTCGCAGGGCCACCAGTGCTTGAAAGAGGTTTCGGCCATGGAGGCCGATTAGGGTGGAAGGCAATGAGGAGCCCGGGTGCGCGGGCTAGAGGAGTACGGCGATGTCGTCCGCGAGCATCTTGAGGACGGTGAACTTGTTGCTGGTGGCAATGATCATCTGGTCCAACTAAGAGTCATAGTTGGCATCGACGGCGGCCATCCACCAGCCGGTCTCCAACACCGTCTGGAGACGATCCTCGGCGCCATGCCACAGGCCGGCGTCGTGGACCATCTGGCGCAGCTGCTGGCCGCTCACGCGCATCGCCGCCATGGGTCTGGAGTGAGCTCTTTTGCACTTAGTGTAGATGCTTAGGCAAATGCTTAGGTGCGTACAATGTGGTAGATGCATTGGAATGGAGGTGCACCTTTATATGAGGGCAATGAGGGCAAACTGCATTGCATTCACATCGTGCAGCCTCTTTTCCCGGACCTCCTCCCATTACTTCCCTCATGCATTAATTGAAGGAGGATGCATTGGCCGTTCAACATATCGGGTACTGCTACTCCCTCCCTCGTCTGCATTAAAGCCGTATCGAGAACTGCGCCGCCGGCTGTCAAATCAAATACTCCCTCTCTATATGTACCACCTTTTTTTTAATTTCAAGTTTTGCTCCATGGCGCAATCCATCGATACTACTACTGTACAAAAGTGGAGTATATACATTTTTAAAAGGCTAGAGGACGGGGCAGTCTAGCTCGGTCAGTTTCACGGGAGGCGAGGGCCTTTGTGATTTGACGGCTCATTACCGCTGTCAAATTGAATAGTACTGCACCGCCCACTGCACACCGGCGCCTCCGTTAAACCCCTCCGTTAAACCCACATGCAAACTGAGAATCCTACTCCAGCCACACGTCCGTTCATGAGCGGGCCGGAATTAAACGCAACACCGGCCAAGCTCCTCCCGTCCGCCCTCAGTTTAAACGAGGCCAGACACCGGCCAAGCTCCTACCGTCCGCCCTCTATTTACACGAGGCCAGCCGACAGCGGGCAAGAATCACACCCCTCCGCCGCTCCCCCATCTCCTCCTTCACCATTTTCTCCACTCTTCTGATGGCTTCCGATGAGCCGTTCTCTGGCATATTACCCGACTGGGTGGCCTGCCAAGCCCTCCGGATATGGGCGAGGCCGCTTGGTGCTTCACCAACCTCGCTTGGCTCGACGGAGCCAGTTGCCGTCCCAAGCAGGCGCGTGGTTCAGCAACTCGCCGCTCCAGTTCAGCTCGATGAGGAGTGGTGAGTTGCTCCACGCCGGCACGGTGGCGAGCACGCCGGTACCGGCGCCGTCGCCGCCGCGTCGTACCGCGCCACCATTGTCTGCGGTGGCTGCGCCTCCCGTGTCTGTGGGCGTGCCTCCCGTGCCTGCGGCAGCGCCATGCAAGCAGAGACAGAAGCCGGTGCGTGGAGAGTGACGAATCGGTGGCCAGCTTCTCCATGTCCACCGCCATCATCGAGGAGAAGTAGAACACGGGAGGCCACCGCTGAGGCGACGACCACGGATTCAGGTGGTTTCTTTGCTGCTTCGTCTCTTCCGAGGACCTTCGTCGATCCCGCAAGTGTCTGACGGACATGAGGAAGACAAAGGGATCCGTGGGCGGCCATTTAGAACTAAAATAAGTCTAGATACATCCATTTCTAGGACAAGTATTTCCGTACAGAGGGAGTATTAATTATACAAGAGAGCCGGATTGGCACCTCTTAGTTCATGTAAATGTAATGAAATCCATCATGTTTATATGAAGATCCGGCTTTTTATACGAAATCCTTCATGCTTATATGAAATCAGTCCTTGTTTGCACGAATTTCATCTGGTTGGTTAGAGTTGTAAAAATGTATGCCACTGGCGTTTGATGTCGTCCTCCTCTTAAGGAAGCGGGAGGAAATTTGTCGGCTGCCGTTGGAGATGCTCTTTATGCTAGAAATAATAGAGTGACATCCAATCCATTTGAGTTAATTGAATGTATGATTGTCCCTCTATAAAAAGTTAATTGCATGTACAGTGTACACGTGACTTGCAGGGTGGCTACAGCTTCGTACAGAAAGTTAAAAAGAAACAAGTCTTAATCTTGTATTCTAAGTACTCTGTGGGTTCCACTGTCAGTACAGTAGCGAAAGAAGTATATATTAAATAAGTATAGTAATATATAATATAAAAATATAAAGTTAAAAGACAGAATTCGAACTCATGTCATCGCGTTGCGAGCATCCGACGCTAACCAGCCCAGCACATTTTTGTTGTAGACCATGCTGGAGATATATCTCCATGTCTACTCTTATATATACTCCGTTCGTTCCTAAATATTTGTCTTTTTCAGATTTCAAATGGACTACCACATACGGATGTGTATGTAGACATATTTTAGAGTGTAGATTCACTCATTTTGCTCCGTATGTCTTTTCAGGAAGGGGTCAGATTTGTCCTTGATTTATTTATGAGGTATCCAGATGGCACTGCACCGCCAAGAAAAGAAGGTAACATCAAAAGTATGGACTACTTTTTTGAGTATGTTGGTAAGGTCCGATCATAGTCACTTGTTGAAATCTCTAAAAAGACAAATACTCCCTCCGTCCGGAAATACTTGTCATCAAAATGGATAAAACGAAATGTATCTAGACGTATTTTAGTTTTAGATACATCTCTTTTTATCCATTTTGATGACAAGTATTTTCGGACGGAGGGAGTAGAAAACAGAGTTGGTGATGATGGTGTGCGTGCCATCCTGCAATATAGGCCGTCGGATTTATATCTAACGGATAGGAAAGAAACTATGGAAATTTTGCAAAAATATACCCACACGTATGTCCACGTTCGCAAATAAGGTCTTCCCTCGTTCAACCATTTCTCTCACAAGATAAACTACTCATACAAGTGCATCTTGATGTTCCGTGCAACGCACGGGCAGCTAGCTAATTTCTTTTAAAATAGTTGCTGCGATAATTGGGTTGAAGTGATATATTTTATGTCTACCCCAAATGATTTTAGATTCACTAGTAGTAACAAAGAAAAGGTTGCCTTGTTAATTAACAGAAAACAGGGTGAAAACTATCACATGAGGCCGGTAAAAACAAGGCACACTAGGTTCAGCGTCATCGTCACTACAGTTGTGCGCGTGCGAGAAGTCTACATATCGAGGGGGCTACCGAGCGAGGCACCGAGACACAATGTTTGAGAGAGAAACCAATTGATAGATTATGAGCAGATCGAGTTGTCACCCTTCTGCTGTCATTGTTGGGGGGAGGGAGAGAAAGACATATCGAGAGTGTGCGCGGTAGGCACAAAGGCACAACTAGCGAGTGTGTGTGTGTGTGTTTGAAAGAGGAGTAGATAGATTATTATCAAGATCGATGTGCCACCCTACTCCTTCGGTTCCAGGTAGTGTGTGTGTGTATGTTTGAGAGAGAAGCCAGTCGATAGATTAGTATCAAGATCGAGGTGTCACCCTACTCCTTCGGTGTTGGGAAGTGTGGGTGTGTTTGTGGGGGGGCAGTGACACTCACATATCTCTACTCTTATAAAAAAACAGAGTTGGTGATGATGGTGTTCCTGCCATCCTGCAATATAGGCCATCCGATTTATATCCGACGGATAGGAAGGAAGCTATGGCAATTTTGCAGAAAGATACCCACACCCCTCTCCGCATTTGCAAATAAGGCATTCATTCATTCATCCTTTTCTCCCACAAGATAAACTTCTCATACAAATGCATCTTGATGTTCCGTGCAACGCATGGGCATCTTGCTAGTAGGGAGAAGGAGTTTGTGTGACACATATCTAGCTATATTAAGGGATAGGTAGATAGCATATGTGTGAGAGACATTATTATACTTTGAGACATTAGTGGTTGTGGGTGGGCGGAATTAAAGGGGTAGGCGTGTTAGACATAGAGAGTGTGTGTGTCTCTGTGTGAGAGACTTGTAGGACGGGGTAGAAAGACGAATTTAACCCTGACGGAGGGAGAGAAATACACGAAGTGCGCGTGAGGGAGTCCTGGATTAGGGGGTCTTCGGACAGTCGGACTATGTCCTTTGGCCGGACTATTGGACTATGAAGATACGAGATTGAAGACTTCGTCCCGTGTCCGGATGAGACTCTACTTGGCGTGGAAGGCAAGCTAGGCAATACGGATATGTATATCTCCTCCTTTGTAACCGACCTTGTGTAACCCTAGCCCCCTCCGGTGTCTGTATAAACCGGAGGGTTTTAGTCTGTAGGACAACATACAATCATACCATAGGCTAGCTTCTAGGGTTTAGCCTCTCCGATCTCGTGGTAGATCAACTCTTGTACTACTCATATTGTCAAGAATAATCAAGCAGTACGTAGGGTTTTACCTCCATCAAGAGGGCCCGAACTTGGGTAAAACATCGTGTCCCCTGCCTCCTATTATCATCCGCCTTAGACGCACAGTTCGGGACCCCCTACCCAAGATCCGCCGGTTTTGACACCGACATTGGTGCTTTCATTGAGAGTTCCTATGTGTCGTCATCATTAGGCTTGATGGCTCCCTCAATCATCGATAGCGATGCAGTCCAGGGTGAGACTTTTCTCCCCAGATAGATCTTTGTATTTGGCGGCTTCGCACTGCGGGCCAACTCGCTTGGCCATTTGGAGCAGATCGGGAGTTACGCCCCTGGCCACCAGGTCAGGTTTGGAAGCTTAAACTACATGGCCGATATCCGCGGAGACTTGATCTTTGACGGATTCGAGCCCCTGCCTAGTGCGCTACATGGTCACGATGAGCATAATTTAGCTCTGCCATCGGACAGTGTTCAGGAGATCGCGCCGGCAACCGCTCCGACCCTCAATTCGGAGGCAGCTGCACCATCCATGGACAGGTGGATAGACCCCACCACGGAGGCCGTATCCTCAGTGACGATCGAGCCGAGTATCGACCTTACCCTTCACGGGAGTCGTGATGCCAAGCTGTCGGATCCTTCCCCGGCCACGGACTCTGAACCACCTGCGCCCGTGCCTATCGAATCCGACTGGGCGCCTATCATGGAGTTTACCTCCGCGGATATCTTTCAGCACTCTCCCTTCGGCGACATATTGAACTCGTTAAGGTCTCTCTCCTTGTCAGGAGAGTCCTGGCCGAACTATGTCCGGCAGGATTGGGATGCGGATGACGAAGAAATTCGCCGCCCACCCACCACCCACTTAGTAGCCACTGTCGACGATTTGACCGACATGCTCGACTTCGACTCCGAAGACATTGACGGCATGGACGACGATGCAGGAGGCGAACAAGAACCACTGCCCACATGGCACTGGACAACCACCTCGTCATATGACATATATATGGTGGACACACCCAAGGAAGGCAATGGCGACGGGACAGCGGAGGATGACCCCTCCAAGAAGCAACCCAAGCACCGACATCAGCGGCGCTGCTCTAAGTCTCACCAAAGCAAAAGCGGTGACACCAGCACAGGACATAATAGCACTCCGGACAGTGCCGAAGACGACAACAATCCCCTCCAGCAAGATTTAGGGCAGGAGGATGGAGAAGCCAGTCCTCCGGAGAGAGCGGCAGATGGAGAGGCGGAGGATGATAATTACATGCCTCCCTCCGAAGACGAGGCAAGCCTCAACGATGACGAATTTGTCATGCCTGAGGATCCCGTCGAACAAGAGCGCTTCAAGCGCTGGCTTATAGCCACGGCAAATAGCCTTAAGAAAAAGCAACAACAACTTCAAGCTGATCAGGATTTGCTAGCTGACAGATGGACTGAAGTCCTTGCGGCCAAGGAATATAAACTCAAACGTCCCTCCAAGAGTTACCCAAAGTGCAGGTTGCTACCCCGACTGGAGGAGGAAGCACCAAAACGTACATCTCTAGCGTATTTCAGCCAAAAGCTCAGCCCGCACCCCGACGTCACCTAAATAAAAATGTCAAGGCATGGGGAAATACGTCAGACCTGCGAGACGTATTGGAGGACAAAGCAAAACACGCAAGATCGATCTACGGATCACGAGGGCACGCCACTACGCGAGACGATAACCGTCATGCTGGATACAGTAAAAGTAAGTCCGGTCGGGCCGAACACAGCGGACAAGACTCATTTGAGTTGTGTCATGATATAGCCCAGTACAGAGGCGCTGCACACCCCCTATGCTTCATAGACGAAGTAATGGATCACCAAATCCCAGAGCATTTCAAACCCGTAAATATCGAATCATACGACGGCACAACAGATCCTGCGATATGGATCGAGGACTTCCTCCCGCACATCCACATGGCCCGCGATGACGATCTGCACGCCATCAAATACCTCCCACTCAAACTCAAAGGACCAGCTCGGCATTGGCTCAATAGCCTGCCAGCAGAATCCATTGGCTGTTGGGAAGATCTGGAAGCCACATTCCTCGACAACTTCCACGGCACTTATGTGCGACCACCAGATGCCGATGACTTGAGCCACTTAATTCAGCAACCAGAGGAATCGGCCAGGCAATTCTGGACACGGTTCCTAACAAAGAAAAATCAAATCGTTGACTGTCCGGATGCAGAGGCCCTAGCAGCCTTTAAGCACAACATCCATGATGAGTTGCTCGCCCGGCACTTTGGCCAGGAAAAGCCGAAATCTATGGCAGCCCTCACGACACTCATGACCCGCTTTTGCGTGGGAGAAGACAGTTGGCTGGCTCACAGCAATAACATATCAAAGAACCATGGTACTTCGGATACCAAGGATGGCACTGGTAGGTCACGTCGCAACAAACACAAGCGCCACATCAACAACGACAATACCGAGGATACAACAGTCAATGCCGGATTCAAAGGCTCTAAACCCGGTCAGCGGAAAAAGCCATTCAAAAGAAGCACTCCGGGCCCGTCCAGTTTGGCCGAATACTCGATCCCTCGTGCCAAATACATGGCACCCCCGATAAGCCAGCCAAGCACACCAACCGGGATTGTTGGGTGTTCAAGCAGGCCGACAAGTTAAATGCCGAAAACAAAGATAAGGGGTCACATAGCGATGACAAGGAGGAGCCCCGGCAGCCGAACACCGGAGGACAGAAGAGGTTCCCCCCACAAGTGCGGACAGTGAACATGATACGCAACCCACATCCCCAAGAGGGAGCGGAAGCGTGCGCTAAGGGACGTATATGCGTTGGAGCCAGTCGCCCCAAAGTTCAACCCATGGTCCTCTTGTCCGATCACCTTTGATCGCAGGGACCACCCCACTAGTATCTGTCATGGCGGATTCGCCGCACTGGTCGTAGACCCAATCATTGATGGATTTCACCTCACTCAAGTCCTTATGGATGGCGGCAGCAGCCTGAACCTGCTTTATCAGGACACAATGCGCAAAATGGGTATAGACCCCTCAAGGATCAAACCCACAAAAACAACCTTCAAAGGCGTCATACCAGGTGTAGAGGCCCATTGCACAGGCTCAGTCACACTGGAAGTGGTCTTCGGATCCCCGGATAACTTCCGAAGCGAGGAGTTAATCTTCGATATAGTCCTGTTCCGCAGTGGCTATCATGCACTGCTCGGGCAAACCGCATTTGCGAGATTCAATGCAGTACCGCATTATGCATACCTCAAGCTCAAGATGCCAGGACCTCGGGGGGTTATCATAGTTAATGGAAACACAAAGCGCTCTCTCCGCACGGAGGAGCACACTGCGGCCCTCGCAACAGAAGCGCAAAGCAGCCTCTTAAGGAAATCCACCAGTTCGGCGATTAAGGACCCAGACACCTTCAAGCGCGCCCGGAGTAATCGGCAACAAGACCTCCTGGCACGTTCCGAGCTCGCATAGCAATGCGGCCCCCACCCCAGTCCCAGCCAAACAGTGAAATCCGTGCCACGTGCACATAATTACGCATTGAAAATACCATGGGCATAGGTGGGGAGGGGGCACGACTACGGCATGCCCCAAGACGCGGCTCAACCGCACTAGGGGCTTCCCACTTTGTTATTTTTCTTTCTTTCAGGACTTTAATCTCTGGAAGCCCAGTCCGGCAGCATGATTGCCGAACACACGATACAAAAACCAAGGAGGCAGAAAGCTATGTCTTATCAAGGAATTCCCAGGTGGTCTGATAACGAGTGAAATACCTGCTTTAAATACCATTCCTCAGCTTGCCCTTGGAGGGGACATGTTAAATAGTCCTACTTTTTGCTTATCGCACTACTTGTATCATTCTGCTTCGACGCACCCTTTTGAATAAACAATGCATAGCACTAGACTATTATCGCATTCTCTATTCTTCTTTATATATATATATATGTTCATTCATGACATTCAGCACCCGTAGACTCTGGTACGGCCAATATGCCAGGGGCTTAAGCATACCCCATAATACGGCGTGAGAAGTCCGAACACTTTTGACAGTGCGGCACCCCAAACTTATAGCATTATATGCATCAGCTCT
The DNA here is from genome assembly GCF_002162155.2 of Triticum dicoccoides. Lineage (NCBI taxonomy): Eukaryota > Viridiplantae > Streptophyta > Magnoliopsida > Poales > Poaceae > Triticum > Triticum dicoccoides. Next base: position 465,959,669 of record NC_041386.1, read on the forward strand.
GAATCATGTCTTGGGTCAATAGTTGGGTTTGCCCGGGTCCCGTGTTTTGGTACCTTACGTTCCGCTATATCTACGACTTTGCCAGGGGCTTGGCCCTGAGCAGCCACTCGTCTTCGCCATCGGCGGCGGTGGTGGAGCAGTCCAAAAGGAGAGTCCTTCCCTTCTTGGACCCTTCGGCCTCCCCGGTTGGGGCGGCCTTCCTTTTCTTGTCTCCCCTGGCTGGAGGGGGAGAATCTTCATATTCCTTCTCCTTGTTTTCACTGGAGGAGTGTGTCTTGGTGTTATCGGACGATGAGTCCGATACCACCTGGCGTCGGGAACTCTTTCGGGTTCCCTTGGACTTCTTCTTGGTCTTCTCCGGTACCTCATAAGGAGCCGGAGTCCGCATCTCCGTCAGGAGAGCGTCCGCAGTGTCTTCGGGCAGAGGGGCCGGACAGTTAATCTGCTCTGATGTCTCCACCTAGCCCTGTCAAAGGCATGGGAGCTCAGACCCCACACATGGTTAAGCTATGGGAAATAAACACCCTACCAGATGTACAGAACTTACCGGATTCGCAGGGCGCTTTGCGCTTAGCCCGCGGTCCTTGGTAAGAGAAGGAGGGACCTCGGCGCCCTTGAACAACACCCTCCAGACGTCTTTATGCGTCATGTCGAAGAGCTCGCTTAAAGTCTGGTGCTGGGCCGGGTCGAACTCCCATAAGTTGAAATCCCGTTGTTGACATGGGAGGATCCGGCGGAAGAGCATGACCTGGACTATGTTGACAAGCTTAAGTTTCTTGCTTTTCATGTTCCGGATACACTTCTGGAGTCCGTCCAGCTCCACCGAAGAGCCCCAAGACAGGCCTTCTCCTTCCAGGAAGTGAGCCGCGTGGGGACTCCGGATCGAAACTCGGGGGCCGCCACCCAGTTGGTGTCGCGGGGCTCGGTGATGTAGAACCACCCTGATTGCCACCCCTTTACGGTCTCCACGAAGGAGCCCTCAAGCCATGTAACATTGGGCATTTTTCCCACCATGGATCTGCTGCATTCCGCTTGTTGGCCGCCTACTACCTTCGGCTTGATATTGAAGGTCTTCAGCCATAGGCCGAAGTGGGGCCGGATGCGGAGGAAAGCCTCGCACACGATGATGTACACCGAGATGTTGAGGATGAAATTCGGGGCCAGATCATGAAAATCCAGCCCGTAATAGAACATAAGGCCGCGGACGAATGGATGGAGGGGAAACCCCAATCCACAGACGAAATGGGGGAGAAAAACCACTCTTTCGTGAGGTTCCGGGGTAGGGACGATCTGCCCCGCAACTGGTAGCCGGTGCGCGATATCCGCGGCTAAGTATCCGGCTCCATGTAGCTTTTTGATGTGTCCCTCCGTGATGGAGGAGGCCATCCACTTGCCTCCCGCTCCGAACATGGTTGGAGAGAGTTGAGGAGAAGGATGCGGACTTGGGCATTGGAGCTCGAGTGCGCGAGAATGGATGAACAAGGAGGAAGAAGGCGTGGGTAGAAAAAGGTGAGACCTTATCCCTTTATAAGGGCGGACGAAACTGTGCGCCCCCCACCAGCCTGGTAAAACTCGCTTATCCCCCAAGCGCCGTAATTGGTGGCACGGTTGGGTTACCCACGCCTATATTGATGAGAATCCCGTAATAAGGGGGACACGATCTCTGCTTTGACAAGACGTGTCAAGAAACCGCCTCGTGTTATGTGCGGGGCTGGTTAAAGAAAAACAGTTCGAATAATTACCGGGCCATGGCATGATGTCATGCTGCCAAAACATGTCAGCAGATTAGATTTGTGGAAATATTATTCTATCTACGATGGTATGTGGAACTTATTTTGCAGGGTCGGACACTATCCTTGTATTCAAACTCTTCTGTGGTGTATTCGGAGGAGGAACCTGCCTTGCAATGCCGAAGACAACACTGCGCGCCGGACTCATCGTCATTGAAGCTTGGTTGAGGGGCTACTGAGGGAGTCCTGGATTAGGGGGTCTCCGGACAGCCGAACTATGCCCTTTGGCCGGACTATTGGACTATGAAGATACGAGATTGAAGACTTCGTCCCGTGTCCGGATTAGACTCTACTTGGTGTGGAAGGAAAGCTAGGCAATGCGGATATGTATATCTCCTCCTTTGTAACCGACCTTGTGTGACCCTAGCCCCCTCCGATGTCTATATAAACCAGAGGGTTTTAGTCCGTAGGACAACATACAATCATACCATAGGCTAGCTTCTAGGGTTTAGCCTCTCCGTTCTCATGGTAGATCAACTCTTGTACTACTCATATTGTCAAGAATAATCAAGTAGGACGTAGGGTTTTACCTCCATCAAGACGGCCCGAACCTGGGTAAAACATCGTGTCCCCTGCCTCCTGTTACCATCCGCCTTAGACGCACAGTTCGGGACCCCCTACCCGGGATCCGCCGGTTTTGACATCGACAGCGCGTGTGTGATTCCGATGCCCACAGGGAAATGAGATATGTATGTGTGTGAGAGAGATTGCACAATTCATTCACGTATCACTATCTAGCGATCATGGACGTGCATCGCTTGAACATAAGTCAATATCTACTTTGTATCGTGGCCAAAGGTACAATATCGATTCAACGCTATAAAGGTTGGACACTCACATATCACATTTTTTCTATTTAAATAAACCTTTTCAGTTGTGCATGCCAAAGTTACAGTGATGTTTCTTCAAACAACCAATATAGCTACCATGTACATGCACCATTGTTACTCTTGCATTCAAATTCATTAGCCTTGGATGATTTAAGTTTCTATTTTGAAGTAATATATGTAATATTCATATATGAATTCAAAGGGTACGCAATTTATGAAATGGAGGCTATGTAATCATATGAGGTGACACTTTTAAGTAGCTGACTACAATATCCATTTCTTTTTGTGCGCCTCTACACTAACACGTCAATGCATTATGTTTAAAGTAAATAACCAATGGCACTAAATTATCTATTTACACGAGAAATACATAGGTTGAGCGTTTGATCCCTTTTTGTGAACGCGCCACTACACCCGTATGATTGGTCGCGCCTGTGTGAACGTCCAAGTTATCAGCGCATCATCCCGAGTTATTGTATTTTTTCCGGGGTGGACTTCACACCAGTTATTAACTGCTGACGCATGCCCCGTGTACACAGTCTAGCATGACCTTCCCGCTAGCACAGTCCAAAATTAGTTGAAACTGGATATGAACGATCCCGCGGGCAGCAAAATCTCCCGCCTCCTTCTAAAATTTCTGCCACCTTAGTATTTAGCATGCGAAATCCCCCTTTTGTCCTTGGTGCACGGAGACCAACAGTTACAATACCGCCCTCATCTACATGATAGGTCGGGGTTGCTTTGGTAACTTCCGGTTCCCCACTACACGGCCCCCCATTTCCTCTCCCCCTCCCGCAAAAACGACTAGCTTCACAGCACCGGAGCATCTTACATCACGCTGTCCGTACTTCATCGCCCTTTCTCCCCTCCCCTCTTGAAGCCCTAGACTGCTCATCCACCAGCGTACCATAGCCCATTCATTGCCAGCGGCATCCACCTCGCCGGATCTGCTTCTGCGGCTGCATCTACCCCTCCCATCTCCCCTAGAAACAAGTAGAGTGCTCATCCACCACTGTACCACAGCCCATTCAGTGTCGGCCTTGTCCACGGCACTGGATCTGCTTTGCCGGTACTCTCGTCAACCGCCGCGCATCTGCAGCAGCTCATTCGTACTCCCCATCGGAGATGCTTCGTCCACACCCCCCGGGGCCACCCCACCGACGCCCTCGTCGACAGCCTCTGATCCTCTTCGCCGACACCTTCCTCAACCCTACCGGAGCCGCTTCGCCAACACCTTCCTCAACCCTACCGGAGCCGCTTTGCCGACACCATCGTCAACCCTACCGAAGTAGCTTCGCCTATACCATTCTCAACCCTATCGGGGCCGCTTTGCCAACTCACAAGTCCACGGCCCCAGATCCGCTTCCTCGCACCCTCATCCAACCTACCAGAGCAGCTTCTGACACCCCGTCCACGGCCGCAGATCTGCATCGTCGACACCACCCTTAACCCAACCACCGGAGCGGCTTCTGACGCCCCGTCCACGGCCACAGATTCGCATCATCGACACCATCCTTAACCCAACCATCGGAGCAGCTTCTGACGCCCTGTCCACGGCCGCAGATCCGAGTTGTCGACACCATCGTTAACCCAACCACCAGAGCAACTTCACCTATGCCCTCGTCCACGGCCACAGATCCGCTTCGCCCACACCGTAGTCCAACCTACCGGAGCCGCTCCACAAACACCCTACTCGATGGTTCTAGATCTCCTTACCGGACCCTGACAGCCAGCGCAACGTCATCATCCTTGATGTTTCTAACCTGATTCCCACCGTCTGGAGAGATGCCAAGCACCCGTCACGACCTAGGTACTTGTCACCTTTAAACCCGTCCAGCATCACCTGCCCGATGTACTTCAAATATACTAACCGGTCGCTATTACCTGTTATGCAGCTGGCAAAAACTACAAGGATGATGTTTCTTCTGGATCTAACAGCTTGGCCAACCAAGATCCTGGACTAAGGCATTGCTATGATCTTGTAAGCGTGTCTCTCTCTCTTGTATTGTTCTGTGCCTGCCAGCATGCTTTGCTAGGATTTTTGACCAGTAATCCCTTTGTGCAGACAATGATTTCTACTACTGGCTGCTAAATTAGATATGTAGATGTCATACATGATACTACCTCATACCTCTGTTCCTAAATATAAGTCTTTCTCGAGATTCCACTATAGGCTACATACGGAGCAAAATGAGTGAATCTACACTTGAAAATGCATCTATATACATCTGTATGTGGTCCATACTAGAATCTCTACGAAGACATATATTTAGGAACAGGGGCAGTACATTACACAAAATCGTAGGTGGCATGTAGGAATTCCAGTGCACTACATTAGGCTCCCTTAGAGTGTCTGCTAGTCCAGCATACAGAGTCATGGCTAGTTTATGGTACGCACACAACCGTTAATTGGTGGTTTAAATATGCGCAAGGGATATGCAATGTAGTATCATGTAGAGATGTCTGAAATTAGCCGTGTCAACTTGCAGATAGGGTTACACAATGAAAAAGTACAAGATGTATGTGGCAATTTCATGGAACATCGCAAAAAAAGGAGAGGCAGCGGTGAGCCTATACAGTGTGCTATGGTACGTCACTCCTCCATTGCGATCATGGTGACATGTTATTTGTATGCCAGTCCTATTAGCCAAGTTTCTTAGGGACAGTTATTACAAGTTATCCTAAGAAAATAAGAACATGTGAATATAAGCTCCATGTAATAAGCCAAACAGTTCTTTTCATTGTGTTTTCAGCTTATCTTTGGTATGATCAGTGGAAAGTCTAGATTGCATTATATTTTTTTTCATTTTGCTGCCCATATGGAAATTAATTTGACTTGCAAACATCACAAATTGAACCCAGTGCAGTAATTAATATGAAAGGAAAACAGACCATCACTATTTGCTCAAAATGCAAATACAAAGATACCATCTACTTGGCACAATATACTTTGGTCAATGTTTTCCATAGAGATCCTATTGCCTAATTTAAACGAAGAATGCATGACCCACATTTAAATGAAGAACAATTATTTATTGAAATTCGATGGTCCAAGTGGCTGGTTATTATCGTATAGCACCACCACCTGAAAGCATCATATAGCAGCAGCTCATAGCAACTCATCATACAGCAGCAGCAGTCTGCAATTCATCATATACCAGCATCAGCTCATAGCAATTCATCATATAGCAGCAGCAGGAGCAGCTGATAGCAATCAATCATATAGCAGCAGCAGGAGAAGCTCATAGCAATTCATCATATAGCAGCAGCAGGAGCAGCTTGTAGCAACTCATCATATAGCAGCAGCAGCTCATAGCAATTCATCATATAGCAGCAGCAGCAGCTCATAGCAACTCATCATACAGCAGCAGCAGCAGCAGCTCATAGCAATTCATCATATAGCAGCAGCAGGAGCAGCTCATAGCAATGCATCATATAGCAGCAGCAGAAGCAGCTCATAGCAATTCATCGTATAGTGGATCAGAATGAAATTTGGCAAAAAATCAGAGGAGATCCTCACCTTGTTGGATGAGCTCATCCTTCAACAGCACCTCAAGGCCATGGCCTGGGAGGAGGGGAGGGGGAATAAGGTGCCTTCTGCCGCAGTGTGGCATCAACCGTAGTTGTGCAGCACCCGCCGGAGTAGTGCGTTGGACGAACCACAATGGAGCATCTGCTGGAGACCATGAGAATGAGGGGCGGCGCCAAAGGGAGGAGCAGCCAGGGAGATTTGCCCCTACCCGCCAGCCATGTAGCCTAGCTAGACATAGCATCATCGAGGACCAGGCCAGATGGGATCAGTGGCGATGGCTCGCTGGAGGAACCCGAGTGCTGGAGGCAGGGGATCGAGGTAGAGGGAAAGGGGAGAGGAGATGCAAGCGGGCAAGGCAATGAATGCTTGCGTGTTTGTCTTTACTTGAGGGTCAGGTGTGACACGGGCGTCAGCAGTTGCATTTTGAGTGTAATATAGGCAGACAACAGAGCCATTTCACTATTCCCCTTCCCTTCAATTTTTAGTGAGATTCTACCCGAAACACCCCCCTCCAAAGCGAAATTAGTTAAGCCCAAGCCCATAACTCAAAAATGACTTCTTTACATATTTTATGGCTTATTTTGACAATATGCCCTGAAAAGGAGGAATCAAACTGGCCCTTCACCTGCAATTCAATTGTGCGTGCAATGATGAATCACTCATGCCTGCTATCTGTACATTTAGGCATCATCATACATGGCATAACCTAATACATGTGCATTCCATTGTAGAATCTGGAATATGCAATGTTTATGTTAGTTCATACGTTGCACATGATGTTTAAATGCCCCTTAAATATGGTCAGTCAAGTGATGGTCTTTAAGCCTCCTTCTTTGCTTCTTTTCTTGATATGTAAGATTTGCTCACACATCTGTTCAATTGCTTGTTTGCATCAGCCAGCCATACTAGGACTGTTTGCTTTGATTACTTGTTGTTCTTGACCTAACACTCTAATAGAGCTTGTCAACGATTTAAACACTAAGGGCTGCGGTAGTGGGGCCTTGTCTAACTCATAGGTGACATAAAGGTTTGGCTGTACACTACAGTTGGCTCTCCAAGAGTACCTAGAGATCCAGTTCGAAGGTATGCCTAGTTTTTACATAGTGCAGACATAGTAAATGCTCATTTCATTGTGTGCAAGTGCAAGAGATGCGGCATGTTTCATTATGTGGTGTTGTTTTGTTTTAATCTCATCCTTTTGTGTTCACAGACTGGAGAGTATGCATATTTATCTTCCAAGGAGACGAGTAACTAGTTTGTGTCACCTTGCAGAGGGGGATGCAATGAAGATACGATTGAGGATTTCCAAGTACAAGATGTTAGGAAGGAGCCTTGCAAGAGAAGTAGGAGCTGCGCTGAGCCTCTTCAACCTGCTAAGGTAAGTCACTGTATGCAACTCAACAGTTCAATTCCTTGTTTGTTTCGGGCATACTTAATTTTCTCTTTTCAATTGCTTTATTTGTCCTCAGTTAATGAGATGCCCAAATAATCATGCCTGATGTTCGGTACTTGTATCACTATTAGTTGACATAATTAAAGGTCTTACCATTTAATTACTCTGCCGAAGTGTGTGTGAAGCTTTGAAGTCTATTAACCAACTATTATTGCATGAGGCTCACAATCTAGTTTATACTACGCTAATGATTGCATAGTTTTGCCTACTGTAGTATGTTTTTATGAAACCCTCTGTTGTTCATTATGCTCCCTAAGACTTTAATTGAGGCACAGAATGGCCAACTGCTTGCTTACTTATACGCAACGTGTTGTCTAAATTTGTAACTTGTCTGTGTTTTCGATTGGGCCCCAACATCATGCTCCTCTGGTGAGCTAAGAGGAATTTCTATATGCATGCTGCACAGACTATCTTTTTTATAATTTTTAAAATATCACCTTCTTATGCTTCATGACGTGTACAATTTTTTTTTGAAAGTGACGTGTAGCATTATTGTTAGTCCTGTTTTGCCATGTAGTACAAAATAGTGTCTTGTTCGCTTCACTGTTGTAACTATATTTTTGCCCTAGTCATGTGTACTTACAGAAACATTTCAGGATGAAGTGACATCAACACAAAGATCTGCGAGCAGTGTGGCATGGCCATTACCGAATGATTATGGATTGGAATTGGAATGTGCTGATGTTCTCGAGCATCAACTAGAGGTGGCAAGACAACGTGTACATGATTGTCAATGTATAATCAACAAGTTGAGACTGGACATGCCGGTATTAGATGCAGGAGTCAAAAAATGAAACAAGACACTAAGGTAACCATGAAGGAATTGGAGATTTTGCAGACAGAAATTTGTGCTATCTAAATCCGGCCAATCCTATTTTCTGAACAGATTATAGTTCAAATGGAGTTAAGTTGATGCGCGTCCATGATGTATGAGCTGTATTTGCCTAGTGTATGTAATTTGCTGTTTGTTTATGCTTTATTATCACCTGTGCCGAACGATAATGCCCAGTGGGTATAATCGGCTGTAATTTCTTTATTATATAGTGTAGGATTACTCTACCTTTCTATGCCTTGATATCTTTGTTGTATAGTGTATGCTTTTTAGAGGTGATAGTATTGAGTAGGATAATTCTTTGAATATGCTATATCGTTCAAACGGGGGCCAACTCGCCCAACCATGGCCCTTCACGGGCCGTCGGATCCATGGGCCTTCTACGTCTCGTAGGATCCATGGGCCTTCTACGTCTCGTAGGATCCATGGGCCTTGTACGTCTCGTAGGATCCATGGGCCTTCTACCTCTCGTAGGATTCATGGGCCTTCTATGTCTCATAGGATCCATGGGCCGCCGACTCATTTATGGGTCGTGTACGGGCCTTTAATGGTCCGTAGACGGGCCTTTAATGGAAATCGTACGTTTTATGGGCTGACCATAACAGACCGTTAATAGGCCATATTTGGTGATGCTGTGAAAATGGCCCAACAGACTAACGGTCCACAAATGGGCCGACTGTAACGACGGGCTGAATTTGGCCCACAAGCAGAAAATGACAGTAATAGGCTGTAAGTAACCGAATGCTGCAAATGAGCCCAAGAATAAATGGGCCCTCAGAAGGCCGAAAGTTAACTTGGGCTGGAAACGGCCCAACGGAATAACGGGCCGTTAATGGGTATAAAGTGATACACTATTCATTACGAGCCAGTTTCACCACGGGCCATTAATGGGTGTAAAGTAATACACTGTTCATTACGGGCCAGTTTCAGCACGAGCCGCTAATGGGCCAAGAGTTACAAAGGGCCTCATATGGGCCGAAAGACGTCATGGGCTATACATGGGCTAGAAGTGAAAACGGGCTGGAATCATATTGGATGGCCCAGATGACGCTACTGGGCCTAATTCGGATAGGGCGTAACGGGCCTTGGGTTAGCGAACTGTAGATGGCTATATGCGAATAGGCCGTTAACAGGATTTCCATGGGCCGGCCCGCCAGATTTTGACCAAGTCAAACGGGCCAGCCTTTTCACAGGAATGGGCCACTGTTGGGTCGTGCCACGTGTCTACGTATCATAGGCGCCTTCTGTCCAGTGAGTGGATGCCATCTATTCCAACGATGAGCCGACATGTGTTTCCTCTAGCCAATGATGATTTTACACGTGGAAAATCCTCATTGGTCGGGGCTATTAACGGGTTATCAGATCCAAAACCCGACCCAATAGCTTAACGGTGTTCTATTACGGTGGATGCCACGTGTCGGTCACCCTTGACGAAGGCACTTCTGTGACGCGTGATTTATCGTCATGGAAGTGGACACTTCCGTGATGATAATTTTGGTAATGTCATGGAGCACTTCTATGACAGCACAGGTATGACTATCTTGATTCTGTCATAAATTTGTCATGGATGTACATGCATGACAAAAAACGCGACCTACTGTGACAAACACGTATCATCACGGAAGTGTACTTTTTTGTAGTGAACCAGAGTCTCATCCAAGTGCTTTCATTTTGCCAACTTCATATTTTTGCCTTCCATTTCCAACCGGAGTGTTGTCGTAATTGATCTTTACCGTTCCTTGTACATATCTTTTCAACCGGAGTGCTTGCATGTACTTCTTGTCCATTGCAACCTTTTTCTTATGTCTTTCAACCTACAAGGTTCTAGTAATGTTCCTTGTTCCTCTTTTCTCGGAGTGTTTTCAACTTCGTTCATCTCCCTTGTATTCTTTCTTTCAAGTTTTCCACCTCTCAAGGTACTTTGGTTTCACTCATTTGTCAAACAAGCAACTTAGTTTTACCTCTTCCCCTTCCTCTTCCGTTTCCCATGGTGCCATCCTAGATCTCGGGACGAGATCCTCTTGTAGTGGTGGAGTGTTGTAATGCCCCGAGACCGTTGCGCCAGGTGTCTTCCATTTATTCGCTGTCGTTTGCTTGCGTGTCGCATCTTTGCCATGTCATCATGTGCATTGCATCATCATATTTTCAAAACTTGCATCCGTCCGGTTTCCCCCAGTTCTCTCCGTTGTCCGTTCTGAGCCCAAACACACTTGCACGCACCCACGACACGTCCGAAATATTATTTTATAAGTGGCCGTAAAATGTTCTTGCAATTGGTTGAAAGTTGGCATGCGGTGTTCTTATGTTGTCAATAGGTCGCCTGCCAATTTTCATCACATTCGGAGTCCGTTTAACGCCCCAACGATTAACTATAGCGGCAGTATAGTCGGTCAAACGTCGGACGTTTTCGGTCTTCGGAAACAGTTGCTGGGCTGCACTCCTTCCCTCTCATCTCAGCCCAACCTCCTCTCCACAGCTCACCAAACCCCCCTCCGACCCTAGCCATCGGATCGCGACCGGAGGGCCCGAAAACCCCCCTAAATCCCCCTAACCTAGTCCCTGTGTCTATATATAGACCTCTCCTTTCATTTTTGGGCAGCTACCTACCCCTCATCCTAAATTTCTGCACCCCTAATCATCAGCCTCCGCCACCTCCCACCTTCTCCTCCATTTCCGTGACCAGCCACCTCCACTCCGCCACTTGGTGTGCCGCCAT
>NC_041386.1:465970969-465989658 GCF_002162155.2 Triticum dicoccoides
GCTCGAGCCCGCAACCGTCCCGCCCTGGGCCGGATCTGGGCCCGAGCGCTTCTGCCCCAGTGCCCCGTCTTCCTCCCCACGGGCAAGAGGTCGAGCGCCTCCACCCCGCTGCCTCGACGACCTCGCCGTCCCGCCGTGCTCAGCCACCGGGGCTCCCAACCCCGACGAGCCTTGCCGCTGCCCCACCTCCAGGCCAGTGCTCTGCCATTCCCTTCCCTTCACCTCTCTCCTCTGCTATGTTCCCTCCTCCCCGTAACCTCTCTCTCCCTCTCCAGGATCTTCCCCACCGCACCATGGCCGTTGTCGTTGCCTCCCGCCTCGCCGTAGATCCGGCTAGATCTGGACAGTGTGATGCTCCTTCGCCCGTTTCCCGTCCCCGGTGCCGACGTGGAGCCGTGCCAAGATGCCGCCGTTGCCTCTGCTCCCTGCCGCTGCATCGCGCTGCTTAGATCCGTTGACCGTGTGCGTGGGCCGCATCTCGCGCCAAGGCCCACACCAGCGCGCCTCCTCCCTGCCGGATTCGCCATCTCCACCCACTGGGTTGTGGTCCATGGTGAGCAGCGCTCCCATACCCCTCCTTCTCTGTTGGACCAGCCTGCCAGATTCGGCCCGTATAGGTTTTTTTAGGCTCTGCGAATTTCTGTATTTATCCATAGAAAACCTATTTTTACAGTTTAGTCCCTCTAGTTCATGCATTTAATAAAGAGTTGGCTTACAATCACCACTGGGAGCCGAAAAGGAGGAGGAAAATGAATCTCCTGCAGAGGGAAGAAGGAAGAGGACGGCCGCCGCATCCCTGGGGGCCAAACTACCCAAAAGAGGAAAGATTCCTCGTCAAGAGGAGTCTCCTGTCGCCGCCAACAGCGGCCCGAAACGGGATCCTAGGGCCCAGCCCCTGTATAGCGGGATCTTTCCTGCTCCGGATCCATACATCTTTGGAGGACTTTTGGTTGGTAGAGGAGGTGAGCGCTCGCGCGTTAGAGCCTGAGCAGAATGGAATGAGTGGGGAAGAAGGTACAGGTGAAGAGGGTGAATTCTTGTCCCTTTATAGGGGCGGAAGATGCGATGCACCTCCCCTGGTAAAACCTCTTATTCTCCAAGCGCTGTAAGTAATGGCACGGTTGGATTACCCACGTCCATATTGATGAGAATCCCATGATAAGGGGACACGATCTCTGCTTCGACTAGACGTGTCAAGAAAACCGCCTCGCAATATGTGCGGTGCTGGTTGAGGAAAACGGTTCAAATAATGACCGAGCCACGACATGATGTGATGTTGCTAAACGTGTCAGCATATTAGATTTGTGGAAATATTATTCTCTCTACAGTGGGGTGTGGAACTTGTTTTGCAGAACCGGACACTATCCTTGTGTTCAAAAATCTTCCGTGAAGTATTCGGAGAAGAACCTGCCTTGCAATGCCGAAGACAATACTGCGCGCCAGACTCATCGTCATTGAAGCCTAGTTCAAGGGCTACTGAGGGAGTCCTAGATTAGGGGGTCTCCGGACAGCCGGACTATATCCTTTGGCCGGACTGTTGGATTATGAAGATACAAGATTGAAGAATTTGTCCCGTGTCCGGATGCGACTCTCCTTGGCGTGGAAGGCAAGCTAGGCAATACGGATTTGTATATCTCCTCCCTTGTAACCGACCTTGTGTAACCCTAGCCCCCTCCGGTGTCTATATAAACCGGAGGGTTTAGTCCGTAGGACAACGTACAATCATACCATAGGCTAGCTACTAGGGTTTAGCCTCTACGATCTCGTGGTGGATCAACTCTTGTAATACTCATATCATTAAGAACAATCAAGCAGGATGTAGGGTATTACCTCCATCAAGAGGGCCCGAACCTGGGTAAACATCGTGTCCCCTGCCTCCTGTTACCATCCGCCTTAGACGCACAGTTCGGGACCCCCTACCCGAGATCCTCCAGTTTTGACACCAACAACAAGCTCGCATGGTCAACGTAGGATATTCCTTCTCCCGGGAAGGCCCGATCAGCCTCGGAATCCCGGTTACAAGACATTTCGACAATGGTAAAACAAGACCAGCAAAGCCGCCCGATGTGCCAACAATCCCGATAGGAGCTGCACATATCTCGTTCTCGGGGCAACACTGGATATGTCAAGCTACGAGTAGAACCAACCCTCAAGTTTCCCCGAGGTGGCCCCACAGGCTGCCCGGTTCGGACCAACACTTAGAGAAGTACTGGCCCGGGGGGTTAAAATAAAGATGACCCTCGGGTTGGCCGACCCAAGGGAAGGGTAATAGGTTGTTAGGCAAATGTAAAACCAAGGTTGGGCCTTGTTGGAGGAGTTTTATTCAAAGCGAACTGTCAAGGGGTTCCCATAACACCCAACCGCGTAAGGGACGCAAAAATCAAGGAACATAACACCGGTATGACGGAAACTAGGGCGGCAAGAGTGGAACAAAACACGAGGCATAAGGCTGAGCCTTCCACCCTTTACCAAGTATATAGATGCATTAATTAAATAAGAGGTATTGTGATATCCCAACATATCCATGTTCCAACATGGAACAAACTTCAGCTTCACCTGCAACTAACAATGCTGTAAGAGGGGCTGAGCAAAAGCGATAACATAGCCAAAAAACGGTTTGCTAGGATGGTTGAAAAAGGTTAGAGGCTATCATGGCAATTTGGGAGGCTTGATAAACAAGTGGTAGGTAGCGCGACATAGCGATAGAGCGAACAACTAGCAAGCAAAGATAGAAGTGATTTCGAGGGTATGGTCATCTTATCTGAGATCCCGCAAGGAAGAAGAACGAGTCCATGAAGAAGACAAGCGGACGTAGTCGAACAAATCCTCACAACTCCGGAACGAAACCGAAGCTAACGCGAGAAGTAACCCCGAAAGAAGCAAGCAACATAGTAAACAACCATCACATAAACGTGGCATGATGTACAATCAAGTATGATGCATGTCCAGTTTAAATATGCATGGCATGGCAAAGTGCACAAACAATACTACAAGTTAAGTGGAGCTCAATATGCAACGAGTTGCATCTTGATGAAACACCACATGACTTATTTAGTTCTCTCCCGTTTATGTACTCAACAATATTAAATGTTGGTTAGCATGGCAAGGGGTGAAGCATAATAAAACTATCTATCTAGGCAAGTTTAAATGAGGCCGGAACAACAAGCAACAAGTCCAGAAAATCCGCATATGCATATTATGAATTTGGTACTGTTCTGTCCTAAACAATATTTTAGAGTTGTTTAACATGCAAAGTACTGCCATCATGTTAACCTATGCATTTTTCTACCCCATTTACATATAAGTTTATTTAAAATGGAGCTACGGTTGATTAGTTATGAAATAAATCATTTTAACATGGCATTATAGCAAAACAATGCAAACAACAAGTTTAAATATTTTTAACATGGATGAAAGTTGCAAATTATTAATCTACACAAAATTCTAAGCATTTTACATATAAAGTTTGTTTAAATCCAATGCACGGTTGTAGAGTTATTAAATGCATGAACTAGAGGGACTAAACTGTAAAATAGATTTTCTGTGGATAATTTAAAAAATTCATAGAGCCTAAAAAACCTATACGGGCCGAATCTGGCAGGCTGGCCCAATAGAGAAGGAGGGGTATGGGAGCGCTGCTCACCATGGGCCACGGCCCAGTGGGTGAAGATGGCGAATCCGGCAGGGAAGAGGCGCGCTAGTGTGGGCCTTGGCGCGGGATGCGGTCAACACGCGCGGTCAACGGATCGAAGCAGCGCGATGCAGCGGCGGGGAGCAGAGGCAACGACGGCGTCTTGGCACGGCTCCACGTTGGCGCCAGGGACGGGAAATGGGCGGAGGAGCATCACGCCGTCCAGATCTAGCCGGATCTACGGCGAGGCGGGAGGCAATGACGGCGGCCATGGCGCAGTGGGGAAGATCCCGGAGAGAGGGAGAGAGGTTACGGGGAGGAGGGAACGGGGAAGAGGAGAGAGGTGAAGGGCAGGGAATTACATAGCACTGGCCTGGAGGTGGGGCGGCGGCAAGGCTCGTCGGGGTTGGGAGCCCCGGTGGCTGAGCACGGCGGGACGGCGAGGACGGGCGACGAGGTCGACGAGGCGGCGGGGCGGAGGCGCTCGGGCTCTTGCCCGTGGGGAGGAAGACGAGGCGCTGGGGCAGAAGTGCTCGGGCCCAGATTCGGCCCAGGGCGGGTCGGTTGCGGGCTCGGGCGGGCCTCGCAGGGTGGAGGAGGCTGAGGGGCGATGTGGCGGTGTCGGGTTGGCCGAGGCGCCGGCGCTGGCGGCGGCTGGCGAACGGTGGCGCGCCAAGTGGCGGAGTGGAGGTGGCTGGGCACGGAAATGGAGGAGAAGGTGGGAGGTGGCGGCAGCTGATGATTAGTGGTGCGGAAATTTACGAGGAGGGGTAGGTAGCTGCCCAAAAATGGAAGGAGAGGTCTATATATAGACACAGGGACTAGGTTAGGGGGATTTAGGGGGGTTTCGGACCCTCCGATCGCGATCCGATGGCTCCAGTCGGAGGGGGGTCTGGTGAGCTGTGGAGAGGAGGTTGGTGTGAGATGAGAGGGAAGGAGTGCAGCCCGGCAATTGTTTCCGGAGACCGAAAACGCCCGACGTTTGATCCGACTATACTGCCTCTATAGTTAACCGTTGGGGCGTCAAACGGACTCTGAATGCGATGAAACTTGGCAGGCGGCCTACTGACAACATAACAACACCACATGACAACTTTCAACCCATTCCGAGAACATTTTCCGGCCACTTATAAAATAATATTTCGGACGTGTCGCAGGCGTGTGCAAGTGTGTCTGGGCTCAGAACGGACAACAGAGAGAACTGGGGGAAACCGGATGGATGCAAGTTTTGAAAACATGATGATGCAATGCACATGATGACATGGCAAAGATGTGACACGCAAGAAAACGACAGCGAATAACTGGAAGACACCTGGCGCAACGGTCTCGGGACGTTACAGGGTGCCTGTCTGGTTCTTTGTGCGTGAGCGAGGCTCATGCCAAGGAATGAATCCTTGTTATTTTTAAGATAAACACTGACGCCCAACAACAGGCCTTGCCATCCTCTTGCTTCAGACGACCATCCTCACGCTCTTGGCGGAGGCAGGGGCAAAGTAGAGTTAGGCCCCTCGTTCATTTCCTCGCCGCCGCGGCTACGACCCGGTTCCGACCCAGGGACTTGGGTACAGGGAAAAAGGGGGAGCACGGTGGTCAAGGGGCAAAACGAGGTTTCATATGCCCCAATCTTCATACGGAAATGCACAACAGAGGATGAAAGACTTATCTGATATCTGCAGCCCCCGGCAGCCTTGGCGTGCCGCGGTTGGATTCTTGTATCTACAGCCCCCGGCAACCTTGGCTTGCCGAGGCTGGACCGCCGGCTCGTTCTCTTTCTTCCAAACAGCTCAGCAGAAACGTCCAAGTACCCAGCAAACCAAAGAGGATGGAAAGGAACAGAGGAACGCACACTCGACCTCTATGCTAGGGGTTAGTCGCTGCTAGCACTATCAACCCTAACCGAGGGAGAGACTTAACCTAGCATGCATGCTAAAACTTAGGGCGCCAGTGCTTCATTTATTTATGCTCAGGGTCTGCCCCTGGCTTTGTACAGAGGGTTACATGCCTTGCCGGCAAGGCTTGTACAAAAGGTGGTTTGCCAGGGGGCCGGGCAACCGCGCCTTATGGGTAAAACTTGCGAAGATGTTCAATGTTCCAGGAGTTACTCACTGGAACAACATCTTCGGTCTCTAGGCGGACTGCGTCGGGCCTGGTGACTCGTATTACCCGATAAGGGCCTTCCCATTTGGGCATCAACTTGTTGGAATTCTTGGCCGATTGAACGCGCCGAAGAACAAGGTCGCCTTCCTCAAAGCTTCAGGCATGAACCCTGTGGCTATGGTAGCGGCACAAGGCTTGCTGGTAGCATGCTGCTCTCACAGCCACCCGAAGACGATCTTCCTCAAGGAGCGTTGCGTCATCTTGCCGCAATTGCTCTTGCTCAAGCTCGTCATAAGCGAGCACTCGAGGTGACCCGTATGTGAGTTCCGTGGGGAGAACTGCTTCTGCCCCGTATACCAGGGCAAAGGGTGTCTGGCCGGTGGCTCGATTTGGTGTCGTTCTGATCGACCAAAGAACCACCGGCAACTCATCAATCCAGCACCTTCCGCTCTTGTGCAGCTTGTCAAAAGTCTTTATTCTCAGGCCTCGCAGTACTTCAGCATTTGCCATTTCTGCTTGGCCGTTGCTCCGTGGGTGTGCCACGGAAGTGAAACAGACCTTGCTGTCGAGGTCTTGGATGTACTGCATGAAGGTGTGGCTTGTGAAGTGCGTGCCATTGGTGGTGATGACCCTGTTGGGCACACCAAAATGGCAGACTGGCCCCTTGAAGAACTTAACGGCTGACTGTGTTGTCACCTTTCTCACTACCTCCACCTTCGGCCACTTTGTGAACTTGTTGATTGCAACGTACAAGTACTCAAAGCCCCCGATAGCGCGGGGGAAAGGGCCCAATATGTCGAGCCCCCAGACCAAGAATGGCCAGGAGAGAGGAATTGTTTGAAGGGCTTGAGCTGGTTGATGAAGCTTCTTCGAATGGAACTGACACGCTTCACACTTGGTTACTAGTGCCGTTGCATCCTGGAGGGCAGTGGGCTAGAAGAAACCTTGCTGGAACGCCTTGCCGGCAAGGGCCCTCGACCCTATGTGGGAGCCACATATGCCTCCGTGTATCTCTGGCAACAGCTCCAGTCCTTCCTCCCGGGGAATGCACTTCAACTTCACACCGTTTGGCCTTTTCCTATACAGGACATCATCGACGAACTAATACATAGCAGACCGACGGGCTACTTTCTCCGCTTCTTCCTACTCCTCAGGAAGCTCCCCTGTTTGGAGGAATCGAACGGTATGTTGTGCCCATGCCGGAGCCTGGAGCTCGATGGCAAGGACCAAAGGCATTTCCTCTGCCATGGGAGTGGCCATCTCTACAGCTAGAGCTTGACGCCTTGCCGAAGTCGGCTGCCCCCTGGCAGGCTCAGTATCCATGGAAACATCCTTGCCGGCAGCCCTAGGGGGCTTGGCGGGAAAGTACTTGTCGTGGCCTGATTTCCTTCGCTTGTTCTGCTCTGTTGATGGTTCAACGGATGGTTGAGTTAACCGAAGCACAAAAGTACCTGGTTCCACAGGTAATTTGAAGGCAGCGCGCTTCGACAGGTAGTCGACGATGTCGTTCTCCGCCCGGGGAACATGCTCTGCTTGTATACCATCAAAGCGCTCCTCTAGCTCCCTCACCTCATCTACGTAGGCCTCCATCAACGGGCTCTGATAATCTTTGTTGACTTGCCCAACGACAAGCTGTGAATCACCCCTGACGATGAGCTTCTTAACCCCGAGGTCCGCCGCGATCCTTAGATTGGCAAGCAACCCCTCGTATTCAGTAGTGTTGTTTGTGGATATCTCCCTGGGGAAGTGCATCTGGATTACATACTTGAGGTGCTCTCCGGTGGGTGCGACAAGCAGCCCGCCAGCACCAGCGCCTTGCAGCGAGAAAGCCCCGTCAAAGTACATGATGCAGTTGCGACTTGCCGCCTTGCTGGGAATAGTGGTCTCCTGGATCTCTTCGTCGGGCGTTGAGGTCCATTTCGCAATGAACTCTGCCAAGACTCTGCTCTGGATTGTCGAAGTACTTTCAAACTTCAAAACAAAGCTTGACAACTCCAAGGCCCACTCCACGATCCTCCCGGTCGTGTCCGGGTTATGCAGTATCCGTTGCAGCGGGAGGCGGGTGACGACGGTGATTTCATGTGCCTGGGAGTAATGACGCAGCTTCCTCGAGGCCATAAGGAGGCCGAAGAGCAATTTTTGCACACCGGAGTACCTTGACCTAGCCCCCTGCAAGAGGGAGCTGAGAAAGTAAACCGGGTGCTGCATCATCTTCTTCCTCCACACCACTTCATCTGGTTGCACGGGACCTGTCCCGATGGCGTTAGACTCTGCCGAGGGCCTTGCCTTGCCGGCGCCAGGCCCTGCCGGGGGAATCTCTAGCTTGCCATCCGCCAGCCCCGTTGTTGCCACTGCCTATTCGTCGACCTCCCTCTGTGCCACTAGTGCGGCGCTGACCACTTGATTTGTTGTCGCCATATACAGCAGCAACGGCTCTTGTGGTTTAGTCGCAACTAGTATCGGTGTAGAGGAGAGGTATTTCTTCAAATCCTGCAGCGCTACCTCGGCCTCTGAGGTCCACTCCATTGGGCCCGCCTTTTTTAAGATTTTGAAAAAGTGAAGGGCATGCTCAGTAGACTTGGATATGAATCTGCTCATGGCGGCAATGCAGCCAATGAGCCGACGCACATCCTTGATCCGCTTGGGCGCCTCGATCTGCTCAATAGCCTTGATCTTGTCTGGATTTGCCTCGATCCCACAATGTGACATGAAGAACCCGAGAAGTTCGCCGGACGGAACGCCAAAGACACACTTCTCAGGGTTTAACTTGAGGTTGATCTTGCGCAGGTTGGCAAATGTCTCTTCTAAGTCTTGCACAAGAGTTGCCTTGTCCTTGGTTTTAACCACTATGTCATCCATATAAGCTTCCATATTTCTATGTAGCTGGGGCTCAAAACCAATTTGGACTGCTCTTGCAAAGGTTGAGCCAGCACTCTTCAACCCGAAAGGCATCCGTAAAAAGCAATACGTAACACATGGGGTGATGAATGTTGTCTTCTCTTCGTCTTCTCTTCTCATGAAGATCTGGTGGTAGCCCGAGTAGGCGTCGAGGAATGATAACAGATCACACCCGGCCGTGGAGTCGACAATATGATCAATGCGCGGAAACGGGAAGGGGTCCTTAGGACAATCCTTATTGATATCTGTGTAGTCGATACACAGGCTCCACCTCCCGTTTGCCTTGCGCACCACCACTGGATTGGCCAACCACGTCAGATTGAGCACTCCTCTCACCAAGCCTGCCGCTTCCAACTTCCTGATCTCCTCTGTGATGAACTCTTGTCGTTCCAAAGCTTGCTTCCCTACCTTCTTCTTGACGGGTCGCGCATGGGGACAGATAGCAAGATGGTGCTCAATCACTTCCCTGGGAACGCCGGGATGTCCGATGCTTGCCATGCGAACACATCGACATTCACCCGCAGGAAAGTGACGAGCGCGCTTTCCTATTTGCTGTCGAGGGTGGAGCTTATGGTGAAAGCCCCTTCAGTGCCATCCTCCTCGATGGACACCTTCTTGGTCTCTGGTGACAGCTCTGAATTTGTTGCTCTTGCCGGTGGAGCTCTCTAGCACGTCCTCGACGGTAGCACAACACTCCGAAGAGCTGCGCTTGCCGGAGTGGGTGCGAGAGGTCCTGGCGGTCTTCTTATTCCCTCCCGGGACTTCAGCGGCAGGAGCAAGCGCCTTGGCGGCAGCTACTGCAACTGCTTCCCG
The DNA here is from genome assembly GCF_002162155.2 of Triticum dicoccoides. Lineage (NCBI taxonomy): Eukaryota > Viridiplantae > Streptophyta > Magnoliopsida > Poales > Poaceae > Triticum > Triticum dicoccoides. The sequence continues at coordinate 465,980,409 of NC_041386.1, forward strand.
GTAGAGTAGGTCTGCTCAAATCAGCGCATCCTTCTTGTCGCAGGGAACGGTGATGATGGTCATCAGCCCAGGCATCATCAGCGTGTTGTAGGCGTAATGTGATGCTGCCATGAACTTGGCTAGTGTCGGGCGGCCGAGAATCCCGTTGTAGGGCAAGGGGATCTTGGCTACATCAAAGACAATCCTCTCCATCCTGTAGTTCAGCTCGCCTTCAAACGTCACAGGCAGCGTGACCTTGCCCTTCGGCTAACTCCTTTCCGGGTTGATCCCTTGAAATGTACCCGTCTCCTCGAGGTCTCCATCAGCAATTTGTAACCTTTTGATCACAATGGGTGAGATCAAGTTCAGACCGGCCCCGCCGTCAACCAGCATCTTGTTCACCTTGAGGTTGCATATCGTTGGTGAAACCAACAACGGCAAACACCCGACCACAGTTGTGCAATCAGGGTGGTCCTCAGCGTCAAAGATGATGGGTGTGCTGGACTGCTACCTCTTGAGCATTGCGTTGGTTTTCCCTTGAAGAGGAAAGGGTGATGCAGCAGAGCAGCGTAAGTAGTTCCCTCAATTTTTGATAACCAAGGTATCAATCCAGTAGGAGGCCACGCACGAGTCCCTCGCACCTACACAAACAAATAAACTCCTCGCAACCAACGCGATAAAGGGGTTGTCAATCCCTTCACGGTCACCTACGAGAGTGAGATCTGATAGATATGATAAGATAATATTTTTGGTATTTTTATGATAAAGAGAAATAAAGATGCAAGTAAAATAAATGGCAAAGGAAATAACTAAGTATTGTAAGATTAATATGATGGAAAATAGACCCCGGGGCCATAGATTTCACTAGTGGCTAATCTCGAGAGCATAAGTATTACGGTGGGTGAACAAATTACTGTTGAGCAATTCACAGAATTGAGCATAGTTATGAGAATATCTAGGTATGATCGTGTATATAGGCATCACGTCCAAGACAAGTAGACCGACACCTGCCTGCATCTACTACTATTACTCCACACATCGACCGCTATCCAGCATGCATCTAGAGTATTAAGTTCAAGAGAATAGAGTAACGCTTTAAGCAAGATGACATGATGTATAGGGATAAACTCATGCAATATGATATAAAACCCATCTTGTTATCCTCGATGGCAACAATACAATACGTGCCTTGCTGCCCCTACTGTCACTGGGAAAGGATACTGCAAGATTGAACCCGAAGCTAAGCACTTCTCCCATTGCAAGAAAGATCAATCTAGTAGGCCAAACCAAACTGATAATTCGAAGAGACTTGCAAAGATAACCAATCATACATAAAAGAATTCAGATATTGTTCATAGATAAACTTGATCATAAACCCACAATTCATCGGTCTCAACAAACACACCACAAAAGAAGATTACATCGAATAGACCTCCACAAGAGAGGGGGAGAACTTTGTATTGATATCCAAAAAGAGAGAAGAAGCCATCTAGCTAATAACTATGGACCCGAAGGTCTGAAGTAAACTACTCACACTTCATCGGAGAGGCTATGGTGTTGATGTAGAAGCCCTCCGTGATCGATACCCCCTCCGGCGGAGCTCCGGAAAAGGCCCCAAGATGGGATCTCGTGGATACAGAAAATTACGGTGGTGGAATTAGGGTTTTGGCTCCGTATCTGGTAGTTTGGGGGTATGTAGGTATATATAGAAGAAGTACGTCGGTGGAGCAACGTGGGCCCCATGAAGGTGGAGGGCGCACCTAGGGCGGTAGGCGCGCCCCCCTACCTCGTGCCTTCCTGGTTGATGTCTTGACGTAGGGTCCAAGTCCTCTGGATCACGTTTGTTCCGAAAATCACGTTCCCGAAGGTTTCATTCCGTTTGGACTCCGTTTGATATATTTTTTTCTACGAAACTCTGAAATAGGCAAAAAAACAGCAATTCTGGGCTGGGCCTCCAGTTAATAGATTAGTCCCAAAAATAATATAAAAGTGTATAATAAAGCCCAATAATGTCCAAAACAGGATATAATATAGCATGGAACAATTAAAAATTATAGATACATTGGAGACGTATCAAGCATCCCCAAGCTTAATTCCTGCTCGTCCTCGAGTAAGTAAATGATAAAACAGAATTTTTGATGTGGAATGCTACTTGGTATAATTTCAATGTAATTATTCTTAATTGTGGTATGAATATTCAGATCCGAAAGATTCAAGACAAATGTTCAATATTGACATAGAAACAATAATACTTCAAGCATACTAACTAAGCAATTATGTCTCTTCAAAATAAAATGGACAAAGAAAGTTATGCCTACAAAATCATATAGTCTGGCTATGCTCCATCTTCACCACCCAAAGTATTTAAATCATGCACAACCCCGACGACAAGCCAAGCAATTGTTTCATACTTTTGGTGTCCTCAAACATTTTCAATCTTCTCGCAATACATGAGCGTGTGCCATGGACATAGTACTATAGGTGGAATAGAATGGTGGTTGTGGAGAAGACAAAAAGGTAAGATAGTCTCACATCAACTATGCGTATCAACGGGCTATGGAGATGCCCATTAATAGATATCAATGTGAGTGAGTAGGGATTGCCATGCAACGGGTGCACTAGAGCTATAAGTATATGAAAGCTCAACTAAAAGAACTAAGTGGGTGTGCATCCAACTCGCTTGCTCACGAAGACCTAGGGCATTTTAGGGAAGCCCATCATGTAACGCCCCGAGACCGTTGCGCCAGGTGTCTTCCAGTTATTCGTTGTTGTTGCCTTGTCATTTGCTTGCGTGTCGCATCTTGCCATGTCATCATGTGCATTTCATCATCATGTTTTTAAAAACTTGCATCCGTCCCGGCCTCTCTGTTTCTTCCGTTGTCCGTTCTGAGTCCAGACACACTTGCACGCGCCCGCGGCACGTCCAAAATATTATTTTATAAGTGGCCGGAAAATGTTCTCGGAATGGGTTGAAAGTTGGCATGCGGTCTTATTATAGTGTAGATAGGCCGCCTGCCAAATTTCATCGCATTAGGAGATCGTTTGACGCCCCAACAGATAACTATAGCGACAATATAGTCGGTCAAATCGTCAGATGTTTTCGGTCTCTGAAAACAGTCGCCGGGCCTCCCTCCCTTCTCTTCTCTCAGCTCGAGCTCCTAGGATATCTTTCCGATGGATATATGATATGAAATTGGGGTTCGACGTCTAGTGGTCCGCCTATCCACGGTTGGTTTTACAGTGGTCTTGTTGTGTCTTAAAGAGTCCTTGGTTATGCTGACTCGGGGACGCTTCGTATGTCATGTGCACTGCCTTATACATGATGGTGTTGTACGATCGAGCCCGTGTAGGCCCCACCACGAAAACTTCGGACGAAATCTCTATCATATGTTTGTTCCGGCTTATTCTGCAAGCCAATCCTTTGTTTTTGTTTTGAGTTGTGGTATTCAAGTTGCTTCGAAGTCAAGTGTTGATTCCATACCTTTTCTAAACGGTGTTCTCATATTCCTATGTGGATACTTATCCTTCTCGATCATCGAGTTTGTCTTTTCAATTTCTTTTTAACTGGTGTGCTCTCTTCAAATGGATCCAATCTTGTCAACATTCACAAGATCAATTATCAGTTCTTCTCAACGGTGTTTGCTTCATCCGTCTTCAAGTTGCCTTTGTTTTCCCACCCTCCCTCCCTTTGTTTCTTCGAGGACCCAGATTTCTTCATCAGGTATCCATTTTATTCTTGTGTAGTCTCTTCATTCTTTTCTTTCAATGTTCATATCCGGTGATTCTCATGAAGATTCTAACGAAGCTTCAAGCTCGTCACTCTTCACTCATTTTCTTCTCCGGTGGATTTAATTCAAGCTTTGGTATTGAGCATACTCCTTTTATTTTTGCCCAATGCCTACTTATGCTGGTGCACCTCTCAATCTTCCCCGCTTGCTATTCTTTTGTTCCGGAGTGCTAGAGATATCTCAGAAGATTCGTGTTTCCACTCTTAATCCGTTCAAGCTATTTTGAGGATGTTATCTCATTCAAGCCTTTTAATTCAACCGGTGCAATCTCTCCTTTTAATCGTTCAACGGTGTATCTTTTTAGTGGGCCCTAACCCATGGGTCTTTTCCCAGGATCTTACTTGACTCTTCTTATTTTCCCGGAGCTTTTCAAATTCATTTCAAAGATTGACGTAAGAATGATTTATCATCAGTCAAATGTCTTTCTCCAAGATCTTTCAAATTCTTTTCATTGTTGGCTCAACCTTCCCATTCTTCATTCCGGAGTGTCTAAATAATTCATGGTGGTGTTTCTCGTCGTCATTCTCGGATTTTGAAGACCGAAGAAGAGTTTCTTTTAAATCTTGCCCCATTCTCTGCCATCCTCCCATAATTGTTTCGGTTGTGAGTATTTCTTTTCACCCATCCAGAGTAATTCAGAGTATTTTCAGTTTGATTCTCCGAAGGCCATCATTTCGGGATTATTCATTCTAGCTTTCAGCTCTCATCCTCTTAATTTTACCGGTGCATCGATCAAATATCCTCTAATCAGTGAATGATCTCTTCGTTCTCTCATATATAAATTCTCTCAAGCGTCTTCATTCATTTGCTAATTCTTCCCGGTGTTTTCATTATCTTCTCTTCGTTCATTTTAATTCTTACGGTGATTCGTTCAAGAGTTCTCGTCATTCGTTATCATATCAATTTATTCGTTGTTTTCAATCCTACCGGTGGTTCGTTGAAGACCTTTCCAAGTTGACTCTATATCTATATTAATTCTTTCTACGAGAATAAGTAGTATGCCAAAGCCATTGATTGTCATCAATTTAATTGGTGAAGGATGAGCATAACATAATTCTTATTCTTGATTCACCCAAGTGATTAATTCCCTATTCTGGAGGCTCATCAAATTCCTGATTTCAATTGTTTCATCCTCTCTTTTTCCCGGAGTTCCAACCTTTTTCAATTACATCTCCACGGAGATTCATTTAAATCATTGCATGGCTTCAACCTTATTCTTTTCATCCTCCTTTTCGTTTGATCATTCTTTTACCGGAGTTTTCATGAAGGCTCGACATGGTGATTCATCAAGGATTTAATTCCTTCTCGAAGTTTTCATCGAGATTCATTTCTAGGGAGCTCAAGTATTCTTCATCTTGCTATCCGGAGTGCAATTCTATCTTCCATATCATTGGAGGTGGTATTATGTCATTCTTGATAATTTGAGTTCATGTTTCATGATTCACAGGTTGTTAAGAATGGGGTATTGTAAATCCATTAATCTCTTCATTGGAGTTATCTTGGGTTATATTTCACCTAAAGCTTCCGTAAGGACTGTAGCTATTTATGATGCTTATAAATGATCCAAAGTTCTTCATTTATCCTCCCGGTGAAATAAGTTTCTCGTGTCCTTGTTGATATCAATCCAATCTATTGTTTCCGTTAGTGGCAGAATTTCGCCTCAATTTTGAGATGCTTTTCATAAGCCCACTATAAGCTTATTCGTTTCGTTGTTGGTTTTCCAACAATTCTGTTTTAAACTTCTTGGAAGGGTGTTTTCCAAGCTCATTTGTGGCAGAAGTTGTCATTTTCTTCTCAATTCTTTCCTTTCCAACGATCCAACTTCTTTTCTTTCATTTCTTCCGGAGGCATTGTGATGATGCTCTCTTCACTCATCATCTCGTATTGTGAAGATCATGTTCTTTCCTTTGCTTATCCATTCAACCGGAGTGTCGTGTTTCCATTCCAGTTCTCTCATCTTATCAAGTTTTACCTCCTTTCTCAACCGGAGTGCTGTCTGAAATCTTTCTTACCCCATGTGCCATTCTTTCAATAGGTCCGGAGGCAGCGTGTTGTTAATTTCATGAAGTATCCTCTCATCTTGTCAAGTTCTTGTTAATTCATTCCATTTGCAGTCGGAGTGCTGTACAAATTATATCATTCTTTTTCCTCCTCTATCTTGTTTTAACCGGAGTGTTATTGTAATTGATCCTTATCGTTCCTTGTACATCTTGTTTCTACCGGAGTGCTTGGATGTACTTCTTCTCCATTGCAAACCTTTTCTCATGTCTTTCAACCTACAGGGTTCTCGTGACGTTCCTTGTTCCTCGTTTCTAACGGAGTTTTCAACTTTATTCATCTTCGTTGTATTCTTTCTTTCAAATTTGCTAAACCTCTCAAGGTTCTTTGGTTTCACTTGTTTGTCAAAGAAGCAACTTAGTTTTACCTCTTCTCTTTCTCTTCCGTTTGCCTTCCGGTGCCATTCTAGATCTCGGGACGAGATCCTCTCGTAGTGGTGGAGTGTTCTAATGCCCCGAGACCGTTGCGCCAGGTGTCTTCCAGTTATTCGTTGTTGTTGCCTTGTCATTTGCTTGCGTGTCGCATCTTTCCATGTCATCATGTGCATTGCATCATCATGTTTTTCAAAACTTGCATCCGTCCCGGCCTCCCTATTTCTTCCGTTGTCTGTTCTGAGTCCAGACACACTTGCACGCGCCCGCGGCACGTCCGAAATATTATTTTATAAGTGGCCGGAAAATGTTCTCGGAATGGGTTGAAAGTTGGCATGCGGTCTTATTATAGTGTAGATAGGCCGCCTGCCAAATTTCATCGCATTAGGAGATCGTTTGACGCCCCAACGGATAACTATAGCGACAATATAGTCGGTCAAATCATCGGATGTTTTCGGTCTCCGAAAACAGTCGCCGGGCCTCCCTCCCTTCTCTTCTCTCAGCTCGAGACCGTCTACACAGCCCACTACATACCGCCAGGTCCAAGCTAACCTCTCTCGTCAGCCTGCGGCCCTCCTTGCGCGAAAGTTGTCCCGAACCCGACTCGGATTGTCGCTACCGTTGTGTCCGGATCATCCCCAAACATCTACAAAACATCTCCGTTTTTCTTTTTTGGTCTCCCTAGCCTATTTAATCCGGTACCTTCTGATTAAAATCGGAGGGACCAAATACCACCTAACCTAATCCCACATGCTTTATAACCAGCCTAACCCTAGTCCTAACATGTCCCATCCACCTATTCCCGTGTCCGCCGCCGCCACTGTTATCTCGAGATCCTTCCCCGATCCAAACAGCCAGCCCCTTCCTTCCTAATTTTCAGCGCTGGCCAATCCCCACCGAAATTGATCCAACCAACTGCAGCGCTCGATCTGCCCTGTTCCCCAATCCTTCGATCCCCACCAAGCACCTACAGCGCCTCTCTGATGGCCTACTCTCTGCCGCATCGGGCCAGTGCTGCCGCTCGCCCTACCTTCTTTTCCTTCCTTCCGCAATCTTCCTTTTCCCTTTGGTCTCTAACCTCCCGGACCTCTCTCTTTTCCTCAACAGGAGCTGCAGCAACCGCTGCTCTGCCTCGTCCCTCACCCGCCAGGAGCTCCAACGCCACGCCGCCCCGTCTTGCGAGCACACCGGCGCCTTGGGCCGATGCCACCAAGAGCCCCGGCAATCCATCATGGTCCTGCTGCTGCCGCCAAGTTCCCCATCGCCGTCGCAACTCCCTTGTCGTCGGCCTACCCTACGACCTTGCCTCCTCTGCTTCGCTCGACGAGGAGTACATCACCTGAAACCGTTCCGCACCGACGTGCTCCTGCAGCGTGCCGAGCCACCCAGCTCCTCCACCACCCCGGCAAGCTCCGCCACCTGACCTCGGAACGGCCAGGTCCGGTCGGCCTCCGTCAGCCCCGTCGCGCCTCCATGGACTTCCGCGGCCACCGCATGCCCGTCCTGGAGCGTGTGCGCCTCCCCTGCTCCGGCCTTGCAGTCGCACGGCCGCGTTAACCGCTTCTCTCCTTCCGCTCATCTCGCGTCGTCAGCCACGTCCCCGCGCGGCCCAGTCCACCCCGGCCTGCCACGGCTCTTCCACCGACTGGGCCTGGCCCTCTGGTGAGAAGCCCAGTCCGCCCGAGATGCAGACCATTTACTATTTTTTTACAGATCTGCGAATTTAGTTATTATTCCAGAGAGACTGATTTTACAGAAAACACCCTGTTGTTTATGCATTTAATAACTCACAAACGGTGCATCACATTAAAACAACTTATATACGTAAAATGCCTAGAATTTTGTGTAGTTTCATAATATGCCACTTTTATCCATGTTTAACATGTTTAAAATGATGTTTGCTTTAATTTGCTTAAATAACATGCTAAAATGATTTAATTCATAACTAAATAACCATAGCTCCAAATTTAATAATCTTTATATGTAAATGGGGTTGAATTTTGCCTAGTTTATCATGGTGTACTTACTTTGCATGTTTAACAACCCTAAAATTGTGTTTATGGCAGATCGGTACCAAACCTTAAAATATGCATATGGGGTTTTTCCGGACTTGTTGTTTTGTTGTTCCGGCCTCATTTAAACTTGCCTAGATTAGATAGTTTCTTCATGCTTCACCTCTTGCCATGCTAACAACATTTAATCTTGTTGGGTACATAAACGAGAGAGAACTAAATAAGTCACGTGGTGTTTCGTTAATATGCAACGGAGTTGCATAATGAGCTCCACTTAATTTGTAGGATTGCTTACCATGCCATGCTTCATTAAACCGGACATGCATCATACTTGATTGTGCATCATGCCATGTTCATGTCGTGGTTGTTTACTATGTTGTTTGCTTCTTTCCGGTGTTGCTTCTTCGGGTTGGTTCCGATAACGTCGTGTGTGTGAGGATCCGATCGACTACGTCCGTTTGATTTCTTCATGGACTCATTCTTCTTCCTTGCGGGATCTCAGGCAAGATGACCATACCCTCGAATTCACTTCTATCTTTGCTTGCTAGTTTGCTCGCTCTTTTGCTATGCCTATGCTGCGATACATACCACTTGCTTATCATGCCTCCCATATGGTTAAGCCAAGCCTCTAACCCACCTTGTCCTAGCAAACCGTTGTTTGGCTATGTTACCGCTTTGCTCAGCCCCTCTTATAGCGTTGTTAGTTGCAGGTGAAGATGGGAGTTTGTCCCTTGTTGGAACATGGATATTTTTGTTGGGATATCACAATATCTCTTATTTAATTAATGCATCTATACACTTGGTAAAGGGTGGAAGGCTCGGCCTTATGCCTAGTGTTTTGTTCCACTCTTGCCGCCCTAGTTTCCGTCATATCAGTGTTATGTTCCCGGATTTTGCGTTCCTTACGCGGTTGGGTTATAATGGGAACCCCTTGATAGTTCGCCTTGAATAAAACTCCTCCAGCAAGGCCCAACATTGGTTTTACCATTCGCCACCTAGCCTTTTCTTTCCCTTGGGTTCTGCACACTCAAGGGTCATCTTT
>NC_041386.1:465990073-466034627 GCF_002162155.2 Triticum dicoccoides
CCAACTGAGCGATGTCCGGAGCTACCAGGGGCAACTCTAGGCTGGCCCACCCGATGTCTTGCTCATCCGGTGTGCCCTGAGAACGAGATATGTGCAGCTCCTATCGGAATTTGTCGGCACATCTGGATGGCTTTGCTGGTCTTGTTTTACCATTGTCGAAATGTCTTGTAACCGGGATTCCGAGCCTGATCGGGTCTTCCCGCTAGAAGGAATATCCTTCGTTGACCGTGAGAGCTTGTGATGGGCTAAGTTGGGACACCCCTGCAGGGATTTGAACTTTCGAAAGCCGTGCCCGCAGTTATGGGCAGAGGGAATTTGTTAATGTCCGGTTGTAGAAAGCATGAAGTTGACCTTAATTAAAATACATCAACCGCGTCTGTAACCGTGATGGTCTCTTCTCGGCGGAGTCCGGGAAGCTAACACGATGTTGGAGTTATGCTTGACGTAGGTTGTTCTAGGATCACTTCTTGATCATAGTTCATCGACCGTGCTTTTGCCTTCTCTTCTCGCTCTCTTTTGCGAATATGTTAGCCACCATATATGCTAGTCGCTTGCTGCAGCTCCACCTCATACCTTTTACCCTTCCTATAAGCTTAAATAGTCTTGATCGCGAGGGTGTGAGATTGCTGAGTCCCCGTGACTCACAGATACTTCCAAAACCAGTTTGCAGGTGCCGACGTTACCGAGCAGGTGACGCAACCAAGCTCAAGGAGGAGCTCGATGAAGATCTTGTCCTTTGTGTTGTTTCGTTCTAGTTGATCAGTAGTGGAGCCCAGTTGGGGTCGATCGGGGATCTGTGTAGCATTTGGGGTAGTCTTCTTTTATTTTGGTTCCATAGTCGGACCTTGATTGTATCTGGTTGATGTAATGCTTTATTCATGTAATTGTGTGAGTAGCGATTGTAAGCCAACTATGTATCTCTTTCCCTTATTGCATTACATGGGTTGTGTGAAGATTACCTCACTTGCGACATTGCTTTCAATGCGGTTATGCCTCTATGTCATGCTTCGACACGTGGGAGATATAGCCGCATCACGGTTACACGAATGTTTGCGGACAGGTGTGCGGTCATGTTGTTCATGACGTTTGTGACCCGTCGTGGCACATGGCATGGCACATGTACCGGACTGGAAGCACAGACGTATGTACCAAGAGGGAACGTTCCTGTGGCCCGACGAGGACGTCGGTTCCTCTGAGTGGGGGTGTATGTGATGGCCTAGCTTATTAGGGATGATAGACTACTCGTATCAATAAGGAATTCCTTCTTTTCCGGGATCCCATTCTGACAGAACTCCAAAGTTAAGCGTGCTCAGCTTGGAGTAGTGTCAGGATGGGTGAGTGAGGACAAAGTGCACAGAAAAGACTAGTATTGATCTATGGGGCCAGTCTAGATCCCTCCAGGAGTAACGACCACCGGCGGGTGTGTCCGGGGCGTTACACATCATTGGAATATACAAGCCAAGTTCTATAATGAAAAATTCCCACTAGTATATGAAAGTGATAACATAGGAGACTATCTATGAAGATCTTAGTGCTACTTTGAATCACAAGTGTGGTAAAAGGATAGTAGCATTGTCCCTTCTCTCTTTTTCTCTCATTTTTCTATTTGGGCCTTTTCTTTTTTTTATGGCCTCTTTTTTTTATTTAGTCCGGAGTATCATCCTGACTTGTGGGGGAATCATAGTCTCCATCATCCTTTCCTCACTTGGGACAATGCTCTAAAAATGATGATCATCACACTTTTTTATTTACTTACAACTCAACAATTACAACTCGATACTTAGAACAAAATATGACTATGTGAATGCCTCCGGCGGTGTACCAAGATATGCAATGAATCAAGAGTGACATGTATGAAAGAATTATGAACGATGGCTTTGCCACAAATACAATGTCAACTACATGATCATGTGAAGCAATATGACAATGATGGAGCGTGTCATAATAAACGGAACGGTGGTAAGTTGCATGGTAGTATATCTCGGGATGGCTATGGAAATTCCATGATAGGTAGGTATGGTGGCTGTTTTGAGGAAGGTATATGGTGAGTGTATGATACCGGCAAAAGGTGTGCGGTATTAGAGAGGCTAGCAATGGTGGAAGGGTGAGAGTGTGTATGATCCATGGACTCAACATTAGTCATAAAGAACTCATATACTTATTGCAAAAATCTACAAGTTATCAAAGCAAAGTATTACATGCATGCTCCTAGGGGGATAGATTGGTAGGAAAAGACCATCGCTCGTCCCCAACCGCCACTCATAAGGAAGACAATCAATAAATAAATCATGCTCTGACTTCATCACATAACGGTTCACCATACGTGCATGCTATAGGAATCACAAACTTTAACACAAGTATTTCTCAAATTCACAACTACTCAACTAGCATGACTCTAATATCACCATCTCCATATCTCAAAACAATTATCAAGTATCAAACTTCTCATAGTATTCAACACAATCATAAGAAAATTTTATTATTAATCTTGAATGCCTAACATAATTAAAGCAATTTACCATTCTGTTTTGTAGGACTCTCAAAATAATCTAAGTGAAGCATTAGAGAACAATGGTTTCTATAAAACAAATCCACCAACGTGCTCTAAAAGATATAAGTGAAGCACTAGAGCAAAAACTATATAACTCAAAAGATATAAGTGAAGCACATAGAGTATTCTAACAATTTCTGAATCATGTGTGTGTCTCTCAAAAGGTGTGTACAGCAAGGATGACTGTGGAAAACTAACAAATAAAGACTCAACTAATACAAGACTCTCCAAGCGAAACACATATCATGTGGTAAATAAAAATATAGCTCCAAGTAAAGTTACCGATGGAAGTAGACGAAAAGAGGGGATGCCTTCCGGGGCATCCCCAAGCTTTGGCTTTTAGGTGTCCTTAGATTATCTTGGGGGTGCCATGGGCATCCCCAATCTTAGGCTCTTGCCACTCCTTGTTGCATAATCCATCAAATCTTTACCCAAAACTTGAAAACTTCACAACACAAAACTTAAAGTAGAAAATATCGTGAGCTCCGTTAGCGAAAGAAAACAAAACACCACTTCAAGGTACTGTAATGAACTCATTATTTATTTATATTGGTGTTAAACCTACTGTATTCCAACTTCTCTATGGTTTATAAACTATTTTACTAGCCATAGATTCATTAAAATAAGTAAACAACACATGAAAAACAGAATCTGTCAAAAACAGAACAGTCTGTAGTAATCTGTAGCTAACGCAAGATCTAGAACCCCAAAAATTCTAAAATAAATTTATGGACGTGAGAAATTTATATATTAATCATATGCAAAAAGAATTAACTAAATATCACTTTTCAAATAAAAATGGCAGCAATTCTCGTGAGCGCTAAAGTTTCTGTTTTTTACAGCAAGATTAAAAAGACTTTCCCCAAGTCTTCCCAACGGTTCTACTTGGCACAAACACTAATTAAACACAAAAAAACACAACCAAACCAGAGTCTAGATAAATTATTTATTACTAAACATGATCAAAAATCAAGGAATAAAAATAAAATTGGGTTGCCTCCCAACAAGCGCTATCGTTTAATGCCCCTAGCTAGGCATAAAAGCGAAGATAGATCTAGGTATCTTTAGTTGGTAATTATTTAATGAGACATCTATCACCTTTAGGAGTTTCTTTACTTTTATCAATAATCAAACTTCTAGGCGCAAAATCGAAAAAATCATTAGTAGCAAATGGTTCCTTAATGATAGCAAAAAGATTAGGATGAATACTTATAGATTTGAGATCCGCAGTTTCTTTGCTAGAGGATTCACCCTTATTTTTAGGAGCATGCATAAGCTTGGCAATTTTAGTTGCAGGACTCGGAGTATTCTTTACGTAAGAAAAAGCGGTTCCCAAGTTGGTAATGATACCCTCAAGTTTATCGATTCTAGTGGAATCATGATTTATTCTTTCATTAACTATGGGTTCCTTCTCCTTAATATTTTTCAAAGTGACTCATACTTTAGATCCATATTGAGTAATTTGGTTGTGGATCTTTTTATCGAAATTTTCAATTAACTCTACGGTAACAACTTTATTTTCAATAATTTCAAGTTTTTGCATTACATGCTCCAAAGTTAACATAGTTCCATTAACCAAAAGAGGGGGTGAGCCAAACAAATCTATCATAGCATTATAGGAATCAAAAGTGTGGCTACCCAACAAATTACCTCCAGTAATGGTATCAAGGACATATCTATGCCAAGGAATAGCACCTACATAAAAATTGCGGAGAAGAATAGAAGTAGATTTCTTCCTGGTAGATCTATTTTGAGCATTGAAAATTCTATACCAAGCGTCTTTTAGGTTTTCTCCTTCCCTTTGCTTAAAATTAAGAACTTCATTTTCAGGAGACAACGGAGAAGATAGGGGACTAGCCATAACGACAAGCAAGCAATCCAACACACAAGCAAACAAGAGACGGGCAAAAAAAGCAAATAGAGAAAGAGGAGGAGGATGGAGAGAGAGAGCGCGCGAATAAAACGGCAAGGGTGAAGTGGGGGAGAGGAAAACGAGAGGCAAATGGCAAATAATGTAATGCGGGAGATAAGGGTTTGTGATGGGTACTTGGTATGTTCAATTTTGCGTAGACTCCCCGGCAACGGCGCCAGGAATCCTTCTTGCTACCTCTTGAGCACTGCGTTGGTTTTCCCTTGAAGAGGAAAGGGTGATGCAGCAGAGCAGCGTAAGTATTTCCGTCTGTTTTTTAGAACCAAGGTATCAATCTTGTAGGAGGCCACGCACGAGTCCCTCGCACCTACACAAACAAATAAACTCCTCGCAACCAACGCGATAAAGGGGTTGTCAATCCCTTCACGGTCACCTACGAGAGTGAGATCTGATAGATATGATAAGATAATATTTTTGGTATTTTTATGTTAAAGAGAAATAAAGATGCAAGTAAAATAAATGGTAAAGGGAATAACTAAGTATTGTAAGATTAATATGATGGAAAATAGACCCCGGGGCCATAGGTTTCACTAGTGGCTTCTCTCGAGAGCATAAGTATTACGGTGGGTGAACAAATTACTGTTGAGAAATTGACAGAATTGAGCATAGTTATGAGAATATCTAGGTATGATCATGTATATAGGCATCACGTCCAAGAGAAGTAGACCGACTCCTGCCTGCATCTACTACTATTACTCCACACATCAACTGCTATCCAGCATGCATCTAGAGTATTAAGTTCAAGAGAACAGAGTAACGCTTTAAGCAAGATGACATGATGTAGAGGGATAAACTCATGCAATATGATATAAACCCCATCTTGCTATCCTCGATGGCAACAATACAATACGTGCCTTGCTGCCCCTACTATCACTGGGAAAGGACACCGCAAGATTGAACCCAAAGCTAAGCACTTCTCCCATTGCAAGAAAGATCAATCTAGTAGGCCAAACCAAACTGATAATTCGAAGAGACTTGCAAAGATAACCAATCATACATAAAAGAATTCAGAGAACATTCAAATATTTTTCATAGGTAAACTTGATCATAAACCCACAATTCATCGGTCAACAAACACATCGCAAAAGAAGATTACATCGAATAGATCTCCACAAGAGAGGGGGAGAACTTTGTATTGAGATCCAAAAAGAGAGAAGAAGCCATCTAGCTAATAACTATGGACCCGGAGGTCTGAAGTAAACTACTCACACTTCATCAGAGAAGCTATTGTGTTGATCTAGAAGCCGTCCGTGATCGATACCCCCTTCGGCGGAGCTCCGGAAAAGGCCCCAAGATGGGATCTCATGGATACAGAAAGTTACGGCGGTGGAATTAGGGTTTTGGCTTCGTATCTGGTAGTTTGGGGGTATGTAGGTATATATAGGAGGAAGAAGTACGTCGGTGGAGCAACATGGGCCCCACGAGGGTGGAGGGCGTGCCTGGGGGGTAGGCGCGCCCCCTACCTCGTTCCTTCCTAGTTGATGTCTTGACGTAGGGTCCAAGTCCTCTGGATCACGTTTGTTCCGAAAATCACGTTCCCGGAGGTTTCATTCTGTTTGGACTCCGTTTGATATTCTTTTTCTGCGAAACTCTGAAATAGGCAAAAAACAACAATTCTGGGTTGGGCCTCCGGTTAATAGGTTAGTCCCAAAAATAATATAAAAGTGTATAATAAAGCCCAATAATGTCCAAAACAGGATATAATATAGCATGGAACAATCAAAAATTATAGATACGTTGGAGACGTATCATGGACCACTTTAGCGGCTTCTGAGCATCGAACGACGGCTCTGCTGCTGTGATCTCACATGCCCACTGCTTGAGCTGGCGGTGAGAAGTATGCAGTGAGGCGCCACCATCGACGCACATGGCCTTTGTAGCCTTCTGGAACTCATGCTCGCTGGACTCGTCGTCCTCATCATGATCGTCGTCTTCCTGCTTCTTGTCGTGGCCCCGAGCGGGCCTCTCTCACTGGTTGTCCTTGCTGCGGTGGCCTCCTTGGCCGCCACGCTTCTTGACGGATCCTTCGGCACCATCCTGACCCTTCTCCCTATCCCGCCTCTCATACTCGGCTTTTTGCTTTTCAACAAGCAGCTCAACTTGTCAGCAGTTCTGGAGGTCGTGGCCCTTGGTGCGGTGGATCTTGCAATACTGCTTGTCAGAGCCCCTTGGCTTGTCGGCAGCTGCCAAGGCCCGGCAAGCGGCGCACCCGGCAATCTCCTTGCTGGGGTCGTCTGCCTTGGCCTTCTTGGTGGCGTCGGTGTCGTTGGATCCCTCGACGGCAAGCACGGCCTTGCCCTTGCATTTCCTGTTGCGACAACGACCCTTCTTCGTCGGGGCGGTGGTGTCTTCGTCGGTAGAGTCGGTTGCCGCGCCGGCGTCTTCGCTGGGGTACTTATTTCCCTCTTCAGCCCGGGCGCATCTATAGGCTAGAACGTAAAGTTCGGCCACGTCCTTGACCTTGTTCATTGCCAGCTCTTCACACATCTTGCGATTACGCACATTCTGATGGAATGCGCTGATCACGGTGGCAGGATGAACATCCGGGATGTTGTATTGCACTCGGCTGAACCTTTGTATGTACTTGCGCAGGTTTTCGCCTTCCTTCTGGGGAATGATATGCAAATCACTCGCCTGGCCATGAGTTGGTGCCCTCCAGTGAAGGCCCCAACGAACTCATGACACAGATCTGACCAAGAAGAAATAGAATCCGCTGGCAAGTGCATCAACCAAGACATGAAACTGGGTTTCAGGGCCAACGGGAAGTAATTGGCAAGCACCTTGTCATCATGCGCTCCAGTGGCTTGCATCGCGATGGTGTAGATGTTGAGGAACTCAGACGGATGGGTCTTGTCATTGTACTTCTCGCCGACGTCGGGCTTGAACGTGCGGTGGGACGGCCACTGTAACTGCCGCAACTCACGGGTAAAGGCTGGGCAACCCACTTCGTAAGGTAGGCCACCAGAGCCTCCCGGTGCTGGGTGGTCCATAGCGGGCCCCGCCCGCCTGTCTGACTGGTGGCGTGTATCGCGCCGGCGCTCGATGGTGGTTTGAGTGTCTTCATGGGCTCGCTCCCGAAGAACTTGGCGCTGGTCGTGGTGGGTCCGTGGATCGGACGATGCTATGGAAATGTTATCACAAGCATCATCACGACGGATCAACACCCGCGGCGGCTGGCGTGGAGGAAGAGAGTGCACCGTGGCTGCAGCACCTCCCCCCCCACCGCTGGCGTGCGGTGGTTCGACGGAGCACCGGCCTGAGGGCCCTGCTCGTCGTGGCTCGTCTTTGTTGGCAACGCCGATGAGGCTCCGGATGGTGGCTCTCCACTCATCAAGCTTTTCTGCGGTAGGAGGGAAGTCGAGGAGTAGCTGTGTGCGCGCCAAAGCTTCTGCTGGTGTGGGTGGCGGCGAAAGCTGCATGGACCATGGCACGCTTCGACTTCTAACCATGTTAGAAGGAGCTCTATCATGGCCCAGCGGCTGTGTGCCATTTTCGCCAGCACTTCGGCGGGCGTGCTGGCTTCCTCCGTCCCGCAGGTGATGCACGGGACTCTTCCCCGGCGGCGCCCGGGGTCCCCAGCATGGTGACGCTGCTCGTCGCGCGCATCCTGAGAAGAGCGTGTTGTGGGTGCCGGCGTAGGCGACTTGGAGCACGGCGCCGCCCTTGGAGAGCCCTGCGCCGCCTGCGAAGGGTCCGGCTCCGTCTTCGGATTTGGCGGCGTGCGGCTCGTCGTCTCGCGCATGAACGACGCTGCTCGCCAGGCTCCGGCTGCCAGAGCGATGTTGGTGCTCGCGGGCCACGCCTCGGGTTCTGTCAGCGACCGGCCCGCTGCTCGCCCGTGACGGTATGGGTCGTCCGGCTCTCGACGAACCGATCGCTGTGACCGCCTTCTTCTTGGGAGCCATTACGATGAAGAACTGCTAGGCTGACTATTAGACCGTATTTTCACAACTGCGCTCCCCTACCTGGCGCGCCAAACATGTCGGGGAAAATCAACACCTATGGGATCATTGGGATCCCTTCTACGGTTGGCGGGCGCGGGGTTGTGGAAAGAGCGGGTCTGACAGGAAGCACACGGATCGTTTACCCAGGTTCGGGCCGCGAGGATGCGTAAAACCCTAGTCCTGCTTTGGTGGATGTATAGAGAGTGTTCTTGTGTTCTTGAGCTAGCTACGGGGTGCAACTTCGCCCAAAAGATCCGAATCCTCCTCCTAGTCGCCTCGGGCCTCCTTTTATAGGCGAAAAGGGGTTGCCACAGTGGCACACAGGAGGTGGAAAGGTCTACAGTAGACGAGTCTATCCTCTAGCACCGTCGGACAAACACATTTAATGCGCTGCCGACGTGCCCCTCTCACTTTATCTGGGACGGCAAGGAAGCACGTCCCAGCTGTCGCTGCCACGTATGGCTTCGACACGCGTCCGAGCTGACGAGGCGTCGTGGCGCCACGTTGGCTGGCTGCTGGGCTGGTGCGGTGGTGGAGCCTTCAGGAAGACATGCATGCCACCACGCAGGTGCTTGATGGGTCGGTGTAGAGGCCGCTCGTCGCCACGCAGGTGCCTGCCCAGCTGGTTGAGCTAGCAGCTGCTTGGGAACGGCGGTGGAGCTTTGGCAGACGCAGGCCTAGCTGCAGCCCTGTTGGTGTCCACTGCAAGGGTCTTGCCGGGCCCCCGGCAAGGGTCTTGCCGTGGCATCATGGTCGTCCCCGGCAAGGATCTCGTCGGGGGTCGTCGTCTTCTGGTCCTCGTCTGATCTTGCGTGTTCCTGATCTCGACAAAGATTTGCATGCCACCACAGAGGTGCCTCCCGAGCCTTGGTTCCACTGTAGTTGTTTGGCGGTGTTTGGAACTCTTGGGCTCAAGGGTGGCTCGCCCTGCTGGTGTTGGGCAAGTTGCCCCGGCAAGGCTCTTGCCGGGGCCGCGGAGGTCGCCCCGGCAAGGGTCTTGTCGGGGGAGCCCACCTCACCCTTTTGCTCTTTGTGTCTTTGGTCTTGGTGTTGCCTTGCTTGTCTTATGCTTCGGTTTCCCTCTAGCTTCCCTCCTCTGCCTTGCCTAGTGTGGCCGTGGGCGCGGCTCTGACTGCCCGTGCACAAGTTAAGGGGTGCAAAAGGAGAGCCCCTACTTTTGTATACCGACACAAGAATGCAGCGGGCTCAGATCATATCCCTATTCTACACACACTACGTGAGGTGCATGCATGCAAAGGAGGGCCCAGGCCTTTTAAATATGAAACAATGTGGGAGAGGGAAGATTCTCTATTCACGACAGTGAGCAATAGGTGGAGCATGCAGGATGCAGATTCTGTCGATTCGCTGCGCGCCAAACTGGGCGACCTGGCGGGGGATTTGATGGACTGGGACCATACTTAGTTTGGTTCAGTTAAAGCTGAGATCCGCCAGCTGAAAACGGCACTTGAGCACCTGCGCTCTGTCCCAGGCAGATCGGGACCAACGCGGGAGGAGACAAAGATTGCAGACAGATTAATTGAACTCTTCCATCGAGAGGAGATGCTCTGGCGTCAGAGGGCGCGCCTGGACTGGCTAATCCATGGAGACAAAAATACTTATTTTTTCACGTGAGAGCAAGCTGCAGTCGCCGTAAAAACCAAATTAAATCCCTTCAGTGGGAGGATGGGCATGTTACTGAGGATAGCAATGAGATGGAGGCTATGGCCACAGATTTTTATAAAAATTTGTACACCTCCGAAGGGATCCATGACATGGATCAAGTTCTGGACACGGTGCCAACTAAAGTAACACCAGCTATGAATGATATCCTCAATGGACCGTATACTCAGCAAGAGGTCAAGCAAGCATTGTTTCAGATGTTTCCCATTGAGGCCCTGGGTCCGAACGGTTTCCCAGCCCACTTTTTCCAGCGACACTGGGATGTATGCGGGGATGATGCGACGAAGGTGGTTCTTAAGATCGTAGAGGGAACGGAATCAGCGGCATGCATAAATGATACCATTCTACTTCTGATTCCAAAGGTAAAAAATCCCACACTTCTATCATAGTTCCGTCCAATTAGTTTGTGCAATGTATTCTATAAGATTGCCTCGAAAGTCATCTCCAACAGACTGAAACAAATATTGCCAGATGTAATTTCTGAGGAGCAGTTAGCATTTGTCCTAGGCAGATTAATTACCGATAACATAATTACTGCTTATGAATGTCTGCATTTCATGAAGAGGAACAGGGTAAAAAAGCATCAATCTTGTGCCTTGAAGCTGGACATGACGAAGGCATATGACAGGGTTGAATGGATGTACCTCCAGTCCATAATGCTTAAACTGGGGTTCAATAGCAAATGGGTGGATATTGTGATGGGCCCGGTTACTTCGGTACAATTCTCAGTCATGTTTAATGGGAAAAAGCTTCAACAGTTCACGACATCGCGTGGGATCCGGCAAGGGGACCGATATCTCCATACCTATTCTTGTTAGCAGCAGAGGGCCTTTCGTGCCTCCTAAAATCAAAAGGTGAGTCATCCAACTTGAGTGGAGTACAGGTGGCGCCTACGGCACCACAAGTGAACCATCTCCTATTCGTTGATGATAGCTTGTTGTTCTTCAAGGAAAACGGTGTGGGTGCTACCGAGGTGAACCAGCTGCTAGAGATTTATAGCCAGGCGACAGGTCAACGCATTAATTATGCAAAATCTTCCATACTTTTTAGCAAAGGAGTTCCTGACAATATTCGGGCTGAGATAAAAGGCATCCTGAATGTCCCGAATGAAACTTTGAGTGAGAAATATTTGGGTATGTCATCTGACGTTGGAAGCTCAAAAAATGGTGCATTCAGATATCTGAAAGACAGGTTGTGGAGCAAAATTCAGGGTTGGATAGAGAGGACCGTGTCAACAGCAGGGAAGGAAGTTCTTGTCAAATCGGTGCCTCAGGTTGTGCCTGGGGCCTTTGTGAACACCTAGATATGATAATAAGAAAATTTTGGCGGGGGAGCACAAATGGGCAACGCAAACCACATTGGGTATCATGGAAGGCAATGACACAACCAAAAAGTATGGGAGGAGTGGGGTTCAAAGATTCAAGCTTTTTAATTTGGCAATGTTGGCTAGACAAGCATGGCGCTTGCTACAGGATCTCGGTTCGCTGAGTGCGAGAATATTGAAAAGTGTTTACTTCCCAAACACATCAATACTGCATGCGACTTTAGGGAATCACCCAAGCCAGATATGGAGGGCCATCATTGAAGGATGGGACACTTTGAAACAAGGGCTGATTAGGCGTATTGGCAATGGTAATAGCACAAAAATCTCGGAGGATAACTGGCGAGATGACGAGGCCATACGGATGCATATCTGCCCACCCCCGGTCATGGTTTCAGAACTCATCAACGCAACAAGTGCCACATGGAATATACCGCTACTAAATGCCACTTTCATGACTTTTGATGCTACGGTAATTTTAGGCATCCCACTTTGTACCATGAACATGCAGGATTTTTGGAGCTGGGCACATGACCGAAGTGGCCAATTCTCGGTACGTTTGGCCTATAACATGCTCGTTGTGACAGGACACAGAAGAGAAGCGTGGCTTGAAGGATCCGCGGGATCATCAAGCACTCGCGCCGATGAAGGATCGTGGAAAACTTTGTGGAAGATAGCGGTCCCGGCAAAAGTGCGTATGTTCTTGTGGAGGTTGTCAAAGCAATCCTTACCTACTGAGGATGTCAGAGCACACCGTAAAATGTCAACAACAAGTACCTACGGCTTCTGTGGGGCTCAGGATTCATGGCGGCATTCCCTCCTAGAATGCACGGTATCAAGATGCATTTGGGCATTGGTAGATGAAGAACTGAGTTGCACTTTGGCGGCCTCCACAGAAACGAGTGCCAAGAGTTGGCTCTTCAGCCTGCTTGATACCTTATCTCATGAGAAATTTGTCTTAATGGCGGTGACCCTATGGGCAATATGGACATCCCGATGAAGGCCATTTATGAGGCTATTTTCCAAACTCCACATGCAATACAGATGTTCATTACTCGGTTTATTGCAGACTTGGAAGCTATCCGTACCCCAAATCCTACACGGGCTGCTACGACAAGGACATATGCATCGATACAGAGGCCGAGGGCACCTCCAGCAACATATGCCAAAATTCATGTTGACGCAGGAGTACGCACCCATAGAGGAGGAGCAGCCGTAGCCGTGTGCAGGGATAGCCCGGGCTTATTCTTGAGTAGCTCGGCACTTATCATTCCACGAATTTGGGATCCAGCCACACTCGAGGCGATGGCATGTCATGAGGGCATTGCATTGGCAGAAGATCTCAATATTCAACACTTTGTGTTGTCGTCTGATTGCAAGCAGGTGATTGGGGACATTGCCAAAGGAAATGTAATGCCCCAAGACCGAAGCTCCAGATGCCTTCCACGGTTTCCGAGATTCGCGGTGTGATTTGTTTTTGCTTGTTGCATTCATCATTGCATCATGTGCATTGCATCATGTCATCGTGCCTTCATTTTTTCAAAGCTAACTAAAACTCAACCAATTAAATTGTATGGATCTTCCATTCATTTAAACCGAAGGAATTCACATGGTGATTCTCTTTATAACATATCCTCCCGATATTAGGGAGCTATATTAAATATTCCATTTTTCGGAATCACCCATAAACACACTTGCATATTCCCCATGTCTTTTCTAGTTCAAGCTTGACTTCAAAACCTTGCCAAAAATTCTCTTCCCATTTACCGAGGTTCCTCCAAAAATCCGAACATTTTTGGGCACTTCAAAATCCTAGTCCTAGTTCAAACCATTTGAATTAAATTCAAATGAGTTTGAGTTTAAATATTTCAATCTTGCCCACTCCAATTTTCTTGGACCGTGCACATTTTTGCGAGTCCAGGAAAATTAACATCTTTCCTAAATTCCTTTCCCTAACCCCCTCTTCCTTTTCCTTCTCTCTAGTGCTTTTCTGTTAAAGAAAAATAGAGAGAGAGAGAGAGGGAGGGAGAGAGAGAGGCGGCCTGCACCGCTGGCCACTTAGGCCTCCCACCAGGCCGGCCCAACTATCTCCTGTTCCCACAGCCCACCAAATCCCTCCTAACCCTAACCCTCTCCCTGGCCCGATCCCCATCTCCCCGTTCTTCACCCTCCCGCAGCACCGCACGCTCGCACACATTCAGCACCATGACCGCGGCCATTTCCTTCTTCTCCCCCGATTCACGCTTGACCTCGATCCCCTCCTTCCTCCTGGCGCCGCCACAGGGTGAGAGAGGGCAGCGCCGCGCCGCTTCTCAACCGCCAGGATCTCCGAGCCGCTGCCTCCCCATCTCCGGCGATGGCCGCCGCCGCTGAGCTCCCAACCTCTGGTAGCCCCTGATGTGAGTCTGGCGCGCTGTTTATTCTTCGTCATTGGCGAGCCACGCCGTCCCTGACCACAGCAAGGCCGCCGCTCCGGCCAAGTCCCTCGTCCGGATCCGTCAAGCCCCGCCGCCTCCTGCTGTTTTCCTTCCTCGCCGGAGCCGCGTCAAGTCATGTCGCTGCCCTGCTTCCTCGTCCTCGTCGTCGCTTCCCTGCACCTCTAGGCGCCGCCCCCGTAGCTCTCGGCATCGAGCAGGATCAGGAGCGCCACGAGGACGCCCGCCTCGACCGCGCCTGGGCTGCGTTCTCGCCCTTGCTGCTTGCCCGCGGGCCACGCGGCCTGATGCCGGCCTCGCCAAGGCCCAGCTCCCGCTGACCTCCTCAAGATCACGACCTAGGACCTGAGAACCATGGCCTTCGCTGCTAATTTCCGTGGACGTCAAGTACCAGTACCACGGCCCTGGATGGCTGTGAGTCATGTACCTCTATAGCCAGTGTGCTTTGCGTCAAGTCCGACTGCGACATAAACGACTATGCGATGACTCTGAAGGACTTGGAGTCACCAAGCACCAAGTCCCTCTCCGACCGAACGGGAACGACTACCGTCGCCAAGATAGAGAGTACCTCTACGAAAACGCCAAGTACCCCTTCATGTCGACAAGACCCGCAAGTCGGACCCCAAACGATCGACGACTTATGGACCATGTACAACTACCGTCGCCTTGGGTTTCGTCAAGTTCCTCACCATGACTATGAACGTATATGAACCATGTACAACTACCATTGCCCAAAGAACCATGGGTCACAAGACTCGTGTACGACTATCGCGAGTACCTCTACTATCGTCGTGTACTACTACTTCCACTACCGTCGTCGTGGACCCGACAAGTTCGCGAGTACAACTACTTCCTCTATGACCCGCGAGAACCGCTACTTTCACTACCATCGCGAGAACAACTACTTCCTCTACGAACTCGAACCGCTCTGAGAATGCTCCCTTGGAAGGTATAACCGCCGGTATGACGCCCGTGGACAAATGCTTGTGATATGTTGTATGAGATGCTCCTGTTTGGTCGTGTTCGCACCGTGTTCGTTTTGTCACTCGTTTCCTTGTCACCGATTCGTGGGACACCCGGTATCCGGGATCACTCCCCGTTGCTCTTGCATGTTTCCATCACCCCCACTTGTTTCTTGGACCGAGTTATCGAAACCGGGATGTTGGCATGGCGCCATGTCCATTTTCACCGCCGTGGCACCATTCCCGTTTCGCCGCCGTGGCACCCTTTCATTCCGTCATGGCGACAAATTCTCTTATGATGCTCATGTCAACTTTTAACAAAAATTGCATAAAACTTGCACATCTCATCCGCATCATGATAACAACTTCAAGAATGTTTAAGTTGAGGTTTTCTTTAAATTGCTAAATGACGTGTGGGGATTTACTGAAATTGTTGTTTGTTCCGGCCTCATTTAAACTTGTTTAGATCGATGTTTTACTCATGCTTCTCCTTTTGCCATGTTTAATAACATTTAATATTGTTGAGTAGTTTAAACAAGAGAGAACTAAATAATTGATGTGGTGTTTCGTCAATGTGCAACTCGTTGCATATTGAGCTCCAGTTAATTTGTAGTACTGTTTCTGCACTTTGCCATGCATGCCTTTTTAAATCGGACATGCATCATACTTGTTTGTGCATCATGCCATGTTTATTTGATGGTTGTTTACCATGTTGTTTGTTTCTTTCCGGTGTTGCATCTTCTTGTTAGTTCCGGTAACGTTGCATTTGTGAGGATCCGTTCGACTACGTCCGTTTGTCTTCTTCATGGACCCGTTCTTCTTCCTTGCGGAATCTCAGGCAAGATGTCCATACCCTCGAAATCACTTCTATCTTTGCTTGCTAGTTGTTCGTTCTATTGCTATGTCGCGCTACCTACCACTTGTTATATCATGCCTCCCATATTGCCATGCCAAGCCTCTAACCCTCCTTCCTAGCAAACCGTTGTTTGGCTAAGTTACCGCTTTGCTCAGTCCCTCTTATAGCGTTGTTAGTTGCAGGTGAAGCTGAAATTTGTTCCAGGTTGGAACATGGATATGTTGGGATATCACAATATCTCTTATTTAATTAATGCATCTATATACTTGGTAAAGGGTGGAAGGCTCGGCCTTATGCCTGGTGCTTTGTTCCACTCTTGCCACCCTAGTTTCCATCATACCAGTGTTATGTTCCTTGATTTTGCGTTCCTTGCGCGGTTGGGTGTTATGGGAACCCCTTGACAGTTCGCTTTGAATAAAACTCCTTCAGCAAGGCCCAACCTTGGTTTTACATTTGCCTAACAACCTAAGCCTTTTTCCCTTGGGTTTCCAGAGCCCGAGGGTCATCTTTATTTTAACCCCCCGGGCCAGTGCTCCTCTGAGTGTTGGTCCAAACTAGAGCCCCTTGCAGCACCACCTCGGGGAAACTTGAGGGTTGGTTTTAGTTGTATGGACTGCTCAACCGATGTGCCCTGAGAATGAGATATGTGCAGCTCCTATCGGGATTTGTCGGCACATTCGGGCGGCTTTGCTGGTCTTGTTTTACCATTGTCGAAATGTCTTGTAACCAGGATTCCGAGACTGATCGGGTCTTCCCGAGAGAAGGAATATCCTTCGTTGACCGTAAGAGCTTGTGATGGGCTAAGTTGGGGCACCCCTGCAGGGTAGAAACTTTTGAGAGTCGTGCCCGCGGTTATGTGGCAGATGGGAATTTGTTAATATCCGGTTGTAAAGAACTTGACACTTAACTTAATTAAAATGCATCAACCGCGTGTGTAGCTGTGATGGTCTCTTTCCGGTGGAGTCCGGGAAGTGAACATGGTCTTGTTTTATGCTTGAATGTAAGTAGCTTTCAGGATCACTTCTTGATCACTTCTAGCTTCTCGACCGTTGCATTGCTTCTCTTCTCACTCTTATTTGCGTATGTTAGCCACCATATATGCTTAGTGATGCAGCTCCACCTCACTACCCTTATCCTACCCATAAGCTTAAATAGTCTTGATCTCGCGGGTGTGAGATTGCTGAGTCCTTATGACTCACAAATACTTCCAAACAGTTGCAGGTGCCGATGATACCAGTGCAGGTGAGGCAACCGAGCTCAAGTGGGAGCTCGATGAAGATCTTGGTCGTTGTTATTTGTCTTTTCCGGTTGATCAGTAGTGGAGCCCAATTGGGATGATCGGGGATCTAGCATTTGGTGTTCTCTTATTTTATTTTGGTTCCGTAGTCGGATCTTGATTGTACTCTGGATGATGTATGTTTAACTTGTATTTGTGTGAAGTGGCGATTGTAAGTCAACTCTTTATCTACATGGGATTGTGTGAAGATTACCCCTCTTGCGACAAACCTACCATGCGGCTATGCCTCTAAGTCATGCCCCGACACGTGGGAGTTATAGCCGCATTGTGGGTGCTACAAGTTGGTATCAGAGCCATCCCCGACTTAGGAGCCCCCTACTTGATCGAATCGCTGATGTTGTTGAGTCTAGAACAAAATGTTTTGAGTCTTAGGATTATATATATATATATATATATATATATATATATATATATATATATATATATATATATATATCGGAGAGTAGGATTATTTTTACTCCTCAGTCCCTTCGTCGCTCTGGTGAGGCCTCCTAACGTAGAAGTTTTGACTTCTCTCTCCTCAAATTTCACGAATTTTTTTTAGGATCGCGCGGGTATCTTGGAGTCGTTCCGATAGTCTTGTGACGAGAACATTGTTCTTGGTGCCTCCTGACATTTAGGGGTTGTGGCAGTGTCCCGGGGAATTGAGCTCCGAGGTGTTGTCGTCACAATTTTATCGTTGCAGTTCTGCAATACCTGAGTTTGCCGACATCAAAAATCTCTTTTATGCAGTTATTGGTGAGATAACCTCGACGCCACCCAGTACTAGGGTGGGAGTTCGGGAGTATTGCCATAACTTGTATAACGGATGCTTTTCTAAGGTTGAGGTACATGATTTCCGAAGGTTTCTTGGTTATGTGTTGAAGGATGGATACAGCTGGATGTAGGTATTGTTAGTTTGGGTGAGATATTATGCTTCCCCTGTATCCCCAACACCTGATTGCATAACCAGAAAGTTCGGGAGTTTATAAGTGGGAATTCAAGTATCTCGTAGGATATCTTTCCAACAGACACATGATACGATATGGGGTCTATCATATGGTTGTTCCGGCTTATTCTGCAAGCCAATCCTTTGTTTTGTTTTTGAGTTGTGGTATTCGAGTTGCTTCAAAGTCAAATGTGGATTCCATACCTTTTCTAAGCGGTGTTTTCATATTTCTATGAGAGTATTAATCCTTCTTGATATTCGAGTTTGCCATCTCAATTTCTTCTGAACCAGTGTGTTTCTCTTCAAGTGGATCCGATCATTTTCAACATCCGAAGATCAACTCTAAGTTTTCTCATCGGTGTTTGTTTCATCCATCCCAAGTTGCCTTTGTTTTTCCCTCCCTCCCAACCTTTTTCCTTCAAGGACTCAGATTTCTTAATCAAGTGTCCTTTTATGGATGTGAAGTCTCTTCATTCTTTTCAATCAATGTTCTTACCCGGTGGTTCTCGTGAAGATGCTCTACAAGTTTATCATACTTCGTTCTTTCTTCTCCGATGGGCTAAATCCAAGATTTCGGTGTTGATCATGTCCCTTTCATCCTTTCATATGCTTTCTCATGCCGGTGCACCTCTTAATCATTCACTTCTCGCTATTCTTTTGTTCTGGAGTGCTCAAGATATCTCAGAAGGCTTGTCTTTTCATTCAAGATCCGTTCAACCTATTTCGAGGTTGTTATCTCATTCAAGCCATTTAATTCAACCAGCGCAATCTCCCTTTCAAGTAATCGTTCAATGGTGTTTCTTTTGAGTGGGCCCTAACCCATAGGTTTTTCCCAGGATCTTACCTGACTCTTCTAATTTTTTCGGAGTTATCCTCAAATTCATTTCAAAGTTTGACGTAAGAATGATGTGCCATCAGTCAAATGCCTTCTCCAAGATCTTTCACATTCTTTTCATCATTGGTTCAACCTTTCTAATTTCCATTCCGGAGTGCCTCAACAATTCAAGGTGGTGTTTCTCATCATCATTATCAATATTTGAAGACCGAAGAAGTGTTTTTCCTCCAAATCTTATCCGTTCTCTCAAAGATTCGTGATTCTAGCTTGATGCCATCCTCTCATAATTATTTTTGATTGTGAGAATTCTTTTCACCCACCAGGAGAAATTCAAGAGTCTTTTCAGATTGATTCTCCATAGCTCATCATCTCAGTATTATTTATTCAAGCTTTCAACTCTCATTCTCCAAATCATATCGGTGTATCGTTCAAGTATTCTCTAATCAGCTTGTGATCTCTTCGTTCTCTTGTATCAAATTCCCTCAAGTATCTTCGTTCATTTTAAAATTCTTACTGATGATTCATCCCTTTACTTCATTCATTTTCAATTCTTACGGTGGTTCATTCAAGATTTCTCTTCCTTCGTTATCGTATCAACTCATTCGTTCTTTCAAATCCTAGCGGCGGATCGTTGAAGACCTTTCTCAAGTTTGCGCCATATCTATCTTAATCCTTTCTATGAGAATAAGTAGTATGCCAAATCCGTTGCTTGTCGTCGATTTAAATTGGTGAAGGATAAGCATAATGTAATTCTTATTCTTGTTTCATCGAGTAAAATTCAATTCCTTATTCCGGAGGCTCATCAAATTCTCGGTTCAAGTGCTTCATACTTTTCCCAGAGTTCCAAGATCTCTCAACTATTTCACCATGAAGATTCCTCTAGATCATTGCAAGGATTCACCTTGTGTTTTTCAATTTCTCTTTCTTTCTAATATCCTTTTTTTACCGGAGTTCTTCATGGAGGCTCCACATGATGGTTCATCAAGGATTTAATTCCTTCTCGAAGTGTTCATCGAGATTCTTTTCAGAGGAGCTCAAGTATTCTTCATCTTGCATTTCAAAGTTCAATCCCTTCTCCCTTATCTTTGAGGTGGTGTTATGTCATTCTTGATAGTTTCCCTTCGTGTTTCATGATTCACAAGTTATCAAGAATGAGGTATTTTAAATCCATTAATCTCTTTGTTGGAGTTATCTTGTGTCATATTTCACGTAAAGCCTTCCCTAAGGAATGTTGCTATTGTGGTGCTTATCAATGATTCAAGTTATCTCTTTATCATCTTGAGGGAAGAAGTTTTTTTCATCTCTTCTTTGTTCCCGATCAATCTTTGTTTTCCGTAGTGGCAATATTTCGCCTCAAATTTTGAGAAGTTTTTCCATAAGCCCACTACAAGCATTTTTGTTTCGTTGTTGGTTTTTCCAACAACTCCATTTTAACCTTCTTGGAAGGGTGCTTTCCAAGCTCAATTGTGGCAGAAGTTGGCATTTTCTTCTCCATTCTTTTATTTCAATGATCTATCTTCTATTCTTTCTTCTGGAGTCATTGTGATGTTGCTCTCTTCACTCGTCATCTCGAATTGTGAAGATCATGTTCTTTTCATTGCTTATTCCGTTTCAACCGGAGTGGTTACACGTCCTTCCTTGTCGCGGGAGCTCTTCATTCATGTCTTTCAATCCACAAGGTTCCCGTAATGTTCCTTGTTCCTCTTTTCTAACGGAGTGTTTTCAACTTTGTTCATCTTCATTGTATTCTTTCTTTCAATTTGTTTAACCTCTCAAGGTTCGTAGTTTCACTTGTTTGTCGAAGAAGCAACTTTGTTTTACCTCTTCCTCTTCCGCTTCTCTCCGGTGCCGTCCTAGATCTCGGGACGAGATCCTCTTGTAGTGGTGGAGTGTTGTGACGCCCAAGACCGGAGCTCCAGATGCCTTCCATGGTTTCCGAGATTCGTGGTGTGATTTGTTTTTGCTTGTTGCATTCATCATTGCATCATGTGCATTGCATCATGTCATCGTGCCTTCATTTTTTCAAAGCTAACTAAAACTCAACCAATTAAATTGTATGGATCTTCGATTCATTTAAACCGAGGGAATTCACATGGTGATTCTCTTTATAACATATCCTCCCGATATTAGGGAGCTATATTAAATATTCCATTTTTCGGAATCGCCCATAAACACACTTGCATATTCCCCATGTCTTTTCTAGTTCAAGCTTGACTTCAAAACCTTACCAAAAATTCTCTTCCCATTTACCGAGGTTCCTCCAAAAATCCAAACATTTTTGGGAACTTCAAAATCCTAGTCCTAGTTCAATCCACTTGAATTAAATTCAAATGAGTTTGAATTTAAATCTTTCAATCTTGCCCACTCCAATTTTCTTGGACCGTGCACATTTTTGCGAGTCCGGGAAAATTAACATCTTTCCTAAATTCCTTTCCCTAACCTCCTCTTCCTTTTCCTTCTCTCTAGTGCTTTTCTGTTAAAGAAAAATAGAGAGAGAGAGAGAGAGGCGGCCTGCACTGCTAGCCACTTAGGCCTCCCACCACGCCGGCCGAACTATCTGTTGTTCCCACAGCCCACAAAATCCCTCCTAACCCTCTCCCTCCCCATCTCCCCGTTCTTCCCCCTCCCGCAGCGCCGCACGCTCGCACACATTCAGCACCATGACCGCGCCCGTTTCCTTCTTCTCCCCCGATTACCGCTTGACCTCGATCCCCTCCTTCCTCCTGGCGCCGCCACAGGGTGAGAGAGGGCAGCCACGCGCCGCTTCTCAACCGCCAGGATCTCCGAGCCGCTGCCTCCCCATCTCCGGCGATGGCCGCCGCCGCTGAGCTCCCAACCTCTGGCAGCCCCTGATGCGAGTCTGGCGCCCTGTTTCTTCTTCGTCATCGGCGAGCCACGCCGTCCCTGACCAAGGCAAGGTCGCCGCTCCGGCCAAGTCCCTCGTCCGGATCCGTCAAGCCCCGCCGCCTCCTGTTGTTTTCCTTCCTCGTCGGAGCCGCGTCAAGTCACGTCGCTGCCCTGCTTCCTCGTCCTCGTCGTTGCTTCCCTGCACCTCTAGGCGCCGCCCCTGCAGCTCTCGGCATCGAGCAGGATCAGGAGCGCCACGAGGACGCCCGCCTCAACCGCGCCTGGGCTGCATTCTCGCCCTGGCTGCTTGCCCGTGGGCCACGCGGCCTGATGCCGGCCTCACCAAGGCCCAGCTCCGCCAGCTCCTCCGGCCCATCTCCCGCTGACCTCCTCAAGATCACAACATAGGACCTGAGAACCGTGGCTTTCGCTGCTAATTTCCGTGGACGTCAAGTACGAGTACCACGACCCTGGATGGCAGCGAGTCGTGTACCTCTATAGCCAGTGTGCTTTGCGTCAAGTCCGACTACGACATAAACGACTACGCGATGAACCCGAAGGACTTGGAGTCACCAAGCACCTCTCCGAACGAACGGGGACGACTACCGTCGCCAAGATCGAGAGTACCTCTACGAAAACGCCAAGTACCCCTTCATGTCGGCAAGACCCGCAAGTCGGACCCTGAATGATCGACGACTCGTGGACCATGTACAACTACCGTCGCCTTGGGTTTCGTCAAGTTCCTCACCATGACTATGAACGTCTATGAATCATGTACAACTACCGTTGCCTGAAGAACCGTGGGTCACAAGACTCGTGTACGACTATCGTGAGTACCTCTACCGTCGTCGTGTACCACTACTTCCACTACCGTCGTTGTGGACCCGACAAGTTCGCGAGTACAACTACTTCCTCTATGACCCGCGAGAACCGCTACTTTCACTACCATCGCGAGAACAACTACTTCCTCTACGAACTCGAACCGCTCTGAGAATGCTCCCTTGGAAGGTATAACCGCCGGTATGACGCCCGTGGACAAATGCTTGTGATATGTTGTATGAGATGCTCCTGTTTGGTCGTGTTCGCACCGTGTTCGTTTTGTCACTCGTTTCCTTGTCATCGATTCGTGGGACACACGGTATCCGGGATCACTCCCCGTTGCTCTTGCATGTTTCCATCACCCCCACTTGTTCCTTGGACCGAGTTATCGGAACCGGGATGTTGGCGTGGCGCCATGTCTATTTTCACCGCCGTGGCACCATTCCCCTTTCGCCGCCGTGGCACCCTTTCATTCCGTCATGGCGACAAATGCTCTTATGATGCTCATGTCAACTTTTAACAAAAATTGCATAAAACTTACACATGTCATCCGCATCATGATAACAA
Organism: Triticum dicoccoides; assembly: GCF_002162155.2. Taxonomy (NCBI): domain Eukaryota; kingdom Viridiplantae; phylum Streptophyta; class Magnoliopsida; order Poales; family Poaceae; genus Triticum; species Triticum dicoccoides. The sequence continues at coordinate 466,013,046 of NC_041386.1, forward strand.
CTTCAAGAATGTTTAATTTGAGGTTTTCTTTAAATTGCTAAATGACATGTGGGGATTTACCGAAATTGCTGTTTGTTCCGGCCTCATTTAAACTTGTTTAGATCGATGTTTTACTCATGCTACTCCTTTTGCCATGTTTAATAACATTTAATATTGTTGAGTAGTTTAAACAAGAGAGAACTAAATAATTGATGTGGTGTTTCGTCAATGTGCAACTCGTTGCATATTGAGCTCCAGTTAATTTGTAGTACTGTTTCTGCACTTTGCCATGCCTGCCTCTTTAAATCGGACATGCATCATACTTGTTTGTGCATCATGCCATGTTTATGTGATGGTTGTTTACCATGTTGTTTGTTTTTTTCCGGTGTTGGATCTTCTTGTTAGTTTTGGTAACGTTGCATTTGTGAGGATCCGTTCGACTACGTCCGTTTGTCTTCTTCATGGACCCGTTCTTCTTCCTTGCGGAATCTCAGGCAAGATGTCCATACCCTCGAAATCACTTCTATCTTTGCTTGCTAGTTGTTCATTCTATCGCTATGTCGTGCTACCTACCACTTGTTATATCATGCCTCCCATATTGCCATGTCAAGCCTCTAACCCTCCTTCCTAGCAAACCGTTGTTTGGCTAAGTTACCGCTTTGCTCAGTCCCTCTTATAGCGTTGTTAGTTGCAGGTGAAGCTGAAATTTGTTCCAGGTTGGAACATGGATATGTTGGGATATCACAATATCTCTTATTTAATTAATGCATCTATATTGGTAAAGGGTGGAAGACTTGGCCTTATGCCTGGTGTTTTGTTCCACTCTTGCCGCCCTAGTTTCCATCATACCAGTGTTATGTTCCTTGATTTTGTGTTCCTTGCGCGGTTGGGTGTTATGGGAACCCCTTGACAGTTCGCTTTGAATAAAACTCCTCCAGCAAGGCCCAACCTTGGTTTTACATTTGCCTAACAACCTAAGCCTTTTTCCCTTGGGTTTCCGGAGCCCGAGGGTCATCTTTATTTTAACCCCCCGGGCCAGTGCTCCTCTGAGTGTTGGTCCAAACTAGAGCCCTTTGCAGCACCACCTCGGGGAAACTTGAGGGTTGGTCTTAGTTGTACGGACTGCTCAACCGATGTGCCCTGAGAATGAGATATGTGCAGCTCCTATCGGGATTTGTCGGCACATTCGGGCGGCTTTGCTGGTCTTGTTTTACCATTGTCGAAATTTCTTGTAACCGGGATTCCGAGACTGATCGGGTCTTCCCGGGAGAAGGAATATCCTTCGTTGACCGTAAGAGCTTGTGATGGGCTAAGTTGGGGCACCCCTGATAGTCTTGATCTTGCGGGTGTGAGATTGCTGAGTCCTCGTGACTCACAGATACTTCCAAACAGTTACAGGTGCCGATGATACCAGTGCAGGTGACGCAACCGAGCTCAAGTGGGAGCTCGATGAAGATCTTGGTCATTGTTATTTGTCTTTTCCGGTTGATCAGTAGTGGAGCCTAGTTGGGATGATCGGGGATCTAGCATTTGGGGTTCTCTTTTTTTATTTTGGTTCTGTAGTCGGACCTTGATTGTACTCTGGATAATGTATGTTTAACTTGTATTTGTGTGAAGTGGCGATTGTAAGCCAACTCTTGATCCCTTTCTTATTCAGTACATGGGATTGTGTGAAGATTACCCCTCTTGCGACAAACCCACCATGCGGCTATGCCTCTAAGTCGTGCCCCGACACGTGGGAGTTATAGCCGCATTGTGGGTGTTACAGGAAACCAAGGACCCTACGGAGCCATCATCATGGAAATTATCTCTAGATCGTCACCACTCTCTTGTACCTTTACTTTTGAAAGTCGTCGATGTAATTTCGAAGCTCATAAGTTAGCTAAGTTTGATTTGTCTTTAGCTCAAGGGCGTCATGTGTGGCTTGGCCAGCCGCATGACCAAATTTGTATCCCACTATCTGTGGATTTTGAATAAAGTGGCTTTACTCCCTCAAAAAAATCATTAGGATGCCACAGCATCAGAGTGCACACATGCACACATATACAAAGTAGATTTTCCCAAAAGAAAAAGCTTCATGACAATTGGACAGCAGGGGTGCTTTTGATTCATTGTATTTTTTCTGTAATTAATAAATAATGGCACTGTTTTTTGCAGGGAGATAATAATGGCACTTGAAAATGGCTTTCTACTTATTTTAGCTACTCCAAAATCCTAACCATGTAATTACATTACAACCCAATTCGAAGCGCGTATACCGGATATAGTTTTGTAAGAAGAGTACGATACATGCGTGCACTCATAATAGTACGTACAAATCCAAAGTGCTAATTTGAAGCAAATTGATCGGGCACAACAAGAAACGGCTTGAATGTCCAAACAAGTCCCACAAGCTCGACAACGGCCAAAAGAAAAAACAACATCTGGTCACCTACATATAGCAAAAGCCAAAAAAAAGAGGAGTTAACAAGAATAGGAAGTTTTCAGAATCTCACTTGTCTAATTATATATAAAAGCATATACTCGTCAAAACAAACTATACAAATCGATTTGTTCATTTATTAGTTTAAATGATAAAGCACTCCTTGCATATAATTTACCTGGAAAAAAGAAAACATGTTGGCGTTTCTGTGCCCATGAAAACCTGCATTACCAGATAATTATTAAATATGTGAACATTAGAACCTTTACATGTTACACACTTTTGTGGATGATTAATTTATCTTAGAGAAAAACTAAATTGGTGCCATCTCCATCAATGATATAAGTACATTGATCACTAGGATTACATTGTATTCGTAGTACACGTCAAAACTAATTGAAACTAACTTTGATTTAGTTTTAACATATGTAGTTCTAACCCTGGTGGTCACTATATTTATATCTTTGATGTAAATAGTAACTCTCCTATCTAAAAAAGTTTAAACCTATTTAAGGATGAAAGATATGGCTTATGTTTTTCCCAGAAATCTGAACCTTGAAAGGGAATTATATGTGTGGTGGTTGAAATATCAGAAAATGTATCTCATGTCGCTCTAAAATAGAAGCCAAGAGCTTATGTTCCTATGAAATGATAACATAATATGCATTTATACTTACACAATTCCAGCTCCTGCTGGAGCGAATGTTTTACAAAAGGACATTAAAGTGGTGGCTAAGCTATTTGCAGTTGCTCTTTGATCTTGAGTCTGTCAGTCCCATGTATAGAGACAATTACAAAGCTGCAGAAAATGCAATTACACAAAAATAGTAATTGAATAAAATACGAAGACACGTACCACAGAATTATTCTGAAGAATGAATGAACTAGTAACAATGGTAATCTGATAAGTATGTGAAAATGGACAATGTTAGTAAGAATACTGAGAAAAAATTGATGTATATATTTAAAAAAAATCATTGTACAAGGTAAGGTAGCAATTACAAAAGGAGGTTGTTGTTATAAAAACACTTCACATTAGTCATTGCAAAGATAGAAAAGAATCATGTATCAAGGTGTTCATAAATTCTTTAAAATGATGTACAAAAATTTAGGATATGGATACTCACAAGGAAATTATTTTTAAGAATCGATGCAATGTTTACTGCTATTGACGACCAAGGTCTTGAAAGATGTGTGATTGGTGCATATGTAAACAGAAGCACCATAGACATGCTCTGCAAAATCAGTCCACATCAATATTTAGTCAATTCAAACTAACAGTGAACTTCCATTGAAATACAATCATGTATAACTTGAACTCACAATCGCAACACGAGAAGTATTGATTGGTCCCAGAACTCTGATAATACGGGGGAAAATAAATGTTTGGTATACAAGAATGCTAACACCTATACACGAACATATGAAATCATTAGGGGAAACAAGTATTGCAGTATGAAATTAGAAAAATATTATTTTTAAGTAGGAGTTCTTATAAAAGGTAAGGGGCACTAGCATATTTTCATATCATAGTGAAGACACTCCAGCATATCATACAACATATCATAATTCAACAATCTCATACCCGCGAGACAACACAATTCGAGTTGTGAGTACAAAATTGTTTCTCTTTCTCTTGTCAACTAAAATTTGTTTCACTTGATCTTGCCAACCATGGTGTGTGTTGCTCAGTTTCTCTACCCACCAGCATATCAACTCAAACAAGGGATGCCATATGAAATAAGGAACAAGAAGTGGACTAAAGTACTGATACATATTAAGGTTATGCAGATCATTACAATATAGAACAAACATCCATACCTGTAATTGCAAGAACTTGACCAACATCCTCAGACGAGAAACTTAGTCCACCATACTTTCTGCCACTTTCAGCCCATAAGGAGAATATCTAAATATGTGATCCGAAACATAAGTGTTAAGGTGATAGAAACTAAATTTCTAGTCTACACTAACTTTGATTATTGGCACAAAGGGAATGTCCTAAAGGACAATATTTGTTTTTTTTCTTTCACATAGTTTACAATGGGATAATCTGAACAGATTTATAGACCATGGCGACTAAAGCAAGGAGCAGTAAGATATACTGAAAAAAATGTATGGAGACTATTCATTTTGTTGTATCAATGGTATTTTGGCTTAATCAACTCGATCTTCAATGATGATAAATAATTAACTCATGCGGAAACAAAATGATGTGTATGTAATGTTATTAGTTGTGTTTAATACAAAATAATGCAAACTATTTAGAAAATTTATCTAGCTTAGATAACATAACATGTGATTATTCATGTCGTGTCTAACTTGTTAAAATAATTATCGTCAATGTATCAAAGAAAACAATATGGACAATTAATCATGCCTTTCACTATGCATGTGTTTGCTATTAGTTTATCTGAGGCTCAATGAGACCATTTTTTTGTTGAAAACATATAGTTTTAAAGTAACACCATAAACGAGACATTGGAAACAACAAGTTTTCAAGCAAACCCGTTTAAAAGAATACCTCTGAATATGCCATGTCATCAAAGGACACGATACAAAACAGAATAATAGATGACATCAATGGCCAGTTCTTCAATACATTGTTTTTCATTGTTGAAGTAATATTATGCTCGACAATCTCTTCTGAATTAGAAAAAAATGCAGTCAAAGATTCACTCGCTTGATCTTCCTTTTCGTCAGTGTTGTGGTTATGTAGTGTCTCCTGAAATTTATGTAATGTTATAATTATGTTATTAAGAGCTAGAGATAGCATGAAGTGCACAACGGATCTTATCAAATTAGGACCAAACCAAGTAAGGCCTTTAGGTCTAGCGAATCAGCTGCATGTATGCCTTGTTTTCAGGGAATACTTTACTAGTGAAAAAAGGGAAAACTAGAATCAAGTGATAAGTAATATAATATGTGGTTATGCATTATCTTGTGAAATTTATCACATATTTTGGTTAAATTGCTAAGAGCTTAGGAGCACACAAAATGTATGGTGAACCTTACTATTCATTATTGGTAACTATACAGCTAGAGACATGCATCAAAATGTACATTTTCACAGAATACTTGTACTAGTACTACATAGGAAAATAAAAATAAGTCATAAGTTATATAACCTGACATTTACTGAACCCAGAAGTTGGTGATAAAAGTTGAAATGGTAAAACGATGAGCTTGATTACAATAAAATCTTTGACGTGAGTAGACATCGGACTACTGATCCTAGCATACCATCGGATCAGTGCACAACCATCGGATACTTCCCATTATTTAGACCCTACATTAGAGTACTTTGTAAAAAAAATCTTTATGTGATGAATATTGAATGAATATTTTGTTCGCACATATGCAGCAAAATGTATAAGCAATGAGAACATTGTGGATTAACGGCACATACCGGGAGCCAAATGCAGCTTATTAGAACAGGAAAGCTGAAGACTGATATACACAGACAAGGTAAGAAATATGGGAACCTAAAAAAAATATTTCAATAGTTAATAAGTTGAAGGATAATGAGTAGACGGTAAATAACTTCACAGTAACAAAAAATACCTTCCGAATAATGAGTCGACGGGAAATAACTTTGGATATTTTTCTGTAGGCTATCAAAAAAGTAAATGTAACACATAATATGAATTGATTAATATAGGATACAGTAACTCATGTATTACTACAGTTTCCATGGATACCTGTGCAAGATATCCGCCAATCGTTGGTCCTACAATTAGACCTATTGCCCATGCTGTGCTAACCTATTCATACAAAAAGAATTGAATGCATTATCTAAATTATAGAATTAGAGTACAATGGAAAATGTTTGGAGCATAATGTGTAATTTACAAGTGATAATGCAATAGCATGGTGCTCTGGTCGACAAACTTCAATAGCATAAGCCTGCAACGATCAATTGCCAAGTAAACAGCCTTAACTTGTTCAAATGACAAATAAAACTTCAGAGCACACAACCAACATACTCGTATAGGTCCAATTATGCCGTTCAAAGAACCAAGAAGAAATCGTGTAGATATTGCCATCCAGTAATGCACACTTAGTCCGAATAAAGCACTGAATAGAAACCTGAGATATTATAAATTTCACATCATCAATTTTGGATGTGTGATAAAAATATAGTGAAAGCAAAATACCGCTAGCTAGTACCTAAATTCATTCTTATGTAAACATAGAAGAAGTATACTAACACGGAGAAAATTCCAAGCACAATAACTGGCTTTCTCCCAATGCGGTCTGCTACCATCCCCCAAGCCGTGGAGGTTAAAGTTCTACCAAGCATATAGGAGGCACCTACAAAGATTCAGAATAGGCCATTAGTCATTCTTCCTGAGTGAGAGTGCACAACACGTTTGTATTATCTGTAAATATAACACTCTTGGAACTCAGAGTTCCAACAATTTGTAAGGGTCTTACCTACAAACCCAGCATAGAATCCAATGTCCTCTACTGTTTTGGCAATGTGCAAGTCTCGTATCTGTTATTTGAGAGGAGTATCACAAAATATTTTTCAGAGGTTACCTGTGGTCATGGATAATGTTGGGCCGACATTTGCATAGATGCATGATTACAGTATTATTAACATAAATAACCAAGTCAGGACAAATGTACCAAACACTGTCCCATACTGCAGATGCATCCTATTTATGTTAGTAAAATGCTATCATATCGTATTACAATTTACAACCTTGGAGAACTAAATAACAACATGACAAATGAATATGTAATGCAGACACAAACTATGTACGTAGACAAAACTAGAGCGTATTTATAGTTTCAAGATTCAATATTTAATATTTCCTACAATGCAAAGCTTATTGTCTAGACAAAAAAAAGATGTAGGCACATTCTAAAAAAATGATGTAGGCACATAATTCCATAAGCACAATCTTGTATTCTTTTGATCCCAAATGTTATGGTTTTCTTTTACATTAGAAAAACGTACCATGAAATACAAGAAGGGGAATAGCGACGATATTGGCAAACCTAGAATGAGAAGGGCAAAGAGTTAAAAATACACCTTTTACATTGATGCTCAAATTATCAGACGGCACAAAAATAGAGCAACGGTAGATAAAATCATGCATAAATGCATTAGCCAGACATTTCAGAAACTGATTCCTCGTTGATTCTGCCACGGATAACTGCAGTAGCTTAAGCTGCCAAACTGACACACCGATCTTCTGAGATGGCACCAAAACAGAACAACTACGACTTAAAATGCTCTGCTTCACATCACCTGACCTCACCCAGTTTAGCTGGACAAAGCATTCCAAATATGTTCCAGAGAGAGAGAGAGAGAGAGAGAGAGAGAGAGAGAGAGAGAGAGAGAGAGAGAGAGAGAGAGAGAGAGAGATGTGATGCAGAAGTAACAAGTAGCTAGACCAGCTAGGTAGATACATACATGAGACGAGGATGATGGTCCAGATGTGGAAGAATTCCTTGTAGGGGACGCCGGGGTTCAGCGTCTTCCTCCGCTCCACGGCGCATCCCGGACACCCTTCACGGTAGACCGCCGTCTTCTTCTCCAGCAACGGTGCTGCTGCCTCGCCGCCGGCCATCGATCCTTTATCCAGGCTCGCCGCTCAGTAGCTCAGCTTCAATCAGTGTGTACAGCGCAATTAACAACCGAGGGCCAGGGGTGGTTTTTATGCATGTGCTCAACTACCGTGGGCACAAGTTGATTGAGACATGCATGTAATGTTGTTCTTGGAACCGGTCTCTTAATGTCGTTTCATCTGCAACAATCCTAGTCGATCTGCGTGCGTGGCGTCTTGCCAGTCTCTCGTGTCCGTTCTCCAAACAGTGCTTTGATATGTCCCGCTGGTTTTGTACGATGTATGTGTTCTTGAATCTTGTTTTGTACTCTGCACCATCCTAGCTAACTGCTTCCACACAATCCGATACGATGTCTATTGTGAGGCCAGCATAAGGCCTTCCTTGATAGCCAGGATTTCCGATTCCAAACACATCATCACACGAAAATAAATGCCGACATGAACACAAAACGAGTTCTCGAATCTTGTTGAGAGGCCTCCCGGGCACCACTCATGCTACACCGCGCGCCCGCCACCTTCTCCCCCGTCTCCATCAACGGTGGCCTGCCTCGATCGCTGGCGGTCATCGATATTTTCTTTCTCTCTTCTCCCAAAACCTGTAGAGTGGGCTGCGCAAGTATACATGTGATCGGTTGTGGTTTGTCTTAACCTAGAAGACACAACTACTCCCTCCGTTTTGAATTATTTATCGCAGGTATGGATATATCTAGATGTATTTTAGTTCTAGATACATCTATTTCTGTGACGAATAATTTGGAACGGAGGGAGTATTAAACAGAGGATGGCTCATCCCAGGAGCTAGCTCCATCACCGTAATTATACGTTGATTGGGATGTGCAAGACTGTGGAAATACTCTCTGTCTCATTTCACCTAATCCCGATCATTATATGGCATCTTGTCGGTCGCACGTGCCGTCTTCCAAACAATGCTCTCTCCCATCCCTTGATCTTTACATGCCTAATATTTTTCAAGCGTTAAAAATCACAGTACTTGCATTTGCATGCAGACTTATAATCTTATTTACTTCTGTCATTCTGCTTCTTAGAATAAAATATAACCGGCTCCAATATTTTTAAATCACTTCAGCCTTTGTTCGAAAATAGATGAAATTACAGTACTTGCATTTACATGCAGACTTATATATTTTTCTTTACAAAGGGAGTATGATGCAAGCCAGCAGCAGCACACGCACATACCACTGTCCAGTGGTGGAGCTTGTCCAAAATAGCTGGGCGGGCCGGCTGATAGAAACAGCTATTGGGGTTGTGTTCTGTGGCCCAACAATAGATATAACATGAAAAAAATCTCATAAGCTGGGAGGGCCGGGGCCCTTTGGGCCTTGCTGTAGCTCCGCCACTGCCACTGTCTATCAAAGGTTTTCGAACAAATTATTGTGCTCACTTCGATTTTAGACCCAATTCTTATGCATTAGCTCTGCAACTGTGTCCACCTAGTGGCCGAAGATGTAATTGGCGCATACAGTAATTTGTTTATAGACGGTCTAACTTTAGCAACCCCCCTTTCCCCGTTCGTTTGGTGCTTCCTTCTTTGCCTGATTCCCATCTCCTTAATATTCTCTCAAATATTGGTGTTTCTGTTGATTGCAATGTTGGGTCCCCTGCCTCTTTACTTTCTCTGATCCGTTTGAATGAGGAGGCCCAGGCGGGCATTGCTAGGGCCAAGGAGGCCGCTGCCAGGAAAAAGGTGGCCTCGGATGTTGGTGAGGTTGGTGGGTCGGGGGAGGGTGGTGGCCCTCCTCCCACAACATCAAAAAAGGGGCGGCCTTCTAGATCTAAATCCTGCGTGGCCCCGAGCAGGTCGAGTCTCCGCATCAAAAACCTTTCTTTTGAATGAAAGCTGTGTTCGGGAACATCCGGGGTTTCGGTGCTAGGGGGCGTCGTGACCAAATCCGAGATTTGGTGCATGATGATAATATCGATATTGTGTGCCTTGTTGAAACATTCAAAGCCTCCTTTTCTCATTCGGAGTTATCTACGGTTGCTGGTGCGGATCGGTTTGTGTGGCGCTGTCTCCTGGCGTCCGGGCATTCTGGTGGCATTCTTATTGGGGTGAAGGTGGATTTTTTCGACTTTGTTGCTTTCGATCATGGGGTCTTTTGGGCTAGTATGGTGGTGTTCCACAAGAATCTCAATATGCTTTGGGAGATTATGGTGGTTTACGGTCCAGCCGATCATTCGTTGACCCCGCTGTTTCTAGATGAACTCACCACTAAGATTGATTCTTGTAACATTCCGCTGGTCATTAGGGGTGATTTCAACCTTCTTAGGTTCCCTGCTGAGAAGAGTAATTCTAAGTTTTCGTGTCCGCTAGGTGATGCGTTTAACAATTTTATTGCGGATTGTGCCCTTCGTGAACTACCTAGGACTGGGGTGCGTTTTACTTGGTCTAACCATCAGGCTTTTCCGATCCGCTCGGTGTTAGACTGTGTTTTCTCCTCCTCTCCTGGTATTTGATTTTCCCTCGAGCTTCTCTCTCTGCCTTACCCCATGTTGGTTCAGACCACTCCCCTCTCATCTTGGAGTGCCCGCTCCGGCTATAGTTTCCATGTTTCAGTTCAATGCTTCTTGGCTTCTGGTCGATGGTTTTTACGATATGGTTGAAGAGAAGATCTCTTCCCTCTTACATTCTAGAATCCTTTCTTTTGGCCCTATGGATGATTGGCATTTTTGCTCGTATCAACTTCGTAAATTTTGGAAGGTTGGGGCCGTAACCGTACGGTCGAGGCTCTTAAAAGTAAGCGCGAACTGTTGGGGCAGGTGTCAACGCTGGATGCGGAGGCTGACTCTTCTGGGATCTTGACTGCTGGTTGGCAGCATAGGTATGACCTTGAGGCCAACCTTTTGCAGCTTCACCGACAGGCTGAGGTTTACTGGAAGCAGCGTGGCACGATTAACTGGACCCTCAAAGGGGATTCACTCAGTGCTTATTTTTTTGCTATTGCTAATGGTCGACGTCGTAAGTACTCGATTAATAGTCTGGTAATTGATGGGATCCGGGTTGATGATTCCCGCCTTATTTTGGAGCACGTGCATAATTTATTTGTTGGATTGTTAGCTGCTTCCCGCTTTACCCATGGCTTTTCAAACGATGATTCCCGCTTCCGGTTTTGTTATCTCGCCCAATCTCTGGGATGAGCAGAGACGGGTCTCGGAGGAGGAAAACCTGGCGCTTTTGATCCCTCTTTCTGTGCATCAGATCGAATTGGTTATCAATTCTGCTAACATGAATTTGGCCTCGGGCCTCGATGGCTTTTCTGTCCCTTTCTTTTGTCGTTTCTGGTTGGTGTTGCGTCCTTTGGTTTGTGCTGTCATCCAAGGTTTCTGTTTAGGGACTGTCGACATTTCTCGTCTTAACTACGCTATTTTATCTTTTATTCCCAAAGTAAAGGGTGTTGATTCTATCTCCCAATTCCGCCCTATTGCTCTGATTAATAAGTTTGCCAAGTTCTCCTCTAAAAGGTTGGCGACAAGGCTGTCGCTTGTTGCCCATCGTACCATTAGTCCTACCCAAACCACTTTTATCACAGGAAGGGGTATTTTGGATGGTATTCTATGCTTACATGAAATCGTTCATGGCCTCAGGAGGAGAGGCTCTCATGCTATTATACTCAAACTTGATTTCAAGAAGGCATATGATTCTATTAGTTGGGATTTTCTCCGTCGGGTTCTGCATGCCAAAGGGTTTGATGTTGGGTTTGTGCATAGGCTGATGCAACTTGTTTCTGGTGGACACACTGTTGTGGCAGTGAATGGCTCCATCATCAAGTACTTTACCAATGGTCGTGGCCTGTGGCAAGGTGACCCGATTTCGCCCATTCTTTTCAATTTTGTGGCGGATGCCTTATCTTGCATGCTGGATCGTGCCGCTTCGTCTGACCGTATATCTCCTGTCATATCCCATCTCCTCCCACGGGGCATTACTCACCTCCAATATGCTAATGACACAATTATCTTGGTGGAGCTGAACGAGGCTTGTCTTGCCAATCTTAAGTTTATCCTATTATGTTTTGAAGCTTTGTCGGGGCTCAAAATTAATTTTTCAAAAAGTGAGGTGATTCTGACTGGGGTTGATGCAGCTGAGGCCTTGAGGGTGGCACAACTCCTAAATTGTTCGCTTGGTTCCTTCCCCTTAAAGTACCTAGGTACGCCAATCTCTCCTTTACATCTGTGTGCAAAGGAATTCAAGTCTTTGGTTTCCAAAGTAGGCAACATAGTAATGTCGTGGCATGATAGACATAATACCTCGGTAGGGAAAGTATGTCTCATTAATGCGTGCCTCTCCTCCCTTCCTTTGTTCATCATGGGCTTCTTCATGTTATCTAAGGGTACACATGCGGGTTTTGACAAGCATAGGGGTGTCTTTTTTTGGAACTCTTCGGATAACAAACGCAAATACAGGTTTGTCAAATGGAAGATCATTTGTAGACCTAAAAGCCTTGGGGGGGCTTGGGATTTTGAATCCTTCTGTTATGAACAAATGCCTCATCGTTAAATGGTGGTGGAGGATAATGACAGGTTCCCCTGGCACTCTTCGGTTTGATCTTTTGAAAGCTAAGTACTTCCCTTCCGGTAGCCCCATGTTTCCTTCTGCGTCTCGTGGGTCCCAGTTTTGGAGACACTGAATCAGAGTTAGGGGCGTGTTTCGTGATCACGTCAAGTTTGTTGTGAGGAACGGTGCTTCGACTCGCTTCTAGTTGGACTAGTGGTCTAGCGATGCTCCTTTAGCCTCTTCTTTTCTGGTTTTGTTTTCCTACTGTTTTCAATCCTGATATCTCAATCTCTGAGCTCTCTCGTAATAACTGGGATCTGGGTCTCTGGAGATCTCTTTCTCCTATAGAGTTGGAGGACTGGCACCGGCTTGCTGCCTTGTTCCCTTCCCTCTCGGAGGAGGAGGATTCGGTGGTCTGGCCCCATGTGGCCTCTGGGAGATTTTCGATCACATCTCTTTATTTCAGGATTATTGCCGGCTCCCCCATATCTAAGTTCAAGCATATTTGGGCAGCCATGATCCCCCCTAAGATTAAGATTTTTTCTATGGCAGGCCTTTAGAGGTCGATTGCCTTCGGCGGACCAGATTCGCAAGAGGAATGGTCCTGGTTTGGCTTTTTGTTCTCTATGCTCTACTCTAGAAAACACCAATCATATCTTCTTTGGCTGTCCGTTGGCCAAACTGGTCCGAGGTTGTGTTTGTTCTTGGCCGAATGTTTCTTGGGATCCCACCTCTTTCTCATACCTTCGACTATTAGCTGGCAACATCCAGGGTCTGTCTAAGAGGCTGTTTTGGGCTGGGTTGGGTGCTCTTTGCTGGTCTTTGTGGACTACTAGGAATAAATTCACTATTGAGGGTGTTTTTCCTAACAAACCGGCTGATGTCCTGTTTAAAATGTATCTTCTTGCAGCAGTGGAAATTATTGACTAAGCCAGCGGATCTGGACGGTATGGAGGAGTTGATCAACAAAGTGTGGGCGCCTGCCAATCTGATGTCCTCTCCTGCCACCGCTAATTCCTCCTAGGTTTTTGGGTTATCCATGTTTTGCAGTAGGTTGTTGGCCTGCGCGCCTTCTTCTGTGACATTTGGGCATGTGTGCCTCCGAACTTCTGTGTTGTGCAAACTGCGGCTTTTGACCGTCTGACGTGGTTACGTGGTACGCTTGTGTTTGGTCTGTCTAGTACTCTACCGTGTGGCTTTATCTATAAAGTCGGGTTTATGTCTTTTCTCTAAAAAATAACTTTAGCATCACACTAGACGGTCATTCAAGATCCGATACACCAATTCATCAGAAGGGGATGATTCTAGGGTTCTAGGAGGAAGAAGGAGATCTTATCAAAAAGGAGGAAGAAGGAGAGAGGCACACGCAGGTGCAGAGAGAAAGAGAGAAGAGAAAAGAGATATCTGTTCTTGGTCGCCTCCTTGAGAGCTGCCCCCCTCATCAAAGCTGCTGACCGTTGCGTACATGGGCCGGCCTTTGAGTGTGTGCCTAGTCCTTCCTGACGGGCCTCCAGCACCGGTTGGTGGTGGGCCCTGCTTGTCGGTGGCAGACTTGGTCGTGACACTCCACTTGTCTAGAGGTGGGGGTGCCGGCGCCGGCGCCCTGGCCCCGCCATCTCACCTCGGGAGAAGTTACCAGAAAATAATGAGATGGAGGAGGAGCACAGCGGCGGGGTGCGGCGGAGGTGGCTCGTCGACGTCGCCCGCTGGCGCCCCTCCCCGACGCAGTTCCAAGCCGCGGCTGCCCTCCTGCCGCCGCACCACCGCCATGCCATCGCCAGGTAAACTCTCCCTCCAATTCAACTCCCCCCCATGCTTCCTTGCCCTCTTAACTATGCCCTTCGGAGATGGATAAGAAAAAAACCCATGGAATTGGTAGGGTTGAATTCGAATCAAAACCCCTGACTATGCCCTTCGGAGATTGATCTTGCTGTGGGATTCAACCCAACTCGCTGGTGCAGGTTTGTCAAGGAGGAGGACAGGAAACGAGCGCTCATCAGCCGGCTGCTCCAGTACTCGCTTGTGCACCGTGTTCTTGGCATCCCATTCCACCAAATCGACATATGCCGAACAACTGAAGGGAAGCCGTATCTGGTACTGCAGCTTGTTCAATCAATTTCATTCCGACGTCACTACAACAACTCTTTACCCTTTACTTACTCTCAACTACATCAACGGATGAAATGAGCATTTGTTAGGTCCAATAGCTTCTGCAATCAATGGATCACCCTCTTATTAAGTTATATGCCCTTGTCATTCTTGCAGGAGAATGGCCCTCCGGCCTTCAGAAACTTCAATTTCAACACGTCGCATCAGGGTGACTACGTCGGCATAGCATCTGAGCTGCTTTGCCTTGTTGGCCTTGATATTGTGTGTATCTCTAAGCCTCAGGGAGAAACCACCGTAGAATTCCTTAAGAACTTCTCTTCGTACCTCACAGACCATGAGTGGAACTGCATTGATCGTGCTGCCGGTTCCATTGAGATGTTAACAGAGTTCTACAGGTAATTATTTGTTGGGAGCTTTCTGATAGACAATAATGTACAGAGAATCAGCATCCAGAGTTGTGGTTGAGTGTCGGGCCCTCTACCCTGATGGATAATTCAGAAGACTATGAGCTAGTTCTAGAATCACCACGAAAAAAGCACAATAAAAGAGTAGTAGATCAATGCTACTACTTATGAATTTCTGCTGAAACCTAACCAAGTACCTGTACTCCCATGTCCTAAAAGTTATCATTGCTGCACTCAAGTTCATAGATGCTGCAGTGTTTAACAACCCATTCAGCTGCGTGAGGCTTGAGTCCTAATTTTTAATATTTTAGCAAAAACAAATCTCTGGGTTTTGCCAACAATGTGGAAGGAGATTTTTTTTACTAAAATAAATAGTTTTAAGATTTTGAAATAAGTACGCTTCAAACACTACCAAGGATGTGGTTCTGCTTTTGTAAGAAGTGTATGTTAGCAGCTATGTTAGTTGATATCATCTCCATGCTTTGATGGTCTGCATAGTATAAATTGTTTGTCTTTCTTTTGGAAGAAAGACAGCCAAAGTGCATCTTAGATTTGATAATTATCAAAGAAAACAACCAGTACATTACATTGAAAAACATACTAGCCTTCTTCTTCCTCCGATTGACTGCCGCCCGTTGGAGATTGAAATCGCACTGAACCAACGGTAAAGAAAAGGGACACCTGCAAATGCCCTCGCCATACCAGGCTTTAAATTGTTCGTCTTTTGTAGGTACTGGTGTCTCAAAGAAGCATTTGTTAAAGCTGTAGGCGCTGGGGTTGGATTTGGGCTGCATCGCTTGGAATTCCACCATGTTGAATGGAGTAACATCTCTGTCTACATTGACGGGATAGAGTCTAGGAAATGGAGGTTCTGCCTTTTCAAGCTTGATGAAATGCATTTGGTATGTATGGATTTGTTCACATCATATTCTTTGCACAGATAGAAATCCAATTCAAAATCGATCTGGTGATATAAATCTGTTATATGTTCTTTACAAAGCGTGGAGTAGGGATATGCTCTTGCAGGTTAGTTCTTGTGACAGGTTACTTACCATTACAAATGCAATTGCAGGCGTCCATAGCGAAAGGGCATCCGGAGGATGCTACACACAGCTTCAAGACAACATTGTCTGATGTGGTTGTTGAGGACGAAGAATTTTATGCTGCACTAGAGATACCAGATGAAACTTTCACGCTACAGACAGCGGAGCAACTTACACAATTATAGTCTTAGCTGGCTAGATTTCTTACATAGTGCAGTAACATATGAGTGCAGGATTATATCAAGAGATGAAACGCCTTAGGCTTATTGATTCCCAGTTGCATACCACTTCACGAATGAATCAAGAGATGACATATATACTTGAAGGTGTCAAATAAGTAGATAATCAAGAGATGACATATACATGAAGAAGGTGTCAGGATTTGATAAAAAAAACTTGAAACTAGAAAGATAGATGAATGCCTGCTAAATGTAGGCCAATTTTTATTCAGAACAAGGATGCATGATTTATGCTCAGAGCTTTTGCGCAGGATGATCTATCAGGATTTTTTTTCCAATTTATGGCAAAAGGAAATCACAATTTTGGAAGGGTTTACATGCTATAATAATCTGGTTTACGATGAGAGCTGCATATATTGTAGATTTGTAGTCAAGTTGTCTCATGCGAAATTTTGGCCAGGTGTCTCTAGTCATTTCTCAACATAATCACTGTGTAATACAGCCATCTTATTTGGAGCTTCAGAGGCCTCTCAAGGTTGAAACATTCTGTATGGCTGCTTCCAGGTGATAGAGATCTGAGGCGTGGAGGATTACTCTGTAAACCATGTAGAGATCTTGAATCGTCAGAACAGATGCTGTTTTAGTTGCCTTTTTGGTAAATTTTCATTGGTGTGTGCATAGAGATTGAAGAGTCCTGGAACCTTATGGATGCTGTAGGTAACACAGATGACAAATGTTGAATCGACTTCAATTCTATGCATGAGGGCTGCAAGCCTGCAGAACGATATATTTTATTTTGAAGTATAATTTGTAAACCTTTAGGATGATCACCCCAAGTGCAACCGCAACATTTTAAAAATAGCAATCTGAACTCACTTCCATAATGTGCCTTTATCTTGGAAAATAATGGACATACACTCGAAGAGTTGTATTAGTATCAAAATGGGGAGTACCAGGAACTGACGGCCATGGCTATAAAACATTGACCGGAAAAGAGAGCAAGTGAGGAAGCAAGGGAGCAAGCAAGCTATATCCGGAGTCCGGCGCCCGTTGCCGCCATTCCCTCCACACCTTCCAAACTCCAAATCCATCTTTTTCTCTGTCGCACAAAGGCTTTCCAACCAAACAAAGCGAAAAATGCTGCATGCTGGTCTCTCTTTTGGCCGGTTCTCCATGCATGCCTTTGTCTCCGTCGGAGAGCCATGGGCCAATGCTGCGCCAAGGGTGCCGGGCGCGCCGGCGACGCCAACTCGGACCCGCCGCTGCCCCCGCCCGCAGCCCCAAAGGTGGAGCCCGTTGCATCGTCGTCGACCGCCAGCAACGGCGTCGCGGCGCCGCCGGCCGCCAATGCCAAGCCGGGCAAGCCGCCGCCCCCCGTGGGCGAGGTGCTCGGCCGCGCCATGGAGGACGTGCGCACCACCTACTCCATCGGCAAGGAGCTCGGGCGCGGCCAGTTCGGCGTGACCCACCTCTGCACGCACCGCTCCACCGGCGAGAAGCTGGCGTGCAAGACCATCGCCAAGCGCAAGCTGGCCAACAAGGAGGACGTGGAGGACGTCCGGCGCGAGGTGCAGATCATGTACCACCTCTCCGGCCAGCCCAACATCGTCGACCTCCGGGGCGCCTACGAGGACAAGCACAACGTGCACCTCGTCATGGAGCTCTGCGCCGGCGGCGAGCTCTTCGACCGGATCATCGCCGAGGGCCACTACACGGAGCGGGCCGCCGCCGCGCTGCTCCGGGCCATCGTCGGCATCGTCCACACATGCCACTGCATGGGGGTGATGCACCGGGACCTCAAGCCGGAGAACTTCCTCCTGCTCAGCAAAGGGGAGGACTCGCCGCTCAAGGCCACCGACTTCGGCCTCTCCGTCTTCTTCAAGGAAGGCGAGGTGTTCAGGGACATCGTCGGCAGCGCATACTACATCGCGCCGGAGGTGCTCAAGCGGCGCTACGGCCCCGAGGCTGACATCTGGAGCATCGGCGTCATGCTCTACATCTTTCTCGCCGGCGTCCCGCCGTTCTGGGCGGAGAACGAGAACGCCATCTTCACCGCCGTGCTACGCGGGCAGGTCGACTTCAACGGCGATCCATGGCCAAACATCTCCTCCGGCGCCAAGGATCTTGTCAAGAAGATGCTCAACATCAACCCCAAGGAGAGGCTCACGGCCTTCCAAGTCCTCAGTAAGCACTCTCCCAAACCTGATTCATGCGTCATATGGTTCATGTGTCGAAGCTTATGGCCTGAAAATTGTGTGGATTTGAGTTGCCAGATCACCCGTGGATCAAAGAAGACGGAGACGCACCCGATACGCCGCTCGACAATGTCGTTCTCAACAGGCTCAAGCAATTCAGGGCCATGAACCAGTTCAAGAAAGCTGCGCTGAGGGTAGGAGGAACTCTTGTTTTTCTCCTCATATCTAGCTGTTGAACTGAACAAACAATGCTTAGATTGCAGTTTGTCAGGCACTCAACATTGATGGTGTGTGTGCTTTCAGGTTATAGCTGGGTGCTTGTCGGAAGAGGAGATCAGGGGGCTCAAGGAGATGTTCAAGAACATCGACAAAGATAACAGCGGCACAATCACGCTCGAAGAGCTCAAGAACGGGCTAGCAAAGCAGGGCACAAAGCTGTCAGACAATGAAATTGAGCAACTCATGGAAGCAGTGAGTCTTCACTCTTCAGCGAGCTATCGATAACACGGTTCCATTGCAGGACAGGTTTTTCATCAAAATTCATCTGTACTTCAAATTTCTCCAGGCTGATGCAGATGGCAATGGATTGATTGACTACGAGGAGTTCGTCACCGCGACAGTTCACATGAACAAGATGCATAGAGAGGAGCACCTATACACAGCATTCCAGTTCTTCGACAAGGATAACAGTGGGTAAGCTGAACAACAAAATCAACAGACTAGGTAGCTGAATTCTGTAGTTTAGATAGCATTTTACTACGACTTATGTTTTATCTCAAAAATCTTGCAGGTACATAACAAGAGATGAGCTCGAGCAAGCCTTGAAGGAGAAGGGAATGTATGATGCCAAAGAGATCAAGGAGATCATCTCAGAGGCTGACACTGACAATGTAAGACAGCAAGTATAAATTGAGTATGCATTACACATACGCAATCTGATGCACGGAAGTTAAATTGCACACAAAAAATAGGACCTGATAAAATCAAATTGATAGCCAGTTTACTCAGTTGACAATGATTAATTTATTTTATTGCACATATAGGATGGGAGGATAGATTATTCAGAATTCGTGGCGATGATGAAGAAAGGAGCAGGCAGCACCGAGCCAACGAACCCAAAGAAGAGGAGAGATCTAGTTCTAGAGTGAAACAGGCATTTTAGCTCAAACAAGGAGATGTGCAGTCACCACCAGTGCAGAGTGCATAATGGAACCCTCTTTCCAGATGCTTCTCAGCATGAGCTCAAAATCGTGGACAGATTTGTACAATCTACTTACTAGTTGCTGAGGAGTACCACTTGGATTGGAATCCACATACATACCCATGAATTTGGGGAAGAAAGATGGAGTTGTCTCCCACCTGCACATTTTTGTCATCTTGTACACTTACACACTTACATAAGATGTTGGTGGTGCGCAAGCCCTAGAGGTCATCGGTGCATTCATGAGGGTGCAAGCCTCTGCTGATGTGGTTGATGGAGAAGAAACATAGAGGACTAGATGAATGAAGATATGATTGGTCTTCACCAACAATTTCAAGACTACATATGGTATATAGTGAGGCCAGATGAATTGATTTACTTGTATTACAACAGGTCTGAACTAAATAGATGATTTCATTTGCTTATGTTACACCAGATGAATACAATAAGTTCACAAAAGATTCATAACAGTGTAGTTTAAAGAAATTATTTCACTGCGTCTGGTGTTCCTTGGTTTGTCATTACAGAGAATTGATGCATTGCAGGAGCATCACGAAACAAGATCTAATGACCCACCGACACTGAAAAGCCTGGTCGCAACTTCATCAAACTTACTCCATCCCAAGTAAATGAACAATCCAGGATGTGATAAGCTAATAATGTAAGCAGATACCTGCGCAAATGAAAAGAAAAGTATTGTGTCAATGGAAAGTGAGGTCGCTACTTATTGGACAATTTGCTATGGGATGCATCAGCGGAATCTCCCAGGTTCCTGCCACCAAATGGTTTGCGAGGAATGAGCGCTTCTCACCTCGAGAAAATCCATTTATTCGCCGAATATCAGTGGTGTAGTTAAAGTCTAGTTAATTCACCGGAAATCGTTCTATGATGCCATACCATGAGTACAAGGAGATGCATGAAAGGGGAAAAGCATTTTTTTTCATTTTTTTTAAAGTGTGGGGAAAGGCTGCGTACTATAGACCCAAAGTGGTCGGACCCTTCCCTGGACCCTGCGCAAGCGGGAGCTACATGCACCAGGTTGCCCTTTTTTTTTTTTAAAGTGTGGAAGCATGTATTTACCTAGTAGAGTTTATTTTGCAGTTTCTAGAGAACCATTGCCTTGCAGTGCTTCACGTTCCCTTTGACGGCGTTCTCTCTGCAAATTTGGACAAGAAATTACACATTACACACACGAAATTGAAAATTGTATCCAATAAATCAAGATCCTAGTACTCTCATTGCAAGTTGTTGGGAAGCAAGGATGGGTCTATCATGGAACATGTGCAGTGCAGATGTAGTTTCCCTGGAAGAATTTACAGAACGACATTAAGTGGCGCAATTCAACTGGGCAAGGCACTCCTCAAGGCGTAATCGCTTCGGTCCAACAGCACATCCAGTCCAAACAACTTATCTATCGAACCGCTCCCAGGCATTTCCACAAACAGCTGATGTGCAGATGCGCAGGGGCAAATCTAGAACAAGACTCCAACCAAACAGGCACTCGTTCTAGCTAGGAATTACACGGTGATTGAAGTTTGCAGTGGATATGTCTCAACCAACGACGATCACAGGCATTTCCGCATACAGTCGGAGAAGAAGGAGCGGGGAGAGGGTGGGGGTACCGTACCCTGCGGTCCCAGTAGGGGTGGAAGCAGACGAAGTCGTAGACGGGGGTGATGGTGCTGAGGAGGACGAGGTTGACGCTGTTGAGTATATTGTGTACGTGTATATGTGTGTGTAGGGCCCACCTCCTGTTTTCCTTGTATAGTTGAGGTTGTGGCCCACCTCTGTACTTATATATACGTGCCTGGTGCACCGATCAATATATCGTGATTACACAGCCATAACTTGTCCTTCTACATGGTATCTATCGCAGCAAGATCCTAACCCTAGCCGCCGCCGCCGCCGCTGCCTCACGCCGCCGTCACCAGCCACCGCCGCCGCCGCCCTCCCCTAGGCCG
>NC_041386.1:466034987-466037636 GCF_002162155.2 Triticum dicoccoides
CCTCTCTGTAACTCGCGCCGCGCCCCAACCCGATCACCGCCGCCATCATGAGCTCCTCCTCCTCTATAGTCTCCAACCCGTTCGCCGGTCCCGACGTCACCCTCGTCCACGACCTCAACATCCATGAGCGCGTCCCGGTCAAGCTTGACCACACCACCGCCTCCTACTCCGCGTGGAAGCGGTACTTTTCGCTCGTGTTCCGTGAGTACCTCCTTCACGGCCACGTGGACGGCACCGTGGACTCCGCGCTCATGATCCATGACGAGGAGTGGATGATCCTCGACGCCACCATCATTCGCTGGTTCTACCTCACCATCTCCAGCGACATCTTCCACACCGTGGTGAACGACGAGGACGACGCCCATGCGGTCTGGACCAAGCTCAACGGCCTCTTCACCGACAATCGGCTGCAGCGCAAGGTCCTCCTCTATGGTGAGTTTTACGGGTGCCAGCAACTTGACTCGTCCATCGATGATTTTTGCATGCGTCTCAAGAAGCTCGCCGATGAGCTCCGTGATCTGGGGGAGAAGATCGGCGACGAGCTCCTCATCAGCACCCTCTTCGGCGGCCTCAACGAGGACTTCGGGAACGCCGCCTCCAACCTCACCCTCATCCCGGAGCCCACCTTTGGCAAGGTGGTCGCGTACCTCAAGCTGGAGGAACGCCGGATGCGGGCGGCCAGGACGCGCGCCACCCACACCGCCCTCGTTGCCGGCACACGTGGGGGTTCGGCCCCATCACCGTCTCGCCCGACGCCGCCCCCACAGGCGGCGCCCGCCTTCCCGCCGGGCTTCCCGCCCGCCCCACCCGCCCCCTTTCCGCCGCCCCAGCCGGCGGGCAATGGAGGAGGCCGTCGCGGCGGCCGCCGGGGTGGCCGCAAGCAGGGAGGCGGCGGCGGGGCTCAGGGAGGAACGCCACGCCAGCAGCAGCCGGCTCCTCCGCCAGCGGCCCCGTGGTACGCCGTTCAGAACCCGTGGACCGGCGTCGTCCACGCCTATTCTATGCCGGTTCCACGGGCTCCTACTCCGGGTCTTCTCGGCACTCGGCCTCCGTCACACCAGGCGTATTACGCCGCGCCGCAGCCCTATGCGGCACCCTACGGGCAGCAGCCGCCGCCAGGCGGGCCGCCGCTGCTGCCCCTGACGTCTGCGCCGTCTCTTCCGCCGGCACCATGGGACCCGGCTCTCCTGGCGGCTCTCCACACCGCCCCTTCCCCGTCCAGCTACACCGGCGGCGGCGATTAGTACATGGACAGTGGCGCCACCGCTCATATGGCGGCGTACCCCGGTAACCTCCATACTGCCCACCCTGTCCACACCTCCAACCGCATCACCGTCGGTGATGGTTCTTCTCTTCCTATCACCCATATTGGACATACATATTTTCCGTCTAACTCCACCCCTATATCCATGTCTAATATTCTTGTTTCTCCTGATCTTATCAAAAATCTCGTTTCCGTTCGTTCTCTTACACGTGAAAATCCGGTGACCGTTGAATTTGACGACTGTGGTTTTTCTGTTAAGGACGCTCGCACGCGGATGGTGCTCCACCGATGTGACAGCCCCGACGAGCTCTACCCGGTTCACTCCGCCGCCTCCACCACTTCCGCCGCCCCTGTCGCTCTCGCCACCGGAGTGGATCTCTGGCACGCTCGCTTGGGTCATCCTAATCATGCCACCCTTCGCCACATACTTCGGAGTTTTTCTTTCACGTGTAATAAGAACGAGGATCACTCGTGTCATGCATGCCGTCTTGGCAAACATGCTCGTCTTCCGTTTAGGGCTTCTTTCTTTGTTGCATCGTACCCGTTTGAGTTGATTCATAGTGATGTTTGGACATCTCCTGTTGCAAGTAATACGGGCTTTCTTTATTACCTTGTCATCCTTGATGATTTTTCGCATTATGTGTGGACCTTCCCGTTGCGCCGCAAGTCGGACGTTATCTCCACTCTTGTCGGCTTCTACTCTTATGTCCGCACGCAGTTTGGCCGGCCCATTCTTGCGTTGCAGACAGACAACGGGAAGGAATTTGACAACACCGCTGTCCGCGATCTTCTCGCCACACATGGCACGATTTTTCGTCTCACTTGCCCGTACACCTCGCAGCAAAACGGTCGTGCTGAGCGCATCCTTCGCACTCTTAATGACTGCGTTCGGACTCTTCTCTTTCACGCCAATGTGCCTCCGCGCTTTTGGCCTGACGCTCTAGCCACCGCTTCCCTCCTCATAAACATCCGTCCATGTCGTACTCGCGGGAACTTTACACCTCACCACCTTCTCTTCGGTGCACCCCCCCCTCTTATGAAGGGCTTCGCATTTTCGGCTGCCTGTGCTACCCTAGCATCACTGCCACTGCGCCTCATAAGCTCGCACCCCGCTCCGTCGCCTGCATCTTTCTCGGCTACCCACCTAACATTAAGGGCTACCGCTGCTACGATCCAGTCTCTCACCGTGTTTTCACCTCCTGACACGTTTACTTTGATGAGATGGTCTTCCCGTTTCAGCAGTAGGCACCCCTCGTCGTCTCGTCACCGGCGGCCACCGGCGGCCCATCGACGACCTCGTCAGGTGGACGAGCACGCCTGGTTCGTGGACCGCCTCCGGGCTTTGGCGGTCCACGGGCCCTACTGCCGGCGCCCTCCACGGCCGG
>NC_041386.1:466037942-466039665 GCF_002162155.2 Triticum dicoccoides
CGGCCGCCTCGCCGGCTCTATCGCCGGCCGCGACGCCGGCCGCGACGCCGGCTATGACGCCGGCCGCGACGCCGGCCGCCTCGCCGGCATCGGTGGCCCCGTCCGGTCCTGTCACCCGTGCTCGCGCCGGCATTCACTGCCCGAGCCTCCGCTACTCGCGTGACGAGTACGTCCTCGCCTCCTCTGCCGCGGAGCCGTCACCCATTCCTGCGTCCGCCCGCGCCGCCCTCCGTGATCCTCACTGGCTTGCGGCGATGCAGGAAGAGTTCGACGCTCTCCAACGGAACCGCACCTGGACTCTGGTTCCCCGGCCTCCTCGCGCCAACGTCATCACCGGCAAGTGGGTCTTCCGTCATAAGACCCGCTCAGACGGTTCACTTGAGCGCTACAAGGCTCGTTGGGTGGTCCGCGGTTTTCGCCAGCGCGCTGGAGTTGATTTCACGGAGACGTTCGCCCCGGTTGTCAAACCGGGCACGATCCGCACTGTCCTCCAGCTCGCCGTTTCTCGCGGCTGGCCCGTTCACCAGATGGATGTCTCCAACGCCTTCCTCCACGGCCATCTTGAGGAGCAGGTGTTTTGTGAGCAACCCACCGGTTTCGTCGACGCCTCATTCCCCGGCCATGTGTGCCTGCTGTCGCGCTCTCTTTACGGGCTCAAGCAGGCACCCCGCGCCTGGTACCAGCGGATCGCCGGGTTTCTTCAGACACCGGGCTTCAGCGTCACTCGCTCGGATGCCTCACTGTTTGTCTATCGCCACGGTGACACGACTGCATATTTGCTGCTTTACGTCGACGACATCATCCTGACAGCCTCCTCCGCAGCCGTTCTTCAGCAGATTACTCTCCGGCTGCGTGACGAGTTCGCTATCAAGGACCTGGGTGCTCTCCATTATTTCCTTGGCATTGAGGTCGTTCGCCGTCCGGACGGTTTCTTTCTTCATCAACAGAAGTATGCCCATGAGCTTCTTGAGCGCGCTGGCATGCTCAACTGCCATCCGGTTGCTACTCCTGTTGACACGAAGGCCAAGGTTTCTGCTCTTGCGGGTTCGCCTGCGTCGGATGCTCCGTTCTACCGGTCTATTGTCGGCGCCCTACAGTACTTGACTCTCACCAGACCGGATCTTCAGTATGCTGTCCAGCAGGTGTGTCTCCACATGCACGCCCCTCGGGACTCTCACTGGACTCTCGTGAAGCGGATACTTCGCTACATCCGCGGCACGATGTCCCTTGGGTTGACACTCACGGCGTCCACTTCTCTGGAGATGGTGGCTTACTCCGATGCAGACTGGGCCGGCTGCCCCGACACTTGTCGGTCCACCTCTGGCTACTGCGTCTACCTCGGTCCTTCCCTCTTCTCGTGGTCGTCCAAGCGACAACCCACGGTTTCGCGCTCTAGCGCGGAGGCTGAGTACCGAGCTGTGGCCAACGCTGTCGCCGAGTGCACCTGGCTTCGACAGTTACTTCAGGAGCTACATCACGATGTCTCCCAGGCTACGGTTGTCTACTGCGACAACGTCTCTGCGGTGTACCTCTCCGCCAACCCCGTTCATCATCGCCGGACGAAACACATCGAGCTGGACATTCACTTTGTGCGCGAGCAGGTGGCTCTTGGACGCATGCGGGTTCTCCATGTGCCGACTGCTCAGCAGTTCGCTGATGTGATGACGAAGGGACTGCCGACTTCCACCTTTGAGGAGTTTCGTTCCAGTCTCTGCGTCACTGG
>NC_041386.1:466039787-466050232 GCF_002162155.2 Triticum dicoccoides
GGGGGTGTTGAGTATATTGTGTACGTGTATATGTGTGTGTAGGGCCCACCTCCTGTTTTCCTTGTATAGTTGAGGTTGTGGCCCACCTCTGTACTTATATATACGTGCCTGGTGCACCGATCAATATATCGCGATTACACAGCCATAACTTGTCCTTCTACAGACGCCCATGAACACCAGCAGCCCCATCATCGGCCGCGCGCGGTGCGGCATCTCTCCTCCGCCCGTCCCTTCTCGCCGCCGTTCCGTTCAGGGGAGAGCTCTCCGCTGCCACTAGCCGATGCGATGCGACGCGAGAAGAGGAGGCATCGCTTACAGGTGGGGCCGAATCGTATAAACCGAACCAAACCATCTGATCTTTGACCAGTCACCAGTCCGATAATATCTTTCGACAGAAAGATATATTTTCTTGTCTTTTTTAGGGGAAATATATTTTCTTTATTCCAGAGGAAAGAAAGATATATGTTCGAAAATGTTAATGAGGGAATGTCTTGTCTTGTGTGAATGGTTTTTTTTAAAAACGCTCTCTGATGCATCACATGCACAAATCTCAAAGCGGAGACACTATAAATTTTTGCGGCACATATTCGTTGTCATGAACCCTTTTTTTTTGCGAGGGCGTTGTCATGAACCCTTACACATGTACTCCCTCCGTTTGGAATTACTTGTCACAGAAATGGATGTATCTAGACATATTTTAGTTCTAGATACATCCATTTTCGAGACAAGTAATTTCGAACGGAGGGAGTATTTAATCGCATAATACATCGTTCCTGGTGAATGTGCTTACTTTTTTTAGAGAAAAATGAACGTGCTTACTTATGACGTAGCATTGCAAATTTTCTGTGTAGCATGGCAATTCTTGGAAATGTGGGTATCTTTCTCTTTTACTTAGCAATGCCAATCGTCTTCGCTACAGCATGGCAATCCCTTGAAACGCATGGCGATTTATTTACTATATTATGATAAAAGAAACTGCTATAGCATGGCAATTTTTTCTTTTTAGCATAACAAATCTCTCTATTATAGCATGACAAATATATCTCTATTGTTGCCAGGCATGAATGTTCTCTAGGCATGTTTTTTGAGGGAACGCTCTCTGGTGGCTTCGTTTACTCAAATGAGCCTCTCCGAGGGAACATTTGTTCGCGGAAGGGATCTATCATCTGATTGATTTTTCATCTACTATGTAACTTGATATTTTTTTTCTTTAGCAATTTCTTTATGGCTAGTTTTATTTCAAATCAAGAAGACATACATCATCAATGGCCAAAGCTAAAATAGAATCGGGTGGGTTCTCCTTTCACAGATTCGGGGGATGAACCCTTACCAAGCTAGCTAGTTCATGAGCTACATGGTTGGTATAACAAGGCCATTGCTCAAAAATGACTCGATGAAATTATCCATGGAAACCAAATCATTGTCAATAATACCTGTCGCGGAGGTTGGTAATCTTGAACCATGGTTCATCATGTCAATAAGCTCTAGACGATCAGAGTGCACCATCGGATGTTGAATACACAGGTTTAGGCCCGTCTTCAACAACATGGCCTCAACCACTGAGGCATCAGTTGTGGGATGACCCGTAATTATTTGCCGCGACAACCCCCCGGTCCCTTCACCAGGAATGACCAGAACTATCTCCATGCGAGAAGAAGCATCCACATTTAGTTTTACCATACCCGCTGGCGTTCCCACCCAACAAGTTTCTTCTGTTAGAACTGCTACAATGCACCCAACACAAGCATAATTCAACGTCCGAGTTTGGATTGAGATCGATGTCTGGTGCTTGTACTGCTTCATTGTTGACATGTTGCCTACTCTCGCACCATATGAACCAACATCGACATATACCAAAAGATACATAGTGACTTCTGGCTTCTGTAGAAGAAATAACGAAGTGTCAGCAGTAGACGGCACAAACCCATGAGCACGAAGGGCAGAGGCAAGGCGGGCATGCCAGGCACGAGGAGCTTGCTTCAAACCATATAGTGCTTTGGAAAGACGACAGATATAGTCAGGACGATCAGGATCAGAGAAACCAGGCGGCTGTTTCATATAAACCTCTTCCTCCAAAAATCCATGTAGAAAAGCATTCTGCACATCAAGTTGACGAAGTGACCAACCACGAGAAACAGCAATGGAGAGAAGAAGCCGAATAGTGGTAGGCTTGACGACAGGACTGAAGGTGTCCTCATAGTCAAGACCATGACGCTGCCGAAAACCGCGAGCAACAAGTCGCGCTTTGTAACGCTCAATAGATCCATCCGAATGCTTCTTCACTTTGAATACCCATTTTGAGTCAATAACATTTACCCGTGGTGGTGGAGGAACGAGAGTCCATGTCTTGTTACGAAGAATAGCATGAAACTCCTGCTCCATAGCCTCTCGCCAATGTGGAATGCGCAGGGCAGCCTGATATGAGCGAGGCTCAGAAGATGGATCCGCAACAGCAGCAGCCAAACAAGCAGCCAACCAAGCAACCGTACCATCCTTACGTTCCTTAGGTTTGAAAATGCCACTGCGACTGCGTGTATGTGGTCGGGACACAGGAACCACCGAGGTCGACGGAGCAGCCTGCAACGGGCTGGAGGACGGCGACGTTGACGAGTCAGCCGGTGACGAGGAGCCAGTCACGGTAGCCTCGGACTCGGTTGGCTAAGAAGGCCGACCCACCGGCAGAGCAGACGAAGCAGCTGGCGACTCCGGCATCACAGACCGGGCCGATGGCGAGCTCGGCATAGTGGGCCGTGGCGCGGCCGGTGTCGCGGGCCGATCCGCTGATGAAGGCGACGTGAGGACCCGAGCCGCGGGCGAAGACGGCGTGACGGGCCGAGCCGCAGGCGAAGACGGCGTGACGGGCCGAGCCGCGGGCGACTCGGCGGCCGCTGGCGAAACGGACCGAGCAGTGGAGATGCTCGGCGCGACGGGCTCGTCGGGTGACCATGCATGGGCACGCGAATCGATGCCATGCAACATAGGGCGATCGACGTGCCCACCAGAAGACGACGATGATGATGGTGAATCCTCCAACAGCTCCAAACGAGCTCCACGTCCGGTTCCTGCACCATGGTTAGGTAACAGCAAAGGAGAGTATGCAACATCATCAAATTGGTCAGAAGCAACAGAGGATGAATGCAGGGATGGTGGTTCGACAGTGGACACAGGAAGGTTGGCAAAGGGAAAAACATGCTCATCAAACACGACGTCCCGAGATATATAGACACGATTAGTGGGAACATGAAGACATTTGTAACCTTTATGAAGAGAGCTATAGCCAAGAAAAACACACTTCTTAGAATGAAACTCAAGCTTGCGCTTGTTATATGGACGAAGATGCGGCCAGCAAGCACACCCAAATACCTTGAGAAAGGTATAATCAGGTTGTTCATTAAGGAGAACCTCAATGGGAGTCTTCATGTTTAAAACACGAGTAGGAGTACGGTTGATCAGAAAGCATGCAGTGGTGAAAGCATCACTCCAAAACCGAAACGGAACAGATGCATGGGCCAAAAGAGTAAGACCAGCTTCAACAATATGACGATGCTTACGTTCGACTGAACCATTCTGCTGATGTGTATGTGGACATGCTAAACGATGAGCTATCCCAAGCGACTGAAAGAAAGAGTTGAGGTTGCGATACTCGCCCCCCCCAGTCTGACTGGACATGAACAATTTTGTGCTTGAGAAGACGTTCAACATGTTTTTGAAACTGAACAAAAATATCAAACACATCAGATTTGCGTTTAATAAGGTAAAGCCAGGTAAAGCGACTATAAGCATCAACGAAACTGATATAATAATTATGACCACTGACAGAAGTCTGAGCAGGACCCCATACATCTGAAAACACAAGTTCTAAAGGATGTTTCACCTCACGACCGGACTCCGAAAAAGGAAGTTGATGACTCTTCCTCTGCTGACAAGCATCACACACTGCTACATCTTTATGACTAGACAAACTAGGAAGCTCATGACGACGCAAAATATGACGGACAATAGGTGTGGCCGGGTGACCAAGACGAGCATGCCACTGTGACGGAGAGACCCGAACTCCACTGAAAACACGAGCAACACCAGGATGCTCCAGACGGTAGAGGCCCTGGCACAACCGCCCACTAAGAAGAATGTCCCTCGTGCCCCGATCCTTAATAAAAAGATCAAAAGGGTGAAATTCACAAAGCACATTATTATCACGTGTGAGTTTAGGAACTGAAAGAAGATTACAGGTCACAGATGGAACTCGAAGAACATTGCGAAGCTGAAGACTCCTATTGGCATGTCTAGTGAGAAGAGATGCTTGACCAATATGAGAGATGTGCATACCTGCTCCATTGGCGGTGTGGATCTTGTCGGAGCCATGATAGGGTTCACGAGTGTGAAGCTTCCCCATCTCGCTGGTTAGATGCTCTGTCGCCCCAGAGTCCATGTACCAGTGTGGATCGATGGAGTAGGACTGAGTGTGTCCCTGTTGCTTCTGCGGCGCGGGACGATCAGCCATGGCGACCTGACGGGCATTGTTGCGTGTATCTTTGCCGTCATTGCCAAGACCAAGGAAGCTTCGCTGGAAGCGCTTATGACACTTGGAGGCCCAGTGCCCATCGCGGCCACAAAGCTGACACACACGTGGACCGCCAGCCCCCGGTAAGGTCGCAGTAGGTGGGGGGGCCGAGGCGGGCGACGGTGGCAGCCCCAAGGGAGACCGGGGTGATGAAGAAGAGCGGCCACCCTTGGTGGCGGCGTTGGCCGAGAGGGAGCCAGTGCCCCTGGTGCGGCGAGTCTCGACCCGTTGCTCAGTGAGAAGGAGCCGAGAGAAAACCTCGTGTGCCAGCATGGGTGTCGAGTTGCCCCGCTCGTTGATGATCTCGACTAAGGCATCATACTCCTCATCAAGACCATTGACAATAAACGAGTTGAACTCGGAGTCGGTGAGGGGCTGTCCAATGGAGGCCGATGTGTCGGCGAGGCCCTTGACCTTGTTGTAGAACTCAGTGGCAGTGGAGTCAAGCTTCTGACACTCTCCAAGCTGACGACGGAGTGCAGAGACACGAGCCTGGGACTGCGCTGCAAAGGTGCGCTCAAGGATGGTCCAGGCCTCATGAGACGTCTTCGCGAAGACAACAAGGCCGGCAACTGCCGACGAGAGCGACCCCTGGATGGAGGAGAGGTTCGCCTGGTCCTGCCCCGTCCAGACGCGATGAGCCGGATTGTAGACCGGACCGTGCACGTTGTCTACCAGCGCGGGTGGGCAGGGAAGCGATCCGTCGACGTAGCCTAGCAGGTAGTGACTCCCCAAGAGCGGGAGAACCTGCGCACGCCAGAAGATGTAGTTGTCGGCGGAGA
Source organism: Triticum dicoccoides (assembly GCF_002162155.2). Lineage (NCBI taxonomy): Eukaryota > Viridiplantae > Streptophyta > Magnoliopsida > Poales > Poaceae > Triticum > Triticum dicoccoides. The sequence goes on from NC_041386.1 coordinate 466,045,131, forward strand.
GCTTGATGGTGATGAGATGACCGAAGTGAAACGGCGGCGGCGAAGACAATCCCATCGAGGAGGCTGCCTGGGGTGCAAACACCATGGAGGCAGCCGGAGGCACCGAAGCCGATGCGGGAGGAGGCGGGACCGCAGCCAGGGCGGGCGCCGCAAAGCTCGCGGCCGGTGCGGACGCCGCAAGGCCCGCGGCCGGGGCGGACGCCGCCAACCCCGCCAGCGGGGCAGTGTGATCCGCTTGCGGCAGGAGCGGCGGGACGACGCCTGCGGAGTCCGCAGCGGACGGCGGCGCCGCGGTGTGGACCATGAGGTCACGCCCAAGCGAGGGCGCCGACGGCGTGGAGAAGACGGAGCCGATGCTCCTTGTCCCGATCGGAGCCGGAACAGAGACGGCATCGAGCGGGAGGTTGAGCAGAGCCGCAAGAGAGGCCGGGAGGAAGCCCGCAGCAGTGGAACCGGTGGTGGCGGCGCTCGACATGGCGGCGGCGCGATCGGTGGCGCGGCGGCGGCGGTGAAGGCGGCGGCGGCTGTTAGGGTTTAGAAGCGGAAGCGATCGTAACCTAGCGTGATACCATGTAAGACAATAAGTTTTGGGGAACCAGCACAACTCTCTAGGAGTGGCTTATCTCATTATATATAATGGTTGTGTTACAATATGTACCATATACGTACATAGGTACAGAAGCTATACATAGTCTAACAACATCTTACGCCATGCGAACCAATGCATCTTTTGTTGATGGTGATCAAGACCGCCCCACCAATAGCGCGAATTTGTATTTGCAATGCCCTTGCAAACCTGTTTTGGGAGTTGAAGCACTAGAACTACTATAAAAACATGATGCCGGTTAGTTGGGGAAAAAAATTGGTGGCAACGTTTTCTAGTGAAAGCTCCCAATCGGTGAAAAATCTAAAAGCTTCATTCGTCAAACGTCGGGTATTGAACGAATGGACCATATTGGAAGTGGGATGGCACCTAGCGCTTCGTTTGCTAACTTCCCAGCGAATTTCATCAAGCTCACAATTTTAATTAGGGAGCGAGATATTGGGATCACAACCAAAAGCTTTGCACAATTTAAAAAAAAGATCAGTTTTGCTAAAGCACATCTAGATGCACATCTAAGTCATATGTCATTGATCGTACATTGAGATTCGTGTGAATATTTTTTTTTTCTCTTTATGCTTGATTCACTCACTTAGATGTGCAATAACTAAAGCACATCTAGATGTGCCCTAGACACACCTTAAAAGATAGCTCGGACTAATATATGTAAGCAATTTTAAGCCACACAGATTTAGAAAGTCGTCTGGCATGATGGTGAGGTGCCCTTGTAATTAGTAGCTTGGTCTTGAGCTTGTTCCAAAAGTCAACATGGTTTGTGCAAAATTCTTTTAAAATGCCAGATTTTGAATTTTGCCAAAAGTCCTTGAAATGTTTGATGAGTTTTGTGCAATTTCAAGAAGAAAAAAAACATGAATTTCAGTTACCAAAGAAGTTGAGAAACAAAATGTCATTCCGTTGGGCATGTGTTACGTAGTAGTGAAATAGCAATCAGAAGTTCAACAAGATCTGTCAAAAGTATCCAAATGACAGTAAAAAGAAGAAAACTAGTTGTGAATTTGTATGGTTAATACGGGTTAGGTTCCTCTACGGTACCCTCGCAAAAAGAAAAAAAATCCTTTGCGGTAGCCCGGTTAATACTACTACCTTCATTCGTAACGTTGGGGAGTGCAAATTGAACTCCCCAAACGTCATATATTTAGGAACCGAGGGAGTTGTTGTTAAAAAGATCACACAAGAAATAAGTACTCCCTCCGTTCCTAAATATTTGTCTTTCTAGACATTTCAAATGACTACTACATACATCATATTTTAGAGTGTAGATTCACTCATTTTGCTCCGTATGTAGTCACTTGTTGAAATGCCTAGAAAGACAAGTATTTAGGAACGGAGGGAGTAGTTGTTAAAATTCTTATCTGCCCTTTTCTAAGTTGAAAAAGAAAGGCCCAGGATATACCACTGGGTGGAATGGAGCATCATTTCCATTTCACTAGGGCCGCGGCTTGCTTCGATTGCGCATGCCTAAACTAAACTCAAGAGAAAGCCAACGCTTTTTGTCCGACTCGCGACACCATCATCCCCTTCTCTTCTCACCCATTGATTTCCGCTCGAGCATGGATGCACTGGCTGGTCACATGACATTGAAGGAAATTCCACACGATAGATGAATGAAACGAAAGAGTTACAAATCTCAATGATAGATGTGATCGATGCCTCACAAATTAGCCAGACTTGACGTTAGTTGGCGCTAATCCGCTTTCTACTATCTCTGCTAAACCGACTCCTTCCATCAGAGTTCTAACGCTTCCATCCCCAACCTAAAATCTAAAATCACCTACGTTTTAGTAGTAGTCCATTCTAATCTGGGATCAACCAAGCAAGCAAAAGGAAACGGTACTGCTACTGCTACTGCTAGAGCACTGGTGCTGAGTGACGATGCTGCTGTCAGTGGCACCCGGTTGAGCTGAGCTGAGCTGAGCTGAGCTGATAGTTCAGAGGCCCAGCAGTATGTAGTAGACCAGTGTGATGGGGAGGGCGATGAGCATCCCGAAGATCACGCTGCATCAAAGCATAGTTTCATCATCATGCCAGGAATCAAAAGATCATAGTATACCACCATCTCAATGAATCAATGTTATGATATAAAGTAGACGCAGCAACATGTCAAATTCCAAGGGAATCAAATCGATGTTGCACGATGATGATGATAATGAGTAGGATAGGAATCATGAAAAGCTACAAGGTTGTGTTTTCTCTGACTTGAGTGTATGATGCTCTCCAGTTACAACAAGAGAAAAGATGGGAATGGTTTTTGAAAGCTTTCCTTTCTAAAATTGATAACAGTGGCACAGCAAGAAAGATGCTAGAGGTGTGTTAAGATATCATACGCCGTGCTGAGAATGTTGGGGTGGACGTTGTACTCCTTGGCGAACACGAAGGGCACGATTCCTTGTGGCAGAGCAGCCTGCGATGCAAATTCAATTCATATGGTCACTACATTTTCTCTAGCTGAGTTCCAAAACAAGATCCTCAACTGGGATGTAATGTACTACCTGAACAATGGCGATGTGCAGAAGAACCCCGCGCAACCCAACAGCCAGAGAGGCGGCGGCCATCATCGCCGGACCCACCAGGAACCTCACAGCCATCGCGTAGGCCGCCAGCTTGTTCCCGCAGGCGATGATCCGGGGCTGCAACGCCATGAACAACCCTGCATTGCACAAAACATGAGCACGGCTGGGTTTGTGCAACAGTTTTACAGGAAAAGTGAGGAGTCAGAGCTGTGCAAACCTAGGCTGAACATGGCCATCCCAAGCCCTGCATCCGACAGGATCGAAATCGACTTGGCGATGATCGCCGGCATCTCGATCCCCCACCTGAAGTTGCCGCAATGCAGTTCACAAGATCAATCAGCAGATCAAATGTGGAGTGACTGATGAACAAACAAAATGTTTTTGTTCAGAACCAACGGTGAGATTAACTACCTGTAGGAGACGAGGGACCAGACGACGCCGATGAGGCTGGAGTAGGTGTTCGGGTTCCTGATCAGCTTCCTCCACACCATGATCAGGATGAGCCTCGTCATCACGCTCGCCGGCGGCATCGCGGCGGCCCTCTCCTCGCCGTCGTCCTTGGGGTGCAGCTGCGCGGTCGAGTTGGACCCCAGCTTGGCCAGCGTCGGGCCGTCCACGTTCGCCACGCCGCCGTTCTTGTTCCTGAAGCTGAAGTCGTCGCCGCCGCCGCGGCCGTACTCGTCGTAGGCCTGGGCACCTGAAACCATACGATCCAGACCGTTGGTTCGTCGATCGGACGGCCGAAAACAAACAAACTGCTAGTAGTAGCCCCTATATGAAAGGAGAGAGAAGAAGCTACCTTTGGCGAGGACGTCGCCGTGGTCGGCGCCACCGCCGAAGACATGCATGGCGCCGCCTGCAGCGCGCTCAGAGACCGGCGAGGCGCTGGAGCTCCAGACGAACATGTGCAGGTCCTTGCGCTTCCCGGCCAATGCCTGCGGCAGCGGCTGAGGCGAGTGGCCGCCCGTGCCGTTGCCAGCGCCAGCGCCGGCGGAGCCCTTCTCCTCGTCCCCCTTGGCGCCGCCGACGATGTTGAAGAACTCGGCGTGGTTGAAGCTGGAGCCCCTCGGCGTGGGGTTCCTGGACGACTGCAGCGAGTATATCTCGACGCCGGAGAGGTTGGAGACGCGCGGCTGCATGGACTGCGAGTGGGAGTGTGAGTGCGAGTGGGAGCAGGCGGCCTCGGAGCGTGAGCTGGTGGACTTGCGCACGGTGACCCGCATCCTGCCGTCCTCCCCGACCTCGGCCTCCGCCTGCAGATCGGCGCCGCCGCCGGCGGCCAGGGAGACGACGTCGGAGTCGACGCGGAAGGAGACGATGTCGGCGGCGGTGTCGGGGAACTGCTCCATGACGAGCATCTTGGCGCCGCGGTACTCGAAGAGGAAGAGCATGAGGGTGTACCAGATGATGCACTGGAGCACAACGATCTGCACCATGAGGGTGCCGGCGCTGGCGGGGCCGTACATGCCCCGGAGCAGCGGGATGCCCATGACGAGCGTGTTGGGGAGCGTGGAGAGGGAGAAGAGGGTGATGAGCCAGTCGAGGGAGCCGTTGCGGAGGCGGCACCAGAGGGCGAGGAGCACGAGGACGGCGAGCTTCTGGAGCGTGTCGGCGGCGAGGAAGCGGAGGTTCATGGCGAAGGGGTCGTTGGAGGAGATGAAGTGGAAGGAGAGGAGCGGGACGGCGAAGAGCGCGACGAAGCGGTTGATCCCGGAGCACTGGTCGGGCGTGAAGATGCGCCACCAGCGCACGGAGCCGTAGGCGAGCGTCATGGCGACGTAGAGCGGCACGACGGCCGTGAGCACGTGGTAGAGATCCGCCGCGGTGATCATGGCCGCGCGCAATGCGGAGCCAAGAAACGGTGCGTGGTCAAGGCAGGTGGGTCAAGCGGAGGGGGACGGTTCAAGTAAAAAAAGACAAGGGGGGAGGGCAGAGCAGGCTTGGTGAAGAAGACGAAGACGGGGGCGCTG
>NC_041386.1:466050455-466070505 GCF_002162155.2 Triticum dicoccoides
GGAGGGGAGGGGAGCGAGACACGGAAGAGGCAAGCGGCGCAGGGGAGGGGCACAAAAAGCAGCTGCGGCAGGGAGGGGGGGTAGCATGGCGTGGTGTGATCACTGTGGGGTGTAGGCGAGGACGTAGAGGGAGCAGTGCGTTTCCTGGTCCGAGAGAGAGAGAGAGGAGCAGGTGGGTGCAGGTGTAGGACTAGGAAGTAGGAATAGGGGAGGAACGGAGACGGCGTAAAGGAAGGGTGAGATGAAAGGAGGGGGCATGGTGTTGGCGTAATGGCGGACAAGAAAGGCGGAGGCGTTGGGACGTGTGTGCGGCGACATGGAGGTGCAAGGCCTTGTCCCTAGTGCGCGGCCCCTGCTCCTGCCCCGGTCCCTTGCATGCAGCTGCGGCAGCTGAGAGAGCTGCAGGAGTAGAGCTCGCTTGCTACCATAGCCTAGGGCTGCCCAATGCTTTGCTCCTGCGACTGCATCTACGCCTCCTCTCTCTCTCTCTCTCTCTCTCTCTCTCTCTCTCTCTCTCTGCGGCTGCTCTGCTGCAGGAGAGCCGAGGGAGGGAATCACATCCAAACTTTATGCAGCCTAGGTTGGACTTTCTTGCCACCCCTCGCTCCCTCCTCCTCCTCTCTCTCTCTCTTGGGTACGTGCAATCGTGCATATACACATTGTACATGCGTACGTGCTGTATACTCCACCGTCTTTTCTACTCCTAACGTAGAGTACACACAGTCTTGGTGGTGTGGTAGCTGACGCACTTGTACTAGCGCAGGCAGGCAGGCAGGCAGGGACAGCTGTTGGGCGGTCGACGAGGACGACTCGTGGTGGAGTGGAGTGGAGTGGACTGAGTTCCATCTCTGTACTCTACTGTACACTGTGCTAGTGTGCGTACTGTACGTACGTGCCTGCGACGATTATATATTCGCTCGTTGCTTGCACTGCTCGCCTCGCGACGTCATCTACGTCTTCTCTCCTCGCACTGCGCTGCGCTGTCCCCTCTCCCCTCTCCTCTTCTCCCTCCCGCAACGAACGAACCAACGAACTTGGACCGTGACGTACTGCAGTCACGCAAGTGTAAGGCCAACTCCACCGCGCGACCCTATCCTGTCCGGCCCCATCCGTTTGAGGTAAAAGGAACAAAAAAAACGGCCCAGCGCGCGGGAGCAAACGGATTTTTGTCCGCTTTGTGTCCGCTTTCGACCCATCCCCGACCCAAACTTGCGCCGGTTTTGGGGTGAAACGGACAGCGCGCGGACGGGCGGGACGCGCGCGCTTGTCCTCCCCTGGCCCGCCTGTCGGTGGGAGAAACCAAAAAACCCCCGACGGCCATTTGGCGCCATTTTCCCCAAACCCTCCCACGTCCCTCCCGCCGCCCCGCCCCCCTCTCTCCCCCGTCCATGGCCGACGCCCCGTCGAGTTCCGGTGGTCTGGCCGTCGACCCGACCGCAAAGGTGAAGAAGAAGGCGCCAAGGAAGCCGCGGTCGGAGTACACGCCGGAGGAGATCGCCAAGTTGGACGCGGAATCGGCGAAGAGGAGGGAACGGAGAGCGGTCGTCAAGATGAATGCCGCCGCGGCCAAGTTCGCCGCCCAGCGCGAGGAGCTGGAGGCCGCGCGGCGCAAGGCCGCTGCCGACGAGAAGGAGGACCTTGTCAACAAAGCGCACGCCATCGTCATGCTTGGCATGGGCCGTCCGGCGGGGTTCCATGCAGCGGCCGTCGGCCCGGCGGGCACAGGCTCGTCGGTCGCCCGGCCTACGCACTGCCAGTCGCCGACGTCGCGCGTCGCGCCCATGTCGCCCGGCTTTCCTCCATCCAGGCACGACGGCCAGACCCGTTTCTCGGCGTCGCCGGACATGGGCTTGTTCGCGCCGTCCACACCACGCCCCGCGGCCGTCATCGACCTCAACGTGACGCCTGGGTCCAGCAGCAGCGGGCGGCCTTCCGTCGAGATGCAAAGAAACCATGCCGCCCCCCGCGTGTTGTTTGACGAAATGCCAACCTCAACGCCGACGGTGGATGACCCCTTCTACAACCAGTACATGGAGGACGTGATCTTCCAGGGTGGGCATGGTCGTGCCTACGACCCCGATGAGACCCAAAGACATGGAGGAGGCGGCCCGGCAAAGGCAGCTCGACATGGAAGAGGCCGCCCGGCAAAGGCAGCTCGACATGGAAGAGGCCGCCCGGCAAAGGCAGCTCGACATCGAGGCCACCAATGCCGCCACCAAAGCGAAGGAGGTGGCCCTTGCGATCATGAGCGTGGACTTGTCGAAGATGAGCGATAAGACGAGGGCCTGGTTCGAGGCCAAGCAGAAGGAGATGCTCGACGCCGAAGGCCTGAACTAGGTCGTCCGATCGGCGTGGCCGTTCTTTTTGGAGGCTGGCATGGGTGTCGTCCGCCCGATGGGCCGCTGGCAGTGTGCCGGCGAAAAAACATTCATTTTGGAGGTCGGCTGTGTTGCCGGCCGCTGGCTGTGTTGCCGGCGAGGACAACTATTCATTTTGGAGGTTGGCTGTGTCGCCGGCCGCTGGCTGTGTTGCCGGCGATGGTCGTGTAGGCCGCTGGCTTTGTTGTCGGCGTGATAAACTCGGGTCGTGAACTGGGACTTGGCATTTGAAACGTCCCTTTTTTTAAATAGACGCGGACAGGATGGGGCAAAAGGATGCGGCCGCGCGCTGGGCGCACGGCCACCGCATCCCAAGACAGGCCCGGACACGATCACAAATCCCTACTCAAAGGAACAAAAACCGGACAAAACGAATGTCTGTTTGGGATCGCGCGGTGGAGTTGGCCTAACGGAATCAACGACGCACGGACCTTTGCTTGCAGGACCAAAGGACGGTCTCTCTCTCGCGCGCGCGCAGGCGTAGGGCATGGGGGTGTCCGGAAAACCATGGAGATGGAGCACACCACGTCTTGCTGCCGGGCACAGACCACCCCCACCACTACCATTAACTCATGCTGATCCTACTACTACTAGCGCTGTACCATTGTCACAAAAACAAGTGGCCACTATTTTTCACTCTTGGGACTCTTTGATTCATAGGATTGTAAAAATACAGGAATAGAAAAAATGTAGGATTGAAATGACATGTCCATTGAATCCCTATAGGATTTGAGTTTGTTTGATTGTGTTATGGAAAAATCAAAGGATTTTTTCAAGAGGTTGGAGTGGATGTTAGAATTCCTGTGAAATGTAGTACAAATAAATCCTTGAAAAAAAATCCTACAAGATTCAATCCTACGAATCAAACGACCAACGTAGGAAAAATTCCTAAGGATTACAATGCTTCAAAAATCCTATGAAGATCCTTTGAATCAAAGAGACCCTTAATGTGAGGCCAACAAGATTCAAGCAATGCAGGTTTGGGCTTAGATTGCCCAACTTTGAGTGACTAAAGGCCTGTTCTAATCTCCTCCAGCTTCTAACTCCATCAACTTCACGCATGATTTTGACCCCAAGCATTTAGGGCCTTTTCTAAAACTCTCGAGTTGCAAACTTCACGATTTCTTAGAGGGAAGCCAACCCGAACACTTTGCCTCCAAGAAGCTAAACTCTCCATCTCCAAACTTCACAATTTCTCATAGAGGAGCCAGCCCGAACGCTACAATATCATATAAAGTTGGGCACTACTCTGTTTTCTAACCATTAGTCCTCCCGGAAACCTTGTTTCAGAATCATCCTTAAGTATGAACGATCCGAAGAGAAATTAAAAAGTTCTCGGCCTTCATAAGACAATCCCAAATGTGTGAACTTCCTGGTTTTCACACAACATGGGGACAATGCTTTCAAGCCAATGTACTTATTACGCAAGAGGTCTTGACGCACTTCATCCTCTGTAAGAAGCTTAAATCGCCATTTACCGAGGAGCGCAATGTGTTTAGTTTCCAGGTTATGGATTCCCAGACTACCCTGCTCTTTTGGACAACTAATAGCATCTCATTTTGCTAGTCGACATTTTCCCTTTTTCTGGTCACTTTGTGAGAGAAACCGTGATCTATAATAGTCCAGCTTATGCAAAATTCATTTTGAAAGTTGATAGAAGCATAGTATATATAAGAACATATTACCTAGCACCGAGTTTATAAGGAGTAACCTTTCTCTAGGATAAAAGTTCTCCCTTTCAACTACTAATGCGCTTTTCAACATGTTCTACAATATGCTTCATGCTGATATTTGAAAGCCTATGGCAGTGTATCGGGTTTCCCAAGAATCGAATAGGGATTTGATTGTGCTCGCAGCCGGAAAATTTGACATAGTAGATGAAGGCTTTGCGAGCCTCACGGAAGCGTAACAACTCACTTTTATAGAAATTAATTCTTAGACTTGATAACCGCCCAAAATTAGATAATAATAATTTAAGTTTCTTTTGCCTTTGCCATGCATAAGTGCACCTACTACCCTCCCCCCTGTCGTCTTCAATGATTAATGACAACATGGTAAAGGGAGTAATGTGTTTGTTTCCTATACACATGTGAAAGTCCGAAGTATTTGGCTTAACCAGTGGGTTATGGCCCCTAAAAATGGTGTGCGAGCATGAAAGTCTTTGAAACACCGGGTGAAGAATTGAAGGTTGCTGACTAGATTTTATTTACTAGTTTCTCTAATCCTTCATTGAGTCGTTAGGGCAAACTCTAGTATTATCAAGTCAAAGTAAAGCAAGATTTGAAGTCTTTGTGTGTGCTCAATCATAACCCATATTCTTCAATGAGTGAAGACTTGGAAATATCCTTCCAAGTGAGCATACTAGCTCCCATAGTGAAGTTAATTCTTTGGATTGCCCGAGTTAGTTTATTCGTTGAGGAGTTGGCAAAATTGCCGCTCAAGTTATCTCAAGTACTTTGAAAACAGGGCACACCGGCTTGAATGTTTTGACCGTTGGTAGGTGCCATCTGCATGTTGGTGGGAGCGTCCTGTCCAACGATCATGTCAGCCCCTCGGTCTATCTACCAACTATAAATAGCCCAACAACCCTCGTTGTTTTTGGTTGGTTGCTCGAGTTGGATTGTGAAAAGTGTAGCGGTGAGCATCTCTTCCTCGCATGGATTTATGCCAAATCTGAAGTGAGGAAAACCTCTCATAGACAAACCTGAGTTACGGTTGAGCATGAACGAATAATTAGATCGAGCATAGCTTTTGAATTGTTATTCCTAAGGAATTGGCATCCTCTAGACAATTAGGCATTGTTCTGAGCATCCAGCAAGTGGATTTGCCGAAGAACCAGCTTCTACTGATCTGGAGGTCATCACAACATCTACCACGAGTGTTGGGCTAGTTTCGAGGAACTTAACTCAAGGAAAACAAGGTGACAACTAGTGGTTCTCGGAGCAGTGTGCTGAGCATCTCAAACGAAGACATAGAACTATTGCCAACATTTTAAACTTGGGTAAACAAATTTGTCATCTTTATTAGTGGACGTTCTGTCACATTCATGTACTTTTAGAAGATTGCTTGGTTTCCAGGAACTCATCTTTGCGCTAAAGTAAGCTATTTTCCCTACTCTATTTTCTTCTGTTGCGAAGACTTTATCTATGTGTTTTTATATGCGTTGTAACTCTACGTTAAGTTGTTGTTTGCATGCTCCTGTGAAGACTTTATATGCGCACTACTTAACTTTTGTTCCTTTGTTATTTTCCTTGCTCCGAGTACTTGGTGTGATAACTTTCTTAAGTAATCACTATCTAGTCACTTAGTGGTTCTCATACATGCCTCTATGTTTTTGGTTGTTACAATTCTTCATTCCCTACAATTTAATTTAACTATTTCATCACCGCTATCTAAAGAATTCATAACCTCTGAAGAATTTTTAAGAATGCCTATTCACCCACTCTCTAATCGCCCTACTGATTAGTGATATTTTTGCACATTATCCCACCATTGTTTAAACCGGACAATCCTAGAATTCTCGAGGGAATCACTTTGATATAGCCACCGATGACTAATGGATGTAAGAAATTTTGAAATCCTTTAATGTGTTTCCATGGATAATGGACCAAAAGATGGAATAAAATCATCATATATAAGGAAACACCAAGTGTGGGAGCCAAGCCAAATCAATTGGAGGTGCCACAAGGGCAATAGAGCAAAAGACAATGGTTGGTACGAGCGGGGCCACTCATACCAACGGTCCTACCCACCGCCAGGAGCACCATGACATTGACCTCATCACACTTTATAAAGAGGGGCATGCCTAATTCACGAAGGAGTAGCACCCAAAGACGTCCGGAGCGATAACTATGAACCGGAAGCCATTCACAAACCCTAGTTGCCGCCATTTTCAATCTCATATCCATATCCATCACCTTCATCAGGATCGTAGCAATTCTCCACGAGTTAGCCATACTTGTAATCGGTGCATCGCAATCAGCAAACACTGTAAGACTATTTATCAATTAATTGTTCATCTTTATGCCGTCTCAATGAGTGCTCTTGCAACCAGATCATGATGTGTGAGTAATTCCATAAAGCAATTGGTTTAGGCAAGGGTATCTGTGAAGGGGATCATTGTATGTCTTTGCTTAATTGACATTATTTGTTTGTGTGATTCGCAACATAATTGTATTTTGTCTTCTTCTCGAGGAGGTAAGAAGCGATGATGCATCGAATGCTATTCTGAGAACTAGTGACAAAAGGGTTAGTACAATAGCGGAAAGCAATTCCCTGGGGATATATGAGATGTAGTGATTAAACGACCAATGCTCTAATATCGAGAAATCCTTAATAACATAGGTAACCCCATGCGACAACAAGGGCCAGCGGTAGGACAACTAACTCCCGATGCAGGTCGTGACCGACGGTGATGTACTTTGGACATATCCCCCACTTCACCACGCCATGAGCATATTGTAACAAGTGTCTACCAGGACCATTAATATCAAGAGAAGATCCCACACATAAGTACAAGGTTGTAAGTGTAAGTCACTAAGTCCTCATCCCCATGCTTATTTCCATATCATTGTTTACACCCAAAAGGTTGTTTAAAAGGTACATGAAGCTGGAACATTTTGTGAGACCAACAACTTGTTTGAATCTTTGTCATAGATTACATCCTCCTATGGGTTCGATACCCGGGGTCACTCCTTTAGATAGGGTAAGGAACTTTCTACCATCCGAAACTGGATCATAAAGGGTCAACACCGACTCGATCTTTGACAATGTTATGCCATAAATGGAATCACGGCTTCTGCATATCGTGGTATTGATAGCCAACCATATACAAGGTTTGAAATCACTTGACTAATTTGACCAAACCTCTTGGCATGCTCGACAAGAATTTCCGACATATCAACCATACTATTAAACATTGGTGATGGAAGGTCTCCTCGTCGAAGACCTTTTTATTAATCTATAAGTAGTGACAATCATTGTTATTCAATTCTATGGATACGCTTCCACTAGACACAAAGTTACCAAACCATTTCATCCATTAAGCGAAGAATATTTCACTTTATTTTGAAAGAAATTGCCATTTGGCTTTGTCATAGACTTTTAAAATTAGTTTTAAATATAATCACTATCAATACGATGCAACCCTGCTTAATTATACTTTTCATAGGGTCTCTTTGATTTGCGAGATTACGAAAATATAGTATAATAGAAAAACACATAAATATGATGGGACTATATGTGCAAACAAAGGATTGACAACACACAATAATTTTCAAAGCCTGTGTGATTGGCTCGCATAATTGAGAAAAATGAAGTCAGACCACATGAACAATATATATTGCCATTGCAAATGTCAACATTGGACTTTGTATTAAGGAATTCTAAAAGGGATCTAAGTTGGTAGAATTTTTTTTGTTTTAAGTTTACACGATAAATTCCTCTAGTTTTCACTTTGCTCTAGCCTTTTAATTGAAGGGATTATAGTTTCACAAAAGATTTTTTCTTCTATTTCTATGTTTTTCCCCACATATCCTATGAACCCCCAAAAAGGATTGTATGTGTTTACAATATATAGTCATAATCAAAATAGAGGAAATAGTCTATGCTATTTTCTAAATATTGCAAACAATAACCCGTGTGAATAAGGCTCACACTCATTTCAAGAATCAAAATTAACCGTCAGTTTAACCAAAAAAATGTATGTTATGTGTGACAAAAGTTATACCCTTGAAATTGTATTCAATGGTATAAGTTTTAAGTCACCTAACTTATATATTATTAATCTAATCAATGATAAAATTTAAATCTTGAAATGTGCTCACACCTTATTTATCATAATGGAAGGAGTCCCAAATTATAACCATTCTATACTAGCACAGATCCACAAAAATTTATAGGACTCCCTTTTTTGGAATCACAAACTTCACTTCTTAATCACAAGTATTGCACTTGTTTCCTAAAAAAATATTACAATTGTTTGTCATACAAGCTTGTAGCATAGCTGGAGAAAATTTTATCCAGTGGCATCTCTTCCTGTTTTCAATAGGTTTCCTAGCACACATATGTGCCATCTAATTTGCCTCCCATTGTATATAGACTAGATGGCTGACAAAGTGTATTGGTGCATTTCTGAAAGGTATGCTAAATGATGATTAACCTTGATGCAGTTTTAGTGGCAAATTGTTGGACTCTTTTGTGCATTACTCATGGTATCTACTAAGGCGATCCTATCTCTCCATACTTGTTTCACCTTGCGTCTAATGCTTTGCCTCTTTCGTTGAATGGTGGCATACACGAAGGGTTTCCTCAAGACTTCAAGATTTGCAGACATAGTCCATGTTTCTTCGATCTTCTCCTTGCAGATGATATTAGGAGGAAACTTTGAGTTGGTTCCGGAGATTTTAAAATATACTAATAAAATATGAGTTGGGGTTGGACACCATCAAGCCTAAAGGGCGTATTAGGCGTACAAATAATAAGGTCTTCGATCGAGCATTGTTGGCGAGACAGGCATGGCGCCTACTACAACCCCAAATAGCCTTTTTGCTAGATTTTTTACGGACAAATATTTCCTTATGGGCGTCTATTTGACACGATGTCCACTCAAAATATGTCACCATCGTGTCAAGGTATTGTGCACGGTTTGGATATGTTGAATAAGGATGTGTGTCAAGCTTTTCTACGGTGAGTAGACCACAAGCAATAAATGAGACCCCTTTTCCGATGTTTGGTTTATTTGGCAATTCTAAGATTTTCTATGATAGTCTATCAAGCACCTAATACATCTCAAACGTGTCTATAATTCTTACTTATTTCATGCTACCTTTATATTATTATTGTATCACTTTGACATCAATTTTATTAGACTAACCTATTTAATCAAGTGCACAATGCTAGTAGTTTTTTTGGACTTCCAAGGGACTCACCTCTTTAAAAAGCAAAAAAAAGGAAAACATATTTTCCTAAGTTTTTCATCGAGAGGGAGCCAAAGGAACTAGAGGCCTATGGGGAGGCCCCCTTGTGGGCCTTACGTGGCCCTGCCTCGCGGCCTAGGGGTAGGCCGCTAGGTGGGGGCACATGGGCCCCATATGGTTTGCATCCATATCTTTTTCTTCTTCCGCCTTTATATTCCTTCGAAACACCCAGCTACATCACACACGTTTCTACAACTTTGGTTTGTTTTATGCTATTTTTATACCATTATTGTATCGCTTTAGCATCAATTTTATCGGTTTGTTGGAAAATCCTGGTTTGATGCCACAATGATATAGAAATATCTTGAAGTTAATTTGACAATCTTGTATGTCGAAAGGCATTGCGCTTCTGTCGGAAGGCATGTTCCCCGATGGGCCGAGTGTTCACCCACTTCAGTCTTCGCCTTTAGAGAGAAAGTTGTGCCCACCCCAGCAAGAAAACGTGATGGTGATCAATATGAATATATTGGTTGTGTGTATTGTTGGAAATATGCCCTAGAGGCAATAATAAAATGGTTATTATTGTATTTCCTTGTTCATGATAATTGTCTATTATTCATGCTATAATTGTATTAACCGGAAACCGAAATACATGTGTGAATACATAGACCACAACATGTCCCTAGTAAGCCTCTAGTTGACTAGCTCGTTGATCAATAGATGGTCATGGTTTCCTGACCATGGACATTGGATGTCAGTGATAACGGGATCACATCATTAGGAGAATGATGTGATGGACAAGACCCAACCCTAAGCCTGGCACAAGATCGTATAGTTCGTCTGCTAAAGCTTTTCTAATGTCAAGTATCATTTCCTTAGACCATGAGATTGTGCAACTCCCGGATACCGTAGGAATGCTTTGGGTGTACCAAACGCCACAACATAACTGGGTGGCTATAAAGGTGCACTATGGGTATCTCCGAAAGTGTCTGTTGGGTTGGCATGAATCGAGACTGGGATTTGTCACTCCGTGTAAATGGAGAGGTATCTCTCGGCCCACTCGGTAGGACATCATCATAATGTGCACAATGTGACCAAGGAGTTGATCATGGTATGATGTGTTACGGAACGAGTAAAGAGACTTGCCGGTAACGAGATTGAACAAGGTATCGGGATACCGACGATCGAATCTCGGGCAAGTACTATACCGGTAGACAAAGGGAATTGTATACGGGATTGACTGAATCCTTGACATCGTGGTTCATCCGATGAGATCATCGTGGAACATGTGGGAGCCAACATGGGTATCCAGATCCCTCTGTTGGTTATTGACCAGAGAGATGTCTCGGTCATGTCTGCATTATTCCCGAGCCGGTGGGGTCTACACACTTAAGGTTCGATGATGCTAGGGTTATAGGGAAAGTATGTACGTAGTTACCGAATGTTGTTCGGAGTCCCGGATGATATCCCGGACGTCACGAGGAGTTCCGGAATGGTCCGGAGGTGAAGATTGATATATTGGACGAAGGGTTTTGGAGTCCAGAAGTGTTCCGGAGGTACCGGGTGTTGACCAGCATGACCGAAAGGTGTTTCGGGAGCCCCGGCAAGTGTTGTGGGGCTTCATGGGCCAAGGGAAGGGGGCAAACCAGCCCACTAAGGGGTTGTGCGCCCCCCTCACCTATTCCCACGTAACGAGGGGGTTTGGGGCGCCCCATCTAGGGTTCCCACCTCCTGGCTTGGGGGCCAAGTCACCCAAAGGGGAGATCCCATCTGCCCTGGCCGCCGCCCCCCCTAGGGGAAACCCTAGGGCGCCTCCCCTTGCCCTTGCCCCTATATATAGTGGAGTTTTTGGGGCTGCACAACACATGAGTCTCTCTCTCCCAAGGCGCAGCCCTACCTCTCTCCCTCCTCGTCTCTCGTAGTGCTTGGCGAGGCCCTGCTGGAGTACCACGCTCCTCCACCACCACCACGCCGTCGTGTTGCTGCTGGATGGAGTCTTCCCCAACCTCTCCCTCTCTCCTTGCTGGATCAAGGCATGGGAGACGTCACCGGGCTGCACGTGTGTTGAACACGGAGGCAACATTGTTCGGCGCTTAGATCGCAATCGACCGCGATCTGAATCGCTATGAGTACGACTACCTCATCCGCGTTCTAGTAACGCTTCCGCTTAGCGATCTACAAGGGTATGTAGATGCACTCCCCTTCCCCTCGTTGCTAGATTACTCCATAGATTGATCTTGGTGATGCGTAGAAAATTTTAAATTTTTGCTACGATCCCCAACAGTGGCATCATGAGCTAGGTCTATGCGTAGATTCTATGCACGAGTAGAATACAAAGTAGTTGCGGGCGATGATTTGTTCAATTTGCTTGCCGTTACTAGTCTTATCTTGATTCGGCGGCATTGTGGGATGAAGCGGCTCGGACCAACCTTACACGTACACTTACGTGAGACAGGTTCCATCGACTGACATGCACTTGATGCATAAGGTGGATGGCGGGTGTCTGTCTCTCCCACTTTAGTCGGATCGGATTCGATGAAAAGGGTCCTTATGAAGGGTAAAGAGCAATTGGCATATCACCATTGTGGTTTTTCGTAGGTAAGAAACGTTCTTGCTGGAAACCCATAGCAGCCACGTAAAACATTCAACAACAATTAGAGGACGTCTAACTTGTTTTTGCAGGGTTTGCTGTGTGATGTGATATGGCCAAAAGGATGTGATGTATGAGATTGATCATGTTCTTGTAATAGGAATCACGACTTGCATGTCGATGAGTATGACAACCGGCAGGAGCCATAGGAGTTGCCTTAATTTATTTATGACCTGCGTGTCAATGAAAACACCATGTAATTACTTTACTTTATTGCTAACCGTTAGACATAGTAGTAGAAGTAATAGTTGGCAAGGCAACTTCATGAAGACACGATGATGGAGATCATGGTGTCATGCCGGTGACGATGGTGTTCATGCCGTGCCTTGAAGATAGAGATCAAAGGCGCAAGATGATATTGGCCATATCATGCCACTTTATGATTTGCATGTGATGTTTGTCATGTTTACATATTATTTGCTTAGAACGATGGTAGCATAAATAAGATGATCCCTCGCAATAATTTCAGGAAAGTGTTCCCCCTAACTGTGCACCGTTGCTAAGGTCCGTTGTTCCGAAGCACCAGTGATGATCGGGTGTGATAGGTTCCAACGTTCGCATACAACGGGTGTAAGCCAGATTTACACACGCAATACACTTAGGTTAACTTGACGAGCCTAGCATGTACAGACATGGCCTCGGAACACGGAAGACCGAAAGGTCGAACATGAGTCGTATAGTGGATACGATCAACATGAAGATGTTCACCGATGATGACTAGTCCGTCTCACGTGATGATCGGACACGGCCTAGTTGACTCGGATCATGTATCACTTAGATGACTAGAGGGATGTCTATCTATGTGGGAGTTCATTGAATAATTTGATTAGATGAACTTAATTATCATGAACATAGTCAAAAGGCCTTTGCAAATTATGTCATAGCTCACACTTTGGTTCTACTATTTTAGATATGTTCCTAGAGAAAATTCAGTTGAGAGTTGACAGTAGCAATTATGCGGACTGGGTCCGTGAACTGAGGATTGTCCTCATTGCTGCACAGAAGGGTTATGTCCTTAATGCACCACTCAGTGTGTTGAACCTCGAGCATCGTATGTAGATGTTGGGAAACATCTGACATACACGTTTTGATGACTACGTGATAGTTTAGTACATAATACTAACGGTTTAGAATTGTGGCACCAAAGACGTTTTTGAAACATCGTAGAACATATGAGATGTTCCAAAGACTGAAATTGGAATTTCAGACTAGTGCCCACGTCAAGAGGTATGAGACCTCTGACAAGTTTCTTAAGCCTGCAAACTAAGGGAGAAATACTCAATCGTTGAGCATGTGCTCAGATTGTCTGAGTACTGCAATCGCTTGAATCGAGTGGTAGTTAATCTTCCAGATGAGATAGTGATGGTTCTCCATAGTCACTGCCACCAAGCTATTGGAGCTTCGTGATGAACTATAACACATCAGGGATAGACATGATGATCCTTGAGCAACTCATGATGTTTGACACCATGAAAGTAGAAATCAAGAAGGAGCATCAATACTTGATGGTTAAACCACTAGTTTCAAGAAGGGCAAGGGAAAGAAGGGATACTTCATGAAACGACAAATCAGTTGCTGCTCTAGTGAAGAAACCCAAGGTTGAATCCAAACCCGAGACTAAGTGCTTCTAAAACGAGGGGAACGGTCACTGAATCAGAACTACCCTAGATACTCGGTAGATGAGAAGGCTGGCAAGGTCGACAGAAGTATATTGGATATACATTATAATGTGTACTTTAATAGTACTCCTAGTAGCACCAAGGTATTAAAATACCGGTTCAGTTGCTAAGTGTTGGTAACTCGAAATAAAAGGCTACAGAATAAACGGAGACTAGCCGAAGGTGAGATGACGATATGTGTTGGAAGTGTTTCCAAGGTTGATGTGATCAAACATCGCACGCTTCCTCTACCATCGGGATTGGTGTTAAACCAAAATAATTGTTATTTGGTGTTTGCGTTGAGCATAGACATGATTGGATTATGTTTATCGTCACACGGTTATTCATTTAAGGAGAATAATGGTTACTCTGTTTATTTGAATATTACCTTCAATGGTCTTGCACCTAAAATGAATGGTTTATTGAATCTCGATCGTAGTGATACACATGTTCATGCCAAAAGATATAAGATAGTAATGATAGTACCACGTACTTGTGGCACTGCCATTTGAGTCATGTTGGTATAAAACGCATGAAGAAGCTCCATGTTGATGGATCTTTGGACTCACCCGTTTTTGAAAAGATTGAGACATGCGAACCATGTCTATTGGTAGATATGCATGAAGAAACTCCATGCAGATGGATCATTTGGACTCACTTGATTTTGAATCACTTGAGACATGCAAATCATACCACATGGGCAAGATGACTGAAAGGCATCATTTTCAGTAAGATGGAACAAGAAAGTAACTTGTTGGAAGTAATACATTTTGATGTGTGCAGTCCAATGAGTGCTGAGGCACGCAGTGGATATCGTTATGTTCTTACTTCACAGATGATTTGAGTAGATGCTGAGTATATTTACTTGATGAAACACAAGTCTGAATTATTGAAAGGTTTAAGTAATTTCAGAGTGAAGTTGAAGATCGTCGTGACAAGATGATAAAATGTCTATGATATGATCATAGAGATGAATATGTGAGTTACGAGTTTGGCACACAATTAAGACATTGTGGAAATTGTTTCACAACTAATACCGCATGGACCACCATAGTGTGATGGTGTGTCCGAACATCACAACTGCACCCTATTGGATATGGTGCATACCATGATGTCTCTTATCGAATTACCACTATCGTTTATGGGTTAGGCATTAGAGACAACCGCACTCACTTTAAATAGGGCACCACATAATTCTGTTGAGACAACACCGTATGAACTATGGTTTAGAGAAACCTAAGCTGTCGTTTCTTAAAAGTTTGGGGCTGCGATGCTTATGTGAAAAAGTTTCAGGCTGATAAGCTCGAACCCAAAGCGGATAAATGCATCTTCATAGAATACCCAAAAATAGTTGGGTATACCTCCTATTTCAGATCCGGAAGCAAAAGTGTTTGTTTCTAGAAACGGGTCCTTTCTCGAGGAGAAGTTTCTCTCGAAAGAATTGAGTGGGAGGATGGTGGATACTTGATGAGGTTATTGAACCGTCACTTCAACTAGTGTGTAGCAGGGCACAAGAAGTTGTTCCTATGGCACCTACACCAATTGAAGTGGAAGCTTATGATAGTGATCATGAAACTTCGGATCAAGTCACTACCAAACCTCATAGGTCGACAAGGATGTGTACTACTTCAGAGTGGTACGTAATCCTGTCTTGGAAGTCATGTTGCTAGACAACAATGAACCTACGAGCTATGGAGAAGTGATGGAAGAATGGCTCGAGGCCATAAAATCCGAGAAAGGATCCATGTATAAAAGAAAGTATAGACTTTGAAAGAACCACTTGATGGTCGTAAGGCTGTTGGGTGCAGATGGATTTTAAAAGGAAGACAGACAATGATGGTAAGTGTCACCATTAAGAAAGCTCGACTTGTCGTTAAGATGTTTCCCGACAAGTTCAAGGAGTTGACTGCGATGGGACTTTCTCACTCGTAGCGATGCTAAGAGTCTGTTGGAATTATGTTAGCAGTTACTGCATTATTTATGAAATCTTGCAGATAGGATGTAAAAAACATTGTTTCCTCGACATTTTTCTTGAGGAAAGGTTGTATGTGATACAACCAGAAGGTTTGTCAATCCTGAAAGATGCTGACAAGTATGCAAAGCTCCAGCAATCCTTCTAAGGACTGGAGTAAGCATCTCGGAGTTGGAATGTACGCTTTGATGAGATGATCAAAGATTTTGGGTTTATACAAAGTTTATGAGAAACTTGTATTTCCAAAGAAGTGAGTGGGAGCACTATATAATTTTTGATGAGTATATGTTGTTAACATATTGTTGATCAGAAATGATGTAGAATTTCTGGAAAGCATGCAGGGTTATTTGAAAAGTGTTTTTCAATGGAAAATCTGGATTAAGCTACTTGAACATTGAGCATCAAGATCTATAAGGATAGATCAAAAACGCTTAATAGTACTTTCGAATGAATACATACCATGACAAGATTTTGAAGGAGTTCAAAATAGATCAGCAAAGAAGGTGTTCTTAGCTGTGTTACAAGGTGTGAATATTGAGTAAGACTTAAGACCTGACCACGGCAGAAGAGAGAGAAAGGACGAAGGTCGTCCCCTATGCTTTAGACGTAGGCTCTACAGTATGCTATGCTGTGTACCGCACCTGAAGTGTGCCTTGCCATGAGTCAGTCAGGAGGTACAAGAGTGATCCAGGAATGGATCACACGACATCGGTCGAACTTATCCTTAGTAACTAGTGGACTAAGGAATTTTCTCGATTATGGAGGTGGTAAAAGAGTTCGTCGTAAAGGGTTACATCGATGTAAACTTTGACACTAATCCAGATGACTCTGAGTAATAAACCGGATTCGTATAGTAGAACAGTTATTTGGAATACCTCAAAGTAGCACGTGGTAGCTGCATCTATAAGATGACATAGAGATTTGTAAAGCACACATGGATCTGAAAGGTTCAGACTCATTGACTAATAAACCTCTCTCACAAGCAAGATATGAACAACCCCATGGGTGTTGGATTCATTGCAATCACATAGTGATGTGAACTACATTATTGACTCTAGTGCAAGTGGGAGACTGTTGGAAATATGCCCTAGAGGCAATAATAAAATGGTAATTATTGTATTTCCTTGTTCATGATAATTGTCTATTGTTCATGCTATAATTGTATTAACCGGAAACCATAATACATGTGTGAATACATAGACCACAACATGTCCCTAGTAAGCCTCTAGTTGACTAGCTCGTTGATCAATAGATGGTCATGGTTTCCTGAGTATGGACATTGGATGTCATTGATAATGGGATCACGTCATTAGGAGAATGATGTGATGGACAAGACCCAATCCTAAGCCTGGCACAAGATCGTATAG
The DNA here is from genome assembly GCF_002162155.2 of Triticum dicoccoides. Lineage (NCBI taxonomy): Eukaryota > Viridiplantae > Streptophyta > Magnoliopsida > Poales > Poaceae > Triticum > Triticum dicoccoides. The sequence goes on from NC_041386.1 coordinate 466,067,398, forward strand.
TTCATCTGCTAAAGCTTTTCTAATGTCAAGTATCATTTCCTTAGACCATGAGATTGTGCAACTCCCAGATACCGTAGGAATGCTTTGGGTGTACCAAATGCCACAACGTAACTGGGTGGCTATAAAGGTGCACTACGGGTATCTCCGAAAGTGTCTGTTGGGTTGGCATGAATCGAGACTGGGATTTGTCACTCCGTGTAAACGGAGAGGTATCTCTGGGACCACTCGGTAGGACATCATCATAATGTGCACAATGTGACCAAGGAGTTGATCACGGGATGATGTGTTATGGAACGAGTAAAGAGACTTGCCGGTAACGAGATTGAACAAGGTATCGGGATACCGACGATCGAATCTCGGGCAAGTACTATACCGGTAGACAAAGGGAATTGTATACGGGATTGACTGAATCCTTGACATCGTGGTTCATCCGATGAGATCATCGTGGAACATGTGGGAGCCAACATGGGTATCCAGATCCCGCTGTTGGTTATTGACCAGAGAGATGTCTCGGTCATGTCTGCATTATTCCCGAGCCCGTAGGGTCTACACACTTAAGGTTCGATGACGCTAGGGTTATAGGGAAAGTATGTACGTGGTTACCGAATGTTGTTCGGAGTCCCAGATGAGATCCCGGACGTCACGAGGAGTCCCGGAATGGTCCGGAGGTGAAGATTGATATATTGGACGAAGGGTTTTGGAGTCCGGAAGTGTTCCGGAGGTACCGGGTGATGACCAGCATGACCGAAAGGTGTTTCGGGAGCCCCGACAAGTGTTGGGGGGCTTCATGGGCCAAGGGAAGGGGGCAAACCAGCCCACTAAGGGGCTGTGCGCCCCCCTCACCTATTCCCACGTAACGAGGGGGTTTGGGGCGCGCCATCTAGGGTTCCCACCTCCTGGCTTGGGGGCCAAGTCACCCAAAGGGGAGACCCTATCTGCCCTGGTCGCTGCCCCCAAGGGGAAACCCTAGGGCGCCTCCCCTTGCCCTTGCCCCTATATATAGTGGAGGTTTTGGGGCTGCAGAACACATGAGTCTCTCTCTCCCAAGGCGCAACCCTACCTCTCTCCCTCCTCGTCTCTCGTAGTGCTTGGCGAAGCCCTGCTGGAGTACCGCGCTCCTCCACCACCACCACGCCGTCGTGCTGCTGCTTGACAGAGTCTTCCCCAACATCTCCCTCTCTCCTTGCTGGATCAAGGCATGGGAGACGTCACTGGGCTGCACGTGTGTTGAACGCGGAGGCGCCGTTGTTCGGCTCTTAGATCGTAATCGACCGCGGTCTGAATCGCTACGAGTACGACTACCTCATCCGCGTTCTAGTAACGCTTCCGCTTAGCGATCTACAAGGGTATGTAGATGCACTCCCCTTCCCCTCGTTGCTAGATTACTCCATAGATTGATCTTGGTGATGCGTAGAAAATTTTAAATTTCTGCTACGATCCCCAACATGTATATATATTAGATCGTGTGGGATAAAAAAATTGTGAACAGTGTTTACATACCCAAAGATGTCTTGCATCTCTGCTCCTTTCGGTCATAAAGCAAATGTTCTTGCAAACTTAGTATGCACATAAATTATTCCCCCTTTCCTGGCTCATGCACTTTACGAGAATAGAATTCAGTCAGATAATAATCAAGCACAATAATGGTATTGAAACTAGAATTAAAGAGACGCGTGAAAGTAGCTAGTACTACTTAATTACCTTGGACCATCGCCATTTCAGCTTTGGTTCCCATGCATCGACAACCTCTTTGATGAACCTTCTCCAAACCCTGTCCGGAAAAAAATGAATAAAAGAGTTATTAATTACTTGATATCAGGAAATGAACTAAATAGGCCGACATAGTGCGATACTTATTGAAATTACCTGTCAAGCATCAAAAACAGGCTGGTGTATTCTTTAGGGTCTTTACCTAGTGAGTCCAGTACTTCAACAATTCCCTCATCAACTCTAATGATTAGTAGGATCCTGTGGAAACTGCACACACATTTGTATAAGCGGGCATGCATAACACATCAACTAAACTTAACATCGAGTAAGCAAAATAGAATTTGTAGTACAAGACAGTAACGCTCACCTAAAGTTGTAAGGAAATAGTATTTCTGGTCTGGTATTTAGTTCCTTCAAAAAAGTTAGCAAGTTATTCTCTGTGTCTTCAGGGTGTCTTCAGGATGTATGTGTTACTATCGCACTTGCTTCTATCAGATCAGGACACATATATCGACCTATGCATGCGACACAGATATTACTATTAATTCGCATTGTTATTCCAGTTACATTTCCAAAGAGACTGCAGCAGTTAATTAAGATACAAGTACATCTGAATTAAACGGTAGGGCTGAACTTAAAAATACAACTTACAAACTACATGAAGACATCATCGTCATCCTCCATCGATGCACCACTCTTGTCCTTCGACGATGCGACACTCTTGTCCTTTGATGATGCGGCACTCTTGCCCTTCGATGATGCGGTACTCTTGCCCTTTGACGATGCAGTACTCTTGGCCTTGGTGCTCGGCATGAAGATATCATCTTCGTCTTCGCTGTCGGCAGTCCATAAGTATGTATGCTCTGCTACAGTCCTTATGAAAGTTTCACTCTTCGTCTGCACTACCTTCTTCCACCTTCCATGCAATCTAAGAAGTTCTTTACGTACCTCCTCAAAGGTCCTTTTAGGCCACCCAGACCTACGTAATGCGTGAGCCAACTCATTCAGTATGGTGTCACTACCGATGAGTTCGTCCCATGGAACTATCCTATTGTCCATCTTGAAATTGGTAGCTAGTCTCAGAAGACATTTGCTCATCCCAGGTTGAAAACTATAATCAAAAGGATAGTCATACATCTCAAGTACACTACACTGCACTGCTTACCCACCTTAGTGTCAAGGGGGTTTTATAGGTCGAGAGGAGAAAATGGCGGGACAGGATGACGAGATTGAGTTAGCGGGAACATATGGAGGGAAACGGATGCTGGGAAAATATGGCGGGAAAGGGTTGGCGGGAACATATGGAGGGAAAGAGTTGGCGGGAAATAATGTCGGGACAGAACGACGGGATTGAGTTGGCGGGAACATATGGAGGGAAAGGGATGCCAAAAAAATATG